>NC_051323.1:67471954-67775392 GCF_015220235.1 Choloepus didactylus
GCTTTTATAGGAAGTTTTGAGATTATGTTGTGTAAGTCCTCCAACTATGTTCTTTTTCAAGATAGTTTTGGCTTTTTGGAGCCTCTTGCCATTCCACACGAATTTGATGATTCATTTCCATTTCTGCAGAAAAGGCTGCCGGAATTTTTATTGCGATTACATTGAATCTGTAAATTGCTTTGGATAGTCTTGACATGGTAGCAATATTACATCTTCTGATCCATGAACGTGGAATTTCCTTCCATTTATTTAGATCTTCTTTACATCTTTTAGCAATGTTTTATAGTTTTCAGTGTACAGGTCTTTTACGTTGTTCGTTAAATTTATTCCTAGACATTTAATCTTTTTAAATGCTATTGTAAATGACACTATTTTCGTGATTTCATGTTTGGATTGTCCATTTCAAAACTGGTATTTGTGTGTGGGTCTTGTACTCTTCAACTTTGCTGAATTCATATGTTAGTTTTAGTAACTTTCTTGTGGATTCATTGGGATTTTTCTATAAATAGAATCTTTCACCTCAAAGAGAAGAGAGAGTTTTACTTCTTCCTTCCAGTTTGGATGCCTTTTACTTCTTTTGCCTACCTAAATGCTCTGGCTCAAACTTACAGTAGAATGTTGAATAGCAGTGGCGAAAACAGGATCCTTATCTTGTTCCTTATCTTAGAGGGAAAGCTTTCAGTCTTTCACCATTGAGTATTTAGTGTGTAGGTTTTTATATATGCCCTTTATCGTGTTGAGGAAGTTCTCTTCTATTCCTAGTTTTCTGAGTGTTTTTTCAAGAAAGGGTGCTGGATTTTGACAAATGCCTTTTCCGCATAAGATGTGTGTCTGGTGTGTGTGTTTTAACGTTCAATCTATTAATATGTATTACGTTGATTTTCATATATTGAATCACCCTTGTGTTCTGGGAAAAATCCCACTTGGTCATGGTGTATAATTGTTTTAATGTGTTGTTGGATTCAGTTTGCTAGTACTTTGTAGTAATGTCCCCATTTTCATTTCTGATTTTAGTTATTTGCGAGCTCTCTCATTTTTTGTCAGTCTAGTTCAAGTTTGTCAATTTTATTGATCTTTTCAGTGAACCTCTATTTGGTTTTGTTGATTCTGTTGTTTTTCTATTCTCTATTGCAAATGCATGCTAGGTTTTATTGTTTTCTTCCTTCTTTATTCTTGTTTATTAATAAGGAAATAAGCAGCAGAAGGTTAAGACTGGGTTAGGCATATACTTCTGACAGTTTATATTTTTCTTGTTGAGAAGTTCTTACATTTACGTTAACACAGTTGGAGTTCGGAGAGGTGATTGACTTGCCCAGTGTGCCATAACTAGTTGAGAACAGCATCTCAACCTCCTTTTCATTACCGCATGATCTTTCCCAATAGCAGCAGTACTACTTATTTGGGTTATAAACTGATGACAACCAACAAGCTACCATACTTTGTGGTAGTAGGTACTCAAATGTTTGATGAATTCAGTAGGATGTTCCATTTTTGGTGGTGACATTAATTCTGTACACTTAGAACAAACATATAATAGACAGATATTATTGGTTTAATTGTATAAAAGATTATACCAAAAAAAGTTTATAGAAGACTCTTAGAAATATGATTGTGTTTCATATCATTATTTTATTGTAATGAAAAATACTCAAGTAATCATTTTATTATACATCAATCATAGATAAGTAATAGTAAGACTGCTTTAAATTTCCTTTTATACTTAAATTTCATCCCTCTAGGAAATAAAAGAAAGGAGCAATTAGAGTATATTAGTGGTTAGAGTCAGTACATTTCTTTTTGTTTTTAGGATTATCACAAAACTAATAAAAATGCTTTACGTTTTTCTCCTCTTTCTTAAGAACAAACATTTGAGGCCCATAAATATTTTCCAAGGCGCATTTATAATTCATGAGCCTCATAGAAAGTTCGCCTCATTATTTAAGAGTTATGCCCTGACTTTTATGCCAAGACAGAGTGTTGTGTCCTTTGTTAGACTAGAGCCTAGAATTGTATGTAGTAAAACTTCAGATTCCTCATCTGCAAAGTGGAATAATTCCTACCTCCTAGGTGTTTGTCAGAATTAGAATTCTGTAACAGGTGTCAGGTATCAGTATATGTTATGATTTGTATGTGGTTAAGTGTAGTTTTCCTTTCTCCCTTGCCCTCATGAAAGATACTAAAATGCCTCATCACTTTGGCTGAAGACTGTAACCGGCCAGACTGCCCCCTCGGTCACCTCTGCCACAACCCCTCTGGGGGCTCCCCCCACTGCCCCTTCCCTGCAGGCTGCGGCACCAGGTGACTGTCCTTTCCACCGTGGAAGCTTCACCCAGTCCCTCAGTTCCGGATTCTGTACTGTCCTATGAGCCGTCTTCTATTGCTGCTGAGATTATAAAGTAGAAAACAGTTTGCACATGTTCGTTTCATGCTTAAGTTCATGGCACTTCCAGTGTAGCACAGAGCCTTTCCATGGCTGGTGCTCAGCTTATGTTTATCTGCTGTTTCTAAAGAATGTTATGGGCCATAAAGGCAGTTTTAAAGGAGAATTTCCAGAAGTGTTTTGAGCATTGGCAAAACATATATATTGCTTTTTAAAGTCAGAATCTGCCCTCAGTTTAATGATATATGCTGTTGTACTTTTATTACATTACTTTGTGATCATACATTTTCTATATTATTTTGTGTGATAGTTTAAAATATTAAAAAGGGACATGGAAAATATTGTCATGTTCATTCTTACTGAAAATACGACAAAGTAGTATTAATTACGTTGGTCACATGCTGTATGGGTTCATTGGGATTGAAAAGGGTGAATGTCCACCATGGTTTGCAGGGTTTTAAAAATGCTGTTCATGTTGCACTAATTCATTTATTTCATATAACAATTACTGAACACCTTTTAATAAATGCTGTTGCTTCTGGGGTGGAAGAGAAACATTAATTACACTCTTGAAGGATCTGTTCTTCATCTCTTGGTAAAATAAAACTCACCGTGAAAAAACTGTCTTTGTACTTGTTGGTGAGCACTCTTCAGACATGTTCAGCTTGCATGATTTCTTAGTTTAATTCCATCACTTCATGAATCAAAGGTATTTTTCTAAGTGAAAGAAATAGTTGAATTACAATTAACCCAACAATTTATATAAATTTGAATGAAACCATTCTAAATTGCTATTGTAAATTATTTTACTGTGAGAAGTTTGCCTTGAGAATACGTTAGGGGTAAGAGCTGCCCATTAGCATCTTTGCATTTATGTCTTTTTGAATACAGAAATTGTCCTTTCACCACCCCCATCCCCACAATACCAACCGTTTTGGTTTTTTGGGGTGGGGGAGAAGGGAAGCTGTAAATTCTAAGTTTTGTTTTTCACCTTGGCACCTTTCTTCTTGTTTCCATTCCCAGTATATTCACTGAAAAGGATGTGGCCTTGAATGTCCCCAAGACCACCCAGAGGTCTAATGACTTGCTAGAAGCTCCCACAGGACTCAGAATAGAGTTGTACTAACCACGATGATTTATTATAAGGAAAAGGGTACAATGCAAAATCAGCAAAGGAAAAGGCATGTGGGCAAAGTCTGGAGGACAGCAGGTGGAAACGTCCGAGAGTCGTCTCCCAGTGGAATCTCACAGGGCACACTTAATTCCTCCCACAACAAGCTGTAACAACCTTGTGTGAACCAGGGAAGCTCATTAGGGACTCAGTGCCCAGAGCTTTTTACTTGGGTGTGGTCACAGAGCACCCTCTGCCTGGCATGATCCCGAATTTCAGATTCGCAGAGGAAAGCAGGTGTTGGTGTAGACCACACGGTTTGCACAGACACTCTAGGCAAAGTCAGTTGCTCTTACCAGTTCATGGGATGGGAGAAACCCTCCCAAAATCCTAGTTCCTGGACACCAGGTGAGGACCAGCCCTGCTGGGGGGCCTCTTCAAGGATAGCGGCCTCAGGCCTGCTCTGTGAACTCGTCTCTGTGCACATGGCTCATAGGTGGGGCCTGCGTGGTCGATCTGAAGCCCCTGTTCCAGTGTTTACTCCTTTGTGTGTGGATGCTACAGCAGTGGGAACCCAGCTAGTGGTACACAGAAGTAACTTTTAGGCATTTTGAAAACAATTTCAGCACTTTCCTTAGTTTGGTCAGTAAATAAGGGGGAGGTTTTTCACAATATAATGTATGCTCAGACAGGAAAATAGCAGCTTTTAGCTTGGTAGTATGTAGTCAGTTTTCTTAAAAAGTAAGCAAACTTTGTGAAGATTGTTGCAATTCTTTTCTCAGTAGGCAACATGGCCCCTTCATTGGCCAGAGCAGAGTATTAATTCACCTAATATTTGAGTGTGGATACCGTGTGCCAGATACTTGTCAGTATTTGTTTACTCATGGAGTTTACAGTCTCATGATGGGCAAGACGGGCATGGACACAAGTAATGTATTATGGTGGGTGACCATACAGAGCATAGAAGAAAGAGAATATTTATAACTTTAAAAATTTTGAGATGATTTTGGTCCAAAGAAGTTACATATCGTTGGTTGATGGATGTGTGTGTGCATGCATGATATTGTTCATGGAACTATTTGAAAATTAAACTTTTTGATAATCTTTTAATTATATATTTTGTGATAGTCTCTGAAATGTGAGGGTTAGAATGAAGAGCTTTAAAATATACTGTGCCTTTTAAAATGGTGACTCCTTTTAAAAGGGCCTTCTTAGTTCCCCCATTTCTGTTTGCTAAAGCTGCCAAAATACAATACACCAGAAATAGACTGGCTTTTAACAATGGGGTTTGTTAGCTTGCAAATTTACACTTCTAACTCCATGAAAATGTCCCAGTTAAGGCCTCAACAGGATGATACCTTCTCTGAAGAGCCCTGAGGCACCTCTCTCACATGGGAAGACACATAGCTGCTTTTGGGTTCTGGCTTCAGTGGCTCTTTCTGCTTCTGGGGGTGTTTCTCTCTGTCTGAGCTCTCTGGCTTTTTTTCTGTCCTTTGTCCTCTCATACGGGACTCCAGGAAAGGATGAAGACCTACCTTGAATTGGGTGGGTCACATCGCCATTGAAACAACCTAATACAAGTTCTCACCTACAAAAGGTCTGCACCCACAGGAATGAATTAAAAGAACATAGCGCTTTCTGGGGTGCATAATAGTTCCAAACCGGCACAACCCCATCTATTTTTTTTTTCCTTCTGAATTTAGTTCCAAAACTTCTTTCCAGTTTCAGTTCTTTTCATGGGGCCTGAGTATAAACTCATAGCCTAAATTAGATTGCTCATATAATGAAACTTTCTTGAATTGCTTGTTTTATTAGTCTGTCAGTGTCCTGTGAAAATATGTAGTAAGAACACACTTGGTTCCTTAAAAGTTTATATGACCAAGAGCTTAGCGAATAAAAGCTTTAGTTGTTTAATTGGGAAACCAACACACCTACCACCATCTGCCTCATATCCTGAAGAGGGAAAGTGTGAAGTCTAGTGACAGAATCCCTGTCTTCTGATTATTTTTACTTTCGTACTGAGCCTATAGAAAAGAGGGTGGCCTTTAGTGGAACTGCTGTAAAACGAGATTTGGGTGCCAAATAGCTGACTGGCTGAGTTTTCAGCTTCCAGCACTGTGGGTGCAGTATTAACCCATAAATGGCCCACAAGTGAGCAGGAAGCTGAACTCTCTCTCCCTCAAGGCCAGAAACTGGGTCCCTGTTAGAGCCTCCACGACTTCCTGGCTGCACCAGAGATGAGGTTATAACCCTTGGATTTCAAGTCTGTACTCTAACTTGGCTTCTCGAAACCCAGATCATGTTATGGTTGTAATCCTGCCCCAAAGCTCTTGTCTGTTTAATTATTTGCTTTTACACATTTGCAGTTGTCCCTTTAAATCTTGGGCATAACATGTCATTCAATACGCACTAGAGGTTTCAAATCATCTTTTAGAATCATTAAAAATTAACTTTTTAAAAGTCATGTTAGGGTGAACAAAATATGTCTCCTAGCTCCCTTTCCCTCATATTTACTGATGCTTTATAAGTTGTTCTGTAAGTTTATTGTTCTCCAACCATATGCAAGATGTACCCCCTAACTGTAGATAGAAATGTGTCCCTAAACCTTTGTTGCTGTCATCTTGTCATCTGGTCCTCGGTACTCCAGAATCTGGGGAGCTTTTCTCCCAGCATGGGGACCCTATGCACTGTTCTCCTTTACTCTAGTTTCTTTTGTGTCTAAACATTTGCAGACACACTGAAGGTGGACAGTTTTCCCTCCCTTCTTAACATACCTGTGTTGTTGGTGGCATCAGAGCTGAGTGGCCTGGGAAGCCACTTCTCCATGGTAGCTGGGTCTGTTTGCCTTTGTTTGTTTGTGTGCTGAGTTTAAGAAAGTTTTCTCATATGTCCTACCCCCACTAGCTCTTTCTTACCTTGATGTTTTTACTGAGTTTTTTATTGAAGTACAGCATGCATGGAGAAAAGTGCACAAATGATAAGTAAATTTCCTAAATGTGCACATACCTCACCCACGTAACCAGCACCTGGATCAAGAAACCGAACATTACCAACGCCCCAGGAGGGTCCCTTGACGCCCCTTCCCCTTAAAGGTAACCACTGTCCCGACCTCCAACACCATAGATTATGTTTGCCTGTGTTTGTACTTGATGTAAATGGAATGATGCATAATCTTCAATGTCTGGCTTCTTTCACATAGCTTAATGTTTGTGAGATTCCTCCTTATTGCTGTGTGAAGGTATACTTCCTTTATTCTCGTTGCTTTTAGTATTCTGTGGAGTCCCACCACCTTTCAGGAGAAAGCATCTCTGCTTGGGGGCAGAGCACTGATTCGCGCATAGTGGAAGCCAAATCAAATTGCTTCAGAAACAGGAGGAGATTTACCTGGTGTAGGAACTTCCCCTTTGAGGGATAAAATTGGTTTTGTGTAACTGATGTGCAGGTTACAGGGAAAACCTTCACTTCTTTATTTCTCATGTTTTGGGCTTGATCAGTAGCTACTTTTCTGACTTAATTTTATTTGCTTGGCTTCCGAATTCATGAGAAATGATACTAACTTTTGATGACTAGAAATAAAATATTATTTAGCAATTTCTTTTGGAACTCCCTCATGAGAAGTCTTCGTTGGTTGACAGAATTTTTTCCACTTTTATGCGTCTTTGGAGAGAATTTACCCAGTGCTGGTGGGGTTCTTGTTTGACATACCACTTGGCGGTCACATCACACTGCTGTGCAAGTTCTGTGTGCATGGCTGGTGAGCTGCTCTGCTGACCTGCTGCCTGTCCTGCCATCCTCCCTAAAGGCAGGGAGGGTCAGGCACCCAGACAAACAAATGCCGTGCAGGCTTTGTTTTTGCTCCACCCTGCCCTGTCTTGGTCTCTGGATCCCAGGGTGGGAAGTGTCAGGTTCTCCTGTCTCTGGATCCCAGGGTGAGAAGTGTCAGGTTCTCCTGGTTCTTGTTTCCAAGGGCGGATCTGAGAGAGCAGCACCAGCGGCAGCACCTGTGAGGCCGAGGACCTGATGGTGACGCGTCTTCCCTTGAGACCCGTGGGGATGGTCTCCTTTGGGAAGGAGTTGATGGGAGAAAGAGCAGGTGCCTTCTGTGGGCATTGCTCGTGGTGTGCCTGAACTCCGCCTCATTCAGTCTCCTCTCCCTTCTGCTCACTGACTCACGATGCTGGATTCCACCCCACCCCACCCCACCCCACCCCCGAGGCTGGAACTGAAGGAGATTCCTTGGTTATTTGTTCCTTGGCAGGTGTTTCTGTTTCAAAGGGGAGGCCGTTGAGATAGACGAGATGAGCATTTGTGTGAGAACAAGTGCTATATCTGAAACGGAATAAATGCTCACCCAACTGTGGAGAAAAGATTTTATTCCCGATCTTGCAAGAGTGGGCGTGCATCCAAAATATGGTGGTTGGTGTGCCAAACAGTACAACACAGCACTATTTATTCCCTAAGCCTAACACGCAGGTCCCTGTAGTTTCTCCATTGGCTGGATGCTCCAGAGGTTACAGCCTATTCAACAGGCCTAACCGCACAAATTTGAAACAAGTGTCCACCCCTGACTATGTAACTGTTATGCCCATGTAAGGCACTGACACCACTCCTGTGCTTACGTGGCCTCTTTCCTTTGTTCTTTAACTGCAGAGCCAGTTTGAACTAGTTTGGTAACAAGTTACAAGGCTATTTTAGGAGTTTCTACACCTGAGTCTCCATTTCCCCTGTTCTGTATCACCTTGTGTGAAAGCTAAACTTAATTTTATTCTTACATTTGGAACTACGAGGCCAAGCAGCAGCGTCTCCCTTGGTCTTGGTGGAAACAGCAGTCTGATGGGACCTGTTATTCTGTGTGATTTGGTACCTATGGAATGAGATCGCTCAGACAGCCTTTTCTAACCTTTTCCCCTCACCCTCCCTTTAACCCAACATGGCACTCCCTGTATGATGGTTTGAGCAACTATACCACCCTCAGGACTTGCTGTGTTTGTGAAAGTTCTTTGTAAAAGTGCTTTTAGAAATGATTCCGTAGCTGAGTGGCGGGGTTAAGCCTGTGTCTTACTGGTGACCATCAGTTCAGTGGGTTTTTATTTTCTCCGTTAGGCGGATGGGGAGAAGAACGTTTCTCCTTCCTTTACTGGTAGGGTCAGTGGGTAACGGAGCTGCGTGCTCTCGGAGATGTGGGTTCTCCATGCGCGCGTGTTGG
Source organism: Choloepus didactylus (assembly GCF_015220235.1). Classification (NCBI taxonomy): domain Eukaryota; kingdom Metazoa; phylum Chordata; class Mammalia; order Pilosa; family Megalonychidae; genus Choloepus; species Choloepus didactylus. The sequence continues at coordinate 67,480,652 of NC_051323.1, forward strand.
GGCCTGGGACTGTTTGGGGAGGAGCCGCTGGCATTGTCACATGCAGGGACCCCGTCTTCCCTCCCACCCCTGGCACCCGAGACGGTGGTCCTACTCCTGGGTTCTGATAAAGGAAAGAAATTCACAGATGATGGGACCCCAGGGAAAGCTGAGGCCATCACAGATGGTGAATATTTTCTTCACTGCTCTCACGTTAGCTTGAAAGGTAAAGGTCTTTTGGGCCTTTGAATTGTACTGGTTAGCTCTGCTCATCTGGATAGTAATAAAATTACAATTTACCCCCTCCTCCGAAAGTTTAATATGTGTACAATGGTTAAATTTTATGGTATATATAAATTATAACTCAGTAAAGCTATTGGGGGGAAAACTTTGACTTGGAGTAGTTTTTTTTTTTTAATTGAGAATCTATGAAGAAAAAGTAGGGAAGTAAAAAGATGGGAAAATACCATTCTGATTTCACCATTGCTAATATGTTAATGCTTATCTTCTGGTTTCATATGTACATGTAGATATATGCATATACATATAAAGTTATTTTTTAAAAAGATAAAATAGCATTTTAATGTTAACAATTTATTCATCTAGAAAATTGGAAACTAGGGGGGCAGTTCCATACATTGCCACTGGTCCCCAACATAACTGTGATTGTCTTTTTGGTGTGTTTACAGTCTTTTAAGGATTAAGACTATTTTTTTATTGCTGCTAATTACTCAAGGAACTCCCAATTGAACATAATGTATTTATCTATATTATCCATATTTAGCTTAAAGTTTCTGTTTATTCTAGGAATATTTCTCATAATTCAGAAGATTAATTCCTTGATCTTATCAAGTCTCAAAGATAAGCTTCATCTAACTTTTTCCCAGTCACACCTCACAGTGCACTTCTGCCTTTAAGCTTGTAAGTGGTGCTTATGTACTGTTTCTTCATATTCATGTAGCTGTTTGTTCTTCTGTCCATATAGTGGACAGTGTGGCTTCAGATTGTAAACTGTAGAACAGGCCAGTTTAAGTTACTTCCTAATACTGTCCTAACACGACATGCTCTTTATTTTTAGTGGTTTTTCCAGTTGCCTTATGAGGTCTTGATAGGTAAGCACTAATCACTAATGTACATTATGGTTACTTAAGCAATATTTTTTCCTGCTGGATGCTCCTTCAATGCCAAGGTAAAGGAAGCAGTATATGACTTACGGAAAGCCTGCTCACTGAGACTTACGTACTACGTGAGGCCATGAAGTGGTAGTAAATCTCTTTGATAGATTCTGGGTGTTTCTGCTGATCCTTGACTTAAATCCTCCATCGTCGGCTTAGTTACAGTGGCCCAGTCCTAGTGCTTCTCTGCACACTGTCCTCAGCATCTGTTGCTCCAGTCCTGTGGAAGGGAAGGTAGCGGCTGACCAGCCTGCCCTGAAGCCGGGCTGTGACATCACGTCTGTGATCCACGGACACAGCTGTGGTGTCTCCATGTGAGTGTGGCAGCACTGAACCAAAAACATCGGGTCTGGGAAAGCAGTTCTCTTCTGCTGCAACTCTAGAAAAGTTACTAAGTGTACTTACATGACAGAAGGTGCAAGTGATTCCAGAGCCCGAGACGGTTTTCTCTGAGGGCCTGAAGCTCTCTGTGAGTCGGGAGTATAATTGTCTAATTGGGGCTCCACATCACTCAGTCCGGTGCTTATGCATGCCAGGGTACATGCTGATTTTCTTCATACTTGGTAAAGAAGTGACCCTTTGGTATGACAGATAGTAAAAACAGCAGTGAACACCTTGGCCAGACCATCAGAGTGATTTTGGTTTGAATTAAATCTCCCAAAGATTGCTGTGTCTGAAATGCATTTTTAGAATGGATATCTAGAGAAGAGTCAGTCCATCGTTATCAAGGCTTTGTTTGTTTATATTGGTAATAAATATGTGTGTTTCTATTATTTTATATTTGACATGGATTTATATATTACAATAATATGTAATCAGTCAACCTAATTAGTCATTGCATTGGCACTTGGAGAAGTCCTTTTTTTTTTTCTGGATTGACACTTATTTTTATAATATCTAATAAAATAAAGTTCAAAATAGCATTTAAATACACAAAGAGGATTTGTTCCGTATTTTATCCCTAAGATCTTTCCTTTTTTCCCCCAAGTGATTAAGGATTTTATTGTCTTAATTAAATTAACCACTGAGAGCTAAGCTCTGAAAAGTTAAGTCCCAAATTAACCCTTTATTTACCATGGACTCTTAAACTCAGGAGACATCTTAAATTTTAAACTCATTCTTTCCCCCACTCTGTATCTGTTTTTAGTTGGATAAACCCAATTAACTTCACAAACAGAGGTTACGGTTCTCGTGGGTGCTGTTCTTAGCCCAAGACTTAGTATTCGCTGGGAAGTTTAGCTGTTGAATATATACAAGTGTGTAAACATCCACATACAAGAGAGCACCTCACACACAGTGAAGTGAGCACGGTTCAGGGATTCAGATGTGAGGTTAACAATAAATACTGAGCTTGGCAGGAAATGGGGAGGCTTTGTTGATTTTTTTTCCTCACAGATTAGTTTTGTTTTATTGATAACCGGAGTCTGGGTTCTGAGAATGTGAAAAGTAGTTTTGCTGGCCTGTAGGTTTTCTTTTCTCATCTTATGTGCAGTGATTCCTCTTGTCTGGATTTCTTTTATGCTAGCTCTTCCTAGGCATCCACTGCTCTTCCTTTAAGCACAGCCCAAGTGCACTTTGGGAGGTCTTTCCTTTCCCTCCGTGTTTCCTTGTCAGTGTGCTCTGTCCCATGTCTGTAATTATTGATCCCTGTCTGTCTCTATCACTCGTCGATCTCTGCAGTGTGCTCCTGCTTTTCATCATTACAGTGTGCAGTGTGGTGTCTGTTGGGGAGTGGACCCTCACTGCATGTTCATTGAATGAATTTGTACCAATGGATGGGTGTGTGGCCATGACTCTTGCTAAAAGGCAGTCAAGAAAAGTGACATGGCAGCATCTTAGCCTTCATTTTTTTTTGGGTAATAGCGGACGGTAAATTTGGCAGTTTGTGTTGCTGCTTGGGGGTGGATGAGTTGGTGTTTTTGTTTCTGTGCTGCTAAGACAAATACCATGCAGTGGGTTGGCTTAAACAATGAGAGTGTTTTGGCTCCCAGTTTTGAGGCTAGGGAAAGTCCAAATCAAGCTGTCATCAAGGTGAAGCTTTGCTGTCAGTCCTTGCTCCTTGGCTTTTCTGTCACATGACAGTGCACATGGCGGCTGCTTCTGGCTTCTTTGTTCCATTGACTTCCAGATTCTGGCTGCACTTTCTCTTTCTCTCTTTCTTTGACTTTCCCTTTAGGGCCTTCAGTAATAGGATTAAGACCCTTCCCGATTCAGCTGGGCCACACCTTAATTGAAAGTCCTACTTATAATAGGTTCACACCTACAGGAATGGATTAAGTTTAAGAAATGTTTTTCTGGGGGTACATAGCTCTAAATCACCACAGTTGGGAAGATTCCAACATAGTAATGTCCTTCTTTATGCTTATGAGTTTGAATTGTGAATGACCTTTCAGGGTTTTCACTGGGGACATTTATTTGAACATGTTTTAACTCATTTAAATTTTGGTCTCTATAAATCTATGTATACTTTCAGAGGAGGAGATACTATTTGAGAGTCTGAGCTTTTGTATTGTGTTTATGATGGTAATGGGATTACTTTCTTTCCTTTGTCTTTTGTGCAGAGATCTAGGCCTCCCCCCACAAGTTAGGCATTTATTTGCTTGGTAGTCTTTTCTTTCTGACCACTGTGTTCCTTTTTCTTTCCTTCTGTGAGAGTTCAGTTTTAAAACAATTGCTCTGGCCTTGGGCCAGACTGACACAGAAGACGCCACACAAAGACTTCCCATGTGTTTTGCTTCACAGTCATCTGGAAAACAGGGAGATGATCTCGAGGAAGGGAGTGTTGGATTTTTCTTGAGGGAGTTTTGTTGTTTGACTCTTGCCAGGCATCTGCAGTTTCTTGAGGCCATCAGAGTTCTCTCTTTGTGAGACTTGGGTAGCAGGCAGCCCCCTTGTCCTTGTGTGTGTGTATTTGCATGCGCGTGTGTGCGTAGGACGATAAATGGATTAAGGAACGTGATCTCAAGTTCATGAACTGTTTTTAAACCAAAATTACTTATTATAGTTTGGTGAAACGTGCATGTAGTAGACTGTCTTAAAGTTTGTATAAAATGATAAATTCCAAAAAAGTTGCTAATCACTTATTTTTTCTGGTAATTTTTAAAAAAGAATTTCAGTCAGTCTCACTAGTCACAGCATCTGCTTGTGTTACTTCTACTTGAATCCCATATTGAAGAGAACTGGTTCTTATTCTCCTCCAGTCTTTTCCGTGGATTTTGGGCATCTTTTCACATGTTCCGAGAGCAGCGCCTACAGTTCATTGCTGTGTCCCTGTGCAAAGAGAGGCGCAGCGTGCGTAGCTAAGGACCCACATGCTCGTCATTGTACAGCAGTGGACCTCACCTAACGGCAGCAGTCCTGAAGTAAATTGGTTTGCTGGGCTGACAGGCCTGGCAGCTGCCCTTGATTTAGTTGTGGCTGCGGTCCTGGTCAGGCCTGTAGCCTGTCCCGCAGGGAGTCGTCAGCCTGGCAGAGTGCACCCTGAGATTGCCTGTCCACCTGCCTGCTGCTGGCAAGGAGGAGATGCCAGGGATTCGGGGGCTCTGAGTTCACCAGGAAGGCCAGTCCTTTCACAGGCTGCTTTAGGAATGCCTGTGTTCAGAACTGTATTAAATGCTCAGCTTGTAAAGCAAAGGACAATTCTAGTTCATTTTCCAAAATTCATGTCCAAGTGCCTGCTTGTGCACAACAGCCCTGGGAGGATCTTTGCATAGGACCTAATTTAATCCATGCATCCTGGATTGTGCCTTGCCTGCTAAAAACAGGCTAGCCTTTCACCAGATACTGTTACCCTCTTCTTGCATGTGAGGAAACTGAGGCTCAGGGATTTATTAAGCTCACACATCAGCATCCAGATGTTCACATTTGGACACATGTAGTGTCCCAGGCACTGTGCAGGGGTGCAGAGATGAACAGGACATAGTCCCTGCCTTTCTGGGGCTTACGGGCTCACAGAGAAGTAGATTTAAACTAACAATTAATAGGGTGGTGAGTCTGGCAAGAGAGACCGTTACCTTCCTGGCTCCAGAGCACTTGGTTTTGATGTTACTGCTTTTTCCGTTGCCTTTCTGGGTTCTTCTGTAGCTTGAGACTTGTGGTTAGCATGGCTGTAGTGCAGAGTTGGAGTGAAGCTTTTGGAGGAGAGGTGAAGGTTTAATTTTATTTGAGGTGTTATTCCTGGTACTATCATGTAGTTTTCCTCCATACGTACCACCGTAGTAAGAAATGAGTCACCCAAATTTCAGAAGCTTTGAGAATTGCTGGAATAAACTTTGCATATGTGCTAAATGACACCTTCCCCAGCACGTGAGTGTATGCAGCAAGTTACTGCCAAATGCATGCCCCTACTTGCATTATGTCACCTAAAATCTCTTAAATGAAGGAAGTCAGGAATCAGAATATCTTAATTCTGTTTCCTATTTTACCTGAATACCTGTGGAACTTAGTCACTCTCTTCTTGAATTTCTCCCCAGAAGATAAATAGGGGACATGTGCTGTCCTCCCTGTGGAAGGCATCTCTGCCTTCCGTGGTTCTGTAGGTGTTTTCTGCGAGGAGCTTCCGGGGGGCTTCTCCAGGCATGTGCAGTGAGCCAGAGGGCACTCGTTTGTATCTGAAGGGAAAGAGGGGGTCCTTTTTCAGATACGTGAATTGTTGACAATGAAGAAAATTATTTGGAAGTAATTAAAGCCATGTACACACTTTTAAACTAAGGCTTATTTACTTGGTGCCATAATTGTCACGCTACCTCAAAATTCTGTCATCCACGGAGCACCATTAATCCAGGCCAAAGTCCTACTGATTTTGGTTTATCACCATGACATTTGAAAGATATCTCCCAAAGGAAGACTTTATTACTTATCCCTGGATAAGTGTTGTTTCTTCTTTGTCCTTTTACCACCTGCCTATTGTGTGTGTATCATAAAACAGAATAATATAAGCCGATGTCGGGGCAAGGAAAGAAGGGGGAAATGGGGACGTAAGGAAGAGTGAGAGGAAGGTGGAGGTAAAACCATGTGACAAATCAGAAGTCTTCGCTTGGCCACCAGTCTCCTCAAGATCAGGATTGGAAAATCACTGGGCCTTGGGAAAAGTGGCCATTAGACATGCCCATAATCAGTGCCTCTCCAAGTAGGGTTTATAAAGCAGTTACTGGTTTCTTTAGCAATGTCTAACCTTTGAATTTTTCTATGAGTTTTTTTATTGTGGTAATGTATATATAACAAAATTGACCATTTTAATCATTTTTAAGTATACAGTTCAGTGCATTACTTACTTTACTGTTGTTACACTACCATCACCACCTTCCATTATTTACATTTTTTCATCACCCAAAACAGAAACTTTTTATGCATTGAGCACTAATTCCCCATTCTCTTCCCCCTCCCCCTGGTGTCTGATCATGTACTTTCTATTGCTGTGAATTTGCTTATTCTAGATATTCTATAGAAATGGGGTCATACAGTATTTGTCCTTTTGTGTCTGGCTTCACTTAGCATGATGTTTTCAAGGTTCGTCCATGTTGTAGCATATATTGGAAAGCCATTCCTTTTTATGGCCAAATAGTATTCCATTATATGGCTGTACCATATTTTGTCTGTTCATCTGTTGATGGACATTTGGGTTGTTTCCAAGTTCCATGAGCTTTGACACGTAGGGAACCACCACCGCTGGCTTCTTTCTCTTAGCAAATTCATTTGTGACTCATTGTTCATTCCTTTTTATTGTTGATTAGTATTCCAGTTGTATGGCTCTGCCACAATTTCGTTGCTCACCAGTTGATGGACATTTAAGTTTCCAGTTTTGGGTTATTATGAACAGAGTTGCAATAAATATTTGTATACAGGTTTTAGAGTGGAAGTATATTTTCATTTATCTTGGGTAAATACCTAGCAGTGGAATTGTTAGTTCCTACAGTAATTCAGTGTGTGCTTTATTTCGTAAGAAGCCGTAAACTGCTTCCCGGTTGGCTGCACCACCTGCAGTATCTGAGGGTACTGATTGCTCCGCAGCTTTGTCAGCAGCTGTTATTGTCACTTTTTTGTTTGTTTTAGCCATCCTGGTAGGTGTGAAGTGGTATTTTGTGGTTTTAGTTTGCATTTCCCTAATGTTTACACTGCTTATTTGACATTTGTGTATCTTCTTTGGTGAACTGTTCATACCTTTTGTTTATTTTTCTGTTGGGTTGCTTGTCTTCTTATTGAGGTATTTTTATATTCTCTACTGTGTTTCTTTTTTTATTATTTTTTATTAGAGCAATTATTGGTTTACAGAAAAATGTAGGAAATACAGAGTTCTCAACCCCCTCACCTCCCAGTTTTCTTTATTAACATTTCACAATGTCTCAACTTTTGATTCAGGCACAAACTAATAATTGTCTTACAGTAATTGAAATCAAGCAAAATTTATTTAATGATCTGATCAAAAGCAGGACAATTTCTCACATCAGTTCTGTAGAGATTTTTTTCTATGTGTGAGTTAGTTTTGTCTTTTTTTTTTTAATTATGATGATTTTCAATTATGATTATGTGGGAAAGTAGGAACAGATGGCCCGTATGATGTATGGGGCGTTTTGCACCTTAGTTGAGGAATTGAAACAACCTTTAGAGGTGTAGGTAGAAGCTGGTTTCATGTCTTTGCTTACTTCTCTTGTCTTGGTTCTGGTTTAGTGTTTTGTTTTGTTTTTTTGTCTCCTGGGTAGTATGTTCCTGCTTCTTTGCATGTCTGGTAAGTTTAAATTGGAGGGCAGACATTATGAATTTTACCTTGTTGGGTACTGGATATTTTGGATTCCTATAATGTTCTTGAGCTTTATTCTGGGATCCTTTTAAGATTTGTTTGGGGACCAGAGCAGCATTTAGTTTAGCCTGATTTTTCTCCACTTTTGTGGCAGGAACCTTACGCCTGTGGGCCCTAAGTGCTGTTCCCTCTAGTTCTTTCAGTGAGTTGGTCTCAGGCAGTTTCCTTGGGGGAATGTGCTGAAGCCAGTGGAGGGGTCTCTGCAGATCCCCCCCACCCCCATCCCTACTCTCCCTTCTCTGGGATTCTGACCTTCACACTAGCCGCTGTGCTCTCCCCAGGCCCTCAGCACCGTCTCAACTCGGAAGATCCTCAGGGCCCCACTGGGGTTTCCCTCTTCTGCAGCCTGGAGGCTCCGGGGGTGGGGTGGGGGTGGGGGTGGGCGGCAGTAAGCCAGGGCAGATGTAGGGCATTCTCATTTGTTTCCCATCTCTCAGATCACTGTCCTTCATTGCCTGATGCCCAGGGTCTTGAAAACTTTTTCATACATTTTGACTAATTTTAATTGATCAGGCAGGATGGCAGATCTTGTTCGTGTTAGTCCAGAAGTTCTTTTCATTACTTTTCTGTTGAAGACTTTTTCTCCAGAGCTCAGACTCTGTCATATGGAAGCAGGAGCTCTGGTGCACGTGAGAAGTGGTCAGCACACCCATATCTTCTTCAGAGCTGCACCTCTTGTTGCCATTCCCCACTTAGACCTTTCTTAGTGTTTTCAGCAAGGCTCTATTCGGTGAATAGTACTCTTCCTGCTTGCACTATGGAGAGCTTCAGTTTGTCCCTGATTTAGGAAAGGGTAACGTATGGGCTGAGGCAAGCTACTCCTTAAGGGACCCTGTGGCAGGTTACAAAGATGAAGACAGAGTACAGTGAGTGATCCCGGGCTCCACTTAACCTCCTTCCTTGCTCTAGGAAAGGTATAAACATGGAAAGAGCCATTCTCAAGAAGTTGGGGTCTGGATTAGTACATCGGAGCAAACAGGAGGAAACATCCTTGAGGCCAAGGTCAAAGCTGTGTGTTGCAGCTGACCCAGTTAGGAAGATTAACCAAGTTCTAAATCTTCAAGCTCTCCCTGCACAACTGGCCACTGCAGGTGGCAGCCTGAGCAGGGAATGTGGCAGCAATCCTGGTAAGCAAGGGGAGGGAGAGTGACATGGAGCCAGCTTCTGTGAGCTGCCAGAGGGAAATTCGTTTTGAATTCTTAGCTAACTCTTGATTTTAACCTCTTCTTTTTTTTTTTTTTTTTTTTTTTTTGTCCTAATTAGGAAAGTAGTACATGTCATTTGTAGAAAACTAGGAATGTTAAAGAAGAAAATACCTGTAACCCAGAGATAATCTTTGGTAACATTTTTTTGTTTGTTTATTCCTGTGCATTCATTAAAATACGTGTGTAGTTATCTGAGCACACGTATACGTGTGTTTGTGTGTGTATGGCAAAAAGATGTGAAGAATATACTCTTTTGTTATTTTCTCAGTAATTGGGATTACTGATCCCTTTCTGGTCTCATGATATAATTTAAAGTTTGATTACAGTCACGTTTTGATTTTGGTTACATTGGGGCTGTCCTGGCAGATCTGTTTTTCATCTCTGAACAGATCGAGGTTTCAGGTCCTGTTTTAGGTTTTTGTGCTTCAGTGCCCTCGGTAGCAGACATTTCTATTGTGTGTACAGCTAGTTCCGGATTGGAGGAAGTGAATGGATGGATTCTAAAATCAAGTAACACTGTAAACTATTTCAGATGATAATATTCAAGGCCCTTGTTAACAGACCTGGTGCTTGATGAGGCAGCTGGGATAACTTCTGGGTATTAATGACGTGAAACTTTGGATAATTCTAATGGTTACATTGAGATCCTAGAGAAAATAGTGATCTGTCCTGTTTGGCTTTATTGTTTGAGTAAGGTCACCACATCCACTGTTTGTCATTGGTGCCTTTTTGGGAGGGTTGCCACAGGGCTGCATTTTGGCTCCTGGTGGCTCTCGGCATCATTCACGGAAGCACGGTCCCCTGAGGCTCTCAGAGTGAGTAACGCTGAGGGTAATGGAACGGATTTTGTTTAGTCACAATCTAGAGGTAACCCTCACCGCCACATGCCCATCCAGGTGAACGGTGTTCTGTGTAAATCTTGGCCTTATCACGTTAGTTTTAGATACCAGCTGAGTGATGCAAGCGCATTGAAATATTCAGCAAGTAACTTGTTCTGGCAAAATTTGTGGAGGGTGGAGAAGTCAGAGGACTTGGTTGTGTCTAGTAAAAGTTCTGTTTGGTGCCTTTAGACAAAAAAGGCAGAAAGAGAACAGGTTAAGGGCTTTAGGGCTATTCATTGTACTTTAATTTTGGAATCACTGATTCGGAACAAAACGAGAGAGAAGCATAGCATGCCTTTTTATCTGAAAATTGTTCAAAACAGTGTTTTTTCTTGAGTGAGTTGTCATGAGTCCTTGATTTCTATTTAGTTTTTTTTAAATGTTAATTTTGCAGTTTGTCTATTGGGTTTTTACTCTGGAATTATTTTAATCTTGGGAGAAGGGGGCTGATGAATTTTAAAAGGACATGCCATTCCTTCTTTTTGACCAGATCCTGAAACCTTAATTTTGTTTTACAGTCTTTCCTGCATAGCTCTGTTCACCTGTGTTTAGTTGAATAGACAGTGAATTTTAGTCATTTAACTTTTTCATGTGTCTGTGTCCAAGAAAGTTATATTTGATTTCTGTGCTGCTTTCCACTTGGTGTGGTACTGAATAATATTCCAGATATAACTGGGATTTGCAGGTGAAAATGATCTGTCTTCATTTTTTACCAGTTCACAGTCATATAAAGAAGGGTTTAACTGGTAGTTTAGTGAAACAGATTTGTAAACTGTTTTCTAAAATAGATATTTTCATACTAATTGTGTCTAAATGTATACTCGTTTATAAAGTTTGGTGCTGAAGTCTGCCAGTTTCTCATTTCATCAGTGCGCCTTCCAACTAGCAAAGACAGACTGAACTGTTACTTGCCCTTCCCTTTTTGTTCAACTGTTACTGCTTAGAGGTATAATTCCAGGTTAGAAGATGAGCTCAGAACACTTTGCAGTTTTCTTGGATCCCAGCTGACTTCCCTGAAGTCGCCGTGTCTGTCCTGTGGGTGCCCCATGGTTCCTTCCCTCAGTGGGAGGAGAGAGGATTTAGGTGAAGTTGAAGCAGGTGTGCAGGGTCCTTGGCCGGGACAGCAGCTGGTTGTCTGCCCTCCTGCGCTCAGGTGGAGTGGGCTGGACCTGCCCGGAGTGGCTTTTGAGAAGGGCCACTGTTGGCGCTTCCCCCATCGTCCTCGCCCAGCCAGCGAGGGGACATGGAAGTGCACCCCCATGCCAGATCCCTGCCCGAGACAAAGACCCCTGCTAGCAGAGTTGGGTCCCACTGGTCCGAGTCCAAAATGCTAATGAGCGTCAGCTGCTCCAAATCCCTAGGGCGAGGGGCTTCGCAGCTGCTTCGCCTTGGAGAGAAACAAGAGGGAGCCCTTCATTTCTGCCTTTTGAGGCTCTCCCCTCTCAAGTTACCCGGAGGGTTTTTCCTTTTTCATTTGAATATGATGTGGCCTCTTGAAGAGGACAGCAAAGGGCAAAGTAGTTTGGACTCCGCCTCATCGCACAGGATATATAAACTTCCCCTGAGTAGTTTTGCCAGTTCCACTTTCTCCTCCCGTCTGGGATTTGTTGTTTTTAAATTTAGCTTCGGGCTTGCCCCAAAAGGCTGCTTTCTGTCCCATCTATTCTGGCTAAATGAGGTGTGTGGTGGTGATGGTGTTTGTGATGGTGGTGGTGGGTGTGTTTGTATTTAAAGTGCTGGGACGAGACTGCCAAACTTGTAAACTAATGACCAAAGGGGGATTTGAATTCAGAAGTTGGTTCATTACTTTAAAAACAGTGTGTAATAAACATTAGTCATAATTAGGATTCCAGTTGTAGTTGGCTCAAAGCCTTTGGCAGATTCTGCAATTCTGATGCTTTTCCTTCAAGGTCAACACTCATAATTAGACAGGAAATGACAATTAGTTGTACTAAATGCCTTTTAATTTTATAAGATGTGTAATAGTCATCTATTTTAAAATCATAGAAGCAAGTGAAATAATGTTTACTGTATATATGGACTTCATCCTAAAACAGGAATTTGAGAGAAGAATATACTTTCTTCTCCATTTTTGGTAGTTCACTTTCATATCTTTCTGTGATTTAACTACTTAATACCTCAGAAGTACAACAAGCGACATTGATCTGACCACTGTATTTCTGGATGATTGCCAAACTTGATTGTTAAGTTGTTTTTACAGTGTATTTCCAATGTTAAAGTGTGTGTCTTATGATCGGTGGCACAGCACAGTTTTATGACAAAGTAATGGTACATCTCTGTCCAGTGGCATCTTAGATTCCCTCAAATAGATGTGTCATGATGATCTGCCAGCAGTATTTACTAACATGCGTGTTCGGTGTTTTTCACACCAGTGAACAGTGCAGAATTCAAACCTGTAAGAACTTTAAAATATGCCCCTGATTTTAACTCAGAAGGCTCTGAAAACACCAAGTACCTATGGAACTTCTTGTCTCTTCTGGTAGAGTGGTGAACGGTTTAGATCCTAGATCTAAGACAGTGGTTGGTCTTACTAAAAGAAGAAAAAAGATTACATGAAAGCTAGTTGAAATATGTCATGATCCTTAACATATTGCCCAGGAAACTTCTCATGGGAGAACTGTATGTAGCATTTGCTTTCTGTCAAGAAGTGAAAACTACTGGCAAAGCGTCATACGGGAATAATGACCCCTGGACTAGTTTCCTGGTATGGGGAGTGGAGGGAGACGGAGGTTAGGACTGGGTTGATAAAGTCTGTTCAGTCCAATTAAAATTCAGAGACGAGGTGAAGTCAATGCTCCCTTAATGCAGAAATAAAATTAAAATCAATATTTTTATTTTTTTTCCCATTTTGGTTCAACTTTATTCTTTTTGCTTTTGTATCGTCTTTATATCCCAGATCTTTGTTTTTTTATTGATTTTGGAATAAAGGAGAAACATGTACTTCAGTTCACTTTCTCATCACCTCACTGCAGTTCAGTGGGAGGGAAGTGGAATGCTCAGCTTTCCATGGCACACACCTAGGCTTGTCTCGGGAGAAACGCCATGTGCCTGGTGAGGTTTACAGCCAAGCCAGAGACAAGCTTTCATGAGGAACCTATCAGTCTTCTCTGGCCCTGGTAGGGGGTCCTGGGCCACTCTTGGGGGTTCAGGAGGCCCCCCAAGAACAAACCCCACATGTGGTAGGGAGCAAGTTGTGGTGAGTCAGGAGACTGTGGGCTCTTTGTGCCCGTGCTGCCAAGTTGTGGCCGCTACTGCCCATCAAGCTGTGCACCTGCATGTGGGCACACGGGAGAGCCTCAGGTCAAGCCTGTGATGGATTGGGTTTTCTGTTTGGGGCATAATTCTTCATGCCTCACGTTAATAAAAATTGTCGCCTTTTTATGTCTTGGTATAAAGTTCCTTTGAAGAAAGGTCCTGGATGGAAGTGTGTTACTCTCTAATACCAGCCAGATGAAACACTGGCTTTGTTCAGAATTAAGATAGGCATCTTAGTTTCTGTGTATCTCACTTTTCATAGCTTCTTTAAACATGGCCGTGTTTAAATCACAGGTAGAAATGATAAACATTTGGTATGATTTTTACATAGTACAGCGTTTGTGTGAGAATCATTCTGTAGACTGGACACAACTGTACTTGGTCATGTGACTCTGCAGCCGTATTTGCAGCCATCGTTCATCAAAGTCACATGACACCAATACTGTAGACTAATCTATAATCTAGTACTTAAGCCTCGGAACCAAGCTTGAAAGCCACCAGCTCAAGTATCTTTCTTCTAAGGTGATTACATATATTGTCATGCATTTGATTTCTAAAGCAATAATAACTGAAATTCTCATATTAAAAAGACATTCTCTGCTTCATTTGACCTCATCATTAATGTCTAATGATGTAGCTTTCATCTTAAAAATATACTACTTACAAGCCAAACTTACTTTAGTTCATTGAGGCCTTGTGAGTTTTGGAGATGCTAAGCTGAAGCAGTATTCTTCAGAGTTTCATGTGTCTGTGTGTTTAACATTTTTTCCCCTTTTAGTTTCTTATTACCTTCCACCTGGAGGGTGCATTTCACTCTCGTGCTTTCTCTTTTAGGCATAGTGTACTCACACAGGCCCTCAACTATTGAGAAACTGAGTCATCCCTAGAGAGGGAGGGACATCAGTTATAAGTGGAATGAGTGTGTCAGTATAGAAAAACAGGATGGAGGGACGTTTCAAGGGAACCAGTCATCATTTCCTTTTTGTAAACATATGCAGTATGGAGAATCCTAGAGATCTGGTCTTCAGATTTTTCTTGGTCATCTTTGTCTCCCTTAAACACTGCTTTTCTAACCAAAGCTTGTTTTCTCCTTTCCTGCATGTTCTCTCTTCTTTCTCACTCTAATTCTGCTTTCCCCTGATCCTCCTTAATGTGATTCTTTGCAGGTAGTGTGGTAGGACCCTTCCTTTGCATCAGGCCTGCCCTGCTGGGCAGGGTTCCTCACAAGGGGGTAGGTGAGAGAAAGGCGGAGCCAGGTGAATACTTTTTGCTAAAACCCTCATTATTCACAAGAGCAACTGAATTTTATTTTCCAGACCTGTATCGCCATCTGTTTCCTTCATTCCCCACCTGATCTTCTCACACTAACTCGGTTCCTTCCTCTGCTCATCTTAGTTTAATAAAGGAAAAGGCGAGGGGAGGATCCAAGTCTGCAAAAACTTTCTATACCCGAGTGGTATGTTATTATTGAAACCCCCGGAACCCGTCCAAATTGCGTTTGGGGTTGGCGGATGCTCACTGCACGGGCTGCCGCGGGGCTGCGTTGCTGGTCCGAAGCCGGCCACCTGCCCATGGCTCTCTAGAGGGTGCGGCTGTGGTATGAGGGCTGGAGTTATCAGGCCCTAAGTGTGCCAGGTGATTTATATTCATAAGTGTTTTCTAGAAAAGAGGCAGGCTTTCCTAGGAATTCGTTAAAACACTATTACTTCTTTTTCTCCCCTGTTTACTGAGCAAATTGAGCCCCCTCGAAACAGAGTAGATTGCCTGTGGTCCCACAGTGGGAGAGCTGGGACTGGCCCTCTGCTATCTGCATTGTCCTGTGCTGCTTGCCATATGCATCTTTTCCTTTTATACTTTGTGTTTTTTATACTTGGTGCGTAGCCTGTAATCACAAGGATGAGCCCCCTTAAAATCCTGAATTCTTGGCACAAGGATAAAAGTGAATATATATCTCCGTTGCTGCTGGTGGGTCTGTTCCCTGTGTTGTTGCTTGTGTTGGGGGAAAGTAAAGTCATGCACGTCATTTGAAAGCCACAACTTTTATTTTTATTTTTTCTTAAGGATGAAGAGGAAGAAATCAAACTGGAAATTAATATGCTGAAGAAGTACTCTCATCATAGAAATATCGCAACATATTATGGTGCTTTCATTAAAAAGAGCCCTCCAGGACATGATGACCAACTCTGGGTAGGCAGATGCTTCCTGAAAGTTTTGTGGACCTTGCCTCTTTGATTATGTATGAAGGCAGTGAGGGTTTCACAGAGAAGGGGAGAGAAAAGCAAAGAAAAAAGGGGCATAGGTGTAGACTCGTAATGTTCTCTTGGCCTGTATCTTTTGTTTGCAGGTATACTGACTGGGTGTTTATTTTGATGTTGATTTCACATTTGCATGGAAACACGTTAACCATATTTCAGGAATAAAATGTCACATTTGAAAATGAACTTGCAAAATAGCAAGGAAATTGGGAGCTTGAAAATAAAGGCAGTATAACAGCTTGATTTCTGGAAACCAATTAGCGCAATTAATTGCATATTTTTTATCACATGGACATGAGAGAAAGATCTTAAGAAAACAAATTTCTGTCAATGATTTATTTAATAATATTAAGTATAATAGTTCATTAAAAACAATATCAGGGAAATTTCTGGAATTGATGGATTCAACTGTATATCTTACTGAACACATTGATGTTCAGGATGATGACTCTGAGCTACTAAGACACCGTCAGATCCTTAACATTAGTTATGCTCAAGGTATTGAGCTTATAAGGCAGGAAGATATGTTAGTACTTTTCCTAATGAGGTTTTCAAAATCACCATTATAGAGAATTCACAAATTTAAGAAAGTAGAAGGGAAAAAAATTAACCCTATTTTTATTGCCGTCCACTCACAGAAGTTTAGAATAGTTAATCCAGTTCATTTTCTGGGTACTTTAAAAATGCAGTTGTGATCATATTGCGTAAACATTTAGATATTGTAAATAGTGCATTTTTGGAAATTATGCTCTGCTAAAATTAGCATCTCTTTTGTACTAAACCCAGTTAAATAAAACAGCTTGACGACCATATAGTGTTTTTGTGAAAAACAGAACATCCTCAAGGCTGAGTGAGAAAGAGTGTTAGGGAATATTTGACTTAGATTTCTGATGCTTGAGCATTGATTTGGAACAAAACGAGCCGCCCGAGTGCTCGTGTGTTACCTCCACACTGGAGGATGTGCATAGACTGTCAGTCAGGACATCTCCATCTCCAGGACCAGGTAAATACAGCGAATAAATTGGATGTTGAATTGAGCTCTGAATAGTTTGAATATCTGCAAAATGAGCACATCCTAGGTCTGTAGGAAAAGCAGGGGCATTCCACTTGGTTTTCATAACTTGTCTTTCTGGTGTGTACTGACATGTCTGGCCGCTGGGAGCTGTCGGTCACAGTGTGTCTTGTCTGCCCTTTAGCTTGTTATGGAATTCTGTGGGGCTGGGTCCATTACAGACCTCGTGAAGAACACGAAAGGGAACACACTCAAGGAAGACTGGATCGCTTACATCTCCAGAGAAATCCTGAGGGTAAGGGAAGGATGCGGCCGCTGTGCCTAATACATGTGCTTGTGTTTGCACTTTTTATTTTCTAGCCTCAAATATCTCTCTGCATAGGTTATTCTCTTTTGACAACCCAGGGTTCTGTGTAGCTAGCTTTGATAGTTTAAGCTACATCATGGCTTTGATTCTCTGGCAGGTATCTAAAAGAAGTTAGAAAAAAACAACAACAACAAAAAATAGTTTTTCTCTGATTCCCTGAAATTTATACTCCAGACCATCACTCCTTGTTTAATAGTGTTGTTCTTTGGAGGTTGACAAGAAAATCCAAGTGGAGGAGAAGAAAATTCATTACTAGCTATTGTTTTTATAGGAACTCTGCATATAGGTTTATAAGTCAGTATTGATGGTGCCAAATGCTGGCTTTCTAAATCCTCTTGTGAACTTTTGCATGAACTGCTAGACTCTGCTGTAACATTTATGAGGAAAATTTCTAATGCTTAATGTTCTTTATAGCCAGTTGGAGAGCTGGTTTATGATCTGAGGGGTAAGCTTCTGAACTGCTATTTTAGCACCTTTTAAATGATTCCTTTTCAGTAAAAGAGCCATCCTGACAGCATGTGAGTTAGGTTGCATCTCATTTACCCAAACTATGGAAGTTAAACTGGAATCCAGGCTTACGCTTCTCCCACTAATAAGAAAATTCTTGTAATAGTTGCTTATTTTTTATAATTTATAGATAAAATTGCCTCACTTTTTATATTTAAGATTCATAGAGAATTGCAGGTTTAAAAAATTAGAATTCCTAGGAAGACGTTTGATTTCTTTTTATTTAGGTATTTTTGGAGCCCTTGAAAACTGGCAGTTTCCTTAAGAAATCTAGTTGTGGGGTAGGAGAACCATCTTTTTTATAATCCCACTCAGATTTCCTTATTGAAATTTCAGAGTACTGTCTTTTATGATTAAATAGAAACAAAGTATCCTGCCCTACACTGCTGTAAAGGAGTTCAGTAAATGAGCATTTATTATGTATTTACTACGTTAATAACTGAAACTGAGCACGTGGTCAGGATAGCACAGTGGCTAGGAGGTTGAGGGCTGGAGTCAGACTTGGTGTGAGTGCTGGCTCTGCTGCCTATGTACAACACCGTGGCAAAGCTGTGCAACTTCCAGGGCTGCGTGTTCTCACCTGGAAGCTTTAGATAACAGCCTATGAAGTGAGTGCTGTTATTATGAGAATAATAATAGCACTTACATGCAGGTGCACACATGGCATATTTTCAGTAAATATTAGTTGTCCTTCTCTCTTAAACACACATACACGTACCTTTTGTACAGATGAAAGACAAATTTATGTTTTATATACACAAGCAAGCATTGTTTACCTATGACCAATAATATGTATATTTAGCCATTTTACCTCCATTGATTCCAGGCAGCTTTTAAAAGACCAAGTTGCTTGAGGCCTCTGTTTGACTTGAATATGGTAGGTTAGCGGACGTCTTGCTGAGATGCAGGGAATCTCCCCATCTCATCAGGCACCTGAAACAAATGCTTCCGTTATTCAGATTCATCTAGAATGGAACTTTTCCTTTGCCAAAAGTTTAAATTAAGTAAAAATAAAAAGCCTCGGGAAGAGTTAGTATTGTACGCTAATATGTATTTATCATAGTTTTGCTAAAGAGAAAGCGGAGGTGGTAGGAAGCAGGTGAGGTCTCGTGGGAAAAGAGGGTAGCAGACTCCGTGCAGATAACTTGGGTCCTCAGAGACGCATTTGGAGGTAGCTAGTTTCTACAGTGGCAAAACTTTCTCCTCATTGTTTAGTCAATACTAGGCTTATTATAGGGTGAGATTCAGGAGCATGTCGGCCTCATACATCAGTAGAAGTGCTCTCAGGCCAGCCCACTGAAACCCCCAAGACCAAAATGTTTGCCAACAAAGCCAGCGTGTTCCTTCCGGCCCACTCCCACGCTCACATTCCACAAGGCAGTTTTTTCACTTTGGAGAAACCAGTATTTCACATTGAGTATGGGCCTGTAGCCTTCCGCAACCAATATTGAAGGACAGCCGTTGACTGCTACTTTGTTCTGTGACCAGAGTGAGATAGAATTTTAGGAAAAGCATTTCTGTTTTGAAACATTAATTCATTTGCTCCAGGATGGGTATTTGCTGAGTATTTAGTTGGCATCTGTGCTCAGGAGGACTAATTGTGGCCCAGCTTTGGGCACAGGAGTAGTCAGCCACATGCTCTCATCCCATGTGCTTCATACTGGAGACAAGTGTCCATTATTCAGAATAATCAGCGTTAACTTCAAAGAGCTGTTGGACACACCTTAAAGCAGTTTCATCTGCAGAAGCAGCAATCCTTTAATGGCATGGGCAGGGAAGGAGAAATTTTTCTTTCTTACCACTGGTAAGGAAAAAGATTGCATGCAGGCCACATTTCAGAAGTGAATGCTTGTATTTGTTGCTAAAATAATCTTGTAAAGGTTTAAGAAGGGTTTCATGCATGTGAGAAAATAAAATTGAACTGAAGTAATAGAAGTGGGAAGTATGAAAGAATTAGGGAAGCTACTTTTTTTGTGTGTGTGTCTTTTTTTGCAAGGACAGGGGATGTTTGAAGTTATATGATGCTGAAAGAAGGCACTTTGTTCCTAATTATGGCACTTAATACAGTACAGCTTAGTGCTTTCTTCTCTAGTCAGTGCTCTGTGATATACTATTGCTCATCCCGTGTTGTGGAAAAATAAACACAGCCAGCAAATAGGCTCAATTCTTTTTCACAGGCAGACTAGTAAATAATTGTTTAAAAACTCTTTATATTAGAAAAAGTAGTGTCTAGAGCAGCTGTTGTATTTAATTCATATCCTACAAAGTATTGATTATAATAAAACCCCACAAAAATTTA
Organism: Choloepus didactylus; assembly: GCF_015220235.1. Lineage (NCBI taxonomy): Eukaryota > Metazoa > Chordata > Mammalia > Pilosa > Megalonychidae > Choloepus > Choloepus didactylus. The sequence continues at coordinate 67,500,404 of NC_051323.1, forward strand.
AAAAGGAAAATCAAATGAACACTCGTCTCTGATCTTCCCTTTTTGGATCGAGACATTTCAGAGTAAATGGGTTGTGTGTGTGAAGAAGGCAAGCTATAGACAGAACAAGCTATAGAATGAGTAAATGGGAGAATGAAGCAGTTCTGTCTTTTGGGCCCTATTTGGATCCAACATGTGTTTTTGATCTTCCACCATCTCTCATTAAAGACATTCTTTTGGGCTTCATTCCAGATACAAAGTCATCATAAAGTGCTAAATGCCCAGTAGGTTTTGTTTCCTTGGGAAAAAAAGATATTTTATTTGAACATAAAGCTCTTTTGACAGTAGAATTATTTTATCTTCGGGGTGGAGGTGGGATTGATCATTAGTTAGCAATTTGTCATTGTATAGTGGGAAAGCTAACCAGTGTCCAAGAACAAATTTTAAGCCCCACTTTAGCCTTTCACTTCCCCTGGGATGTGTCTAGTTCAAATAAACCCATGGGTCACCCACTGAAAGACAGACGTTAAAGCGTGGGAAAGGAACCACCCTGTACAAAGATAGCACAAATTATAGCAGAGTAACTGCAGATGGTAATCTGAAGTATGTCTTAAATAAGGCACAGCTAGAAAATGGTGATGGCACTCACATGGGAAACCTGATCAGTTGGGTTGGAGGTGGGTGTTCGCTTTCCTTCTGTATGATGGTATGGGTGATGTCTTCCTGAAAATGTACTAAGATTGAGTTGTATGTTCTAAATGAGTTCACAAAAATTTTTGGCCCACATATACGCACTTGGTTATAAAAGCTGTGTTCCTGATTGTTTGCTCATGGCAGCAGAGAACTAAAATTCGGCTCTGCTTTTTCCCGATTCAGGGACTGGCACATCTTCACATTCATCATGTGATCCACCGGGACATCAAGGGCCAGAATGTATTGCTGACCGAGAATGCAGAGGTGAAACTTGGTATGTGATGGATGTGCAGCGTCCTCTACTACTTGCCCCTAGTGCAAACCAGCAACACCTCTGGCTCCGTTTGCCATTTCTCTGAAAGTTCAGTCTCTTACCCATGGTTTTCTGTTTCTCTTCTATTTGAGAATGTGGGAATGGGCTTACTGCTTAGCTGGGCTCTAACTTTCCCTCTGCCCCCCACCCGTCACCCCTTTATTCTTCTCTCTGGTCTGTCCTCCCCACAGTAGCCAGACTGACCTTTAAACCAGATCACTCCTGTTTAGAAACCCTTAGTGGATTCCTATTTCGCTTTGAATCAGGGCCCTGCAGGATCTGGCCCCTGCTGCACTCCCACCTCATTTCCTGTCCCTCTCTCTTCTCCTCTTCCCCAGGACCGTTACACATCTGTTCCCCATTGGGAACACTTGCCCTCAGTTTTGAAGTCTCAGATTTTTCCTCATCCTCAGAGGCCTTCCCTGCCCCTCTGGCCCGTGTTGGCGTTTCCTGCTTGTTTCCTTTATAGTACTGATCACCTAATAGCTATTTGTTTACTTGTATTTCTTTCTCCTTTACCAGAATATAATAGGGCTGTTTTCTTCACCAGTGGCTTCTTATCTAGCACCCAGCATAGTGCCTTGAACTTAGTAGGTGCTCAATAAGTATATAATGGATGGACAGATGGATGGACTGAGCCCATGGTGTGTCTTCCTAGAGATGATGTTACGTTAATTCTTTTATGATTCTTTTTTCCCTTAGCTGGATCTGTATTTGTTCCCATTCCACTGTCACCACATTTGTAAACAGAATTAATGTGAATTTTTCTTCCATGAAGGTATCATCCACACACAAAAGTATTTTTATAAAGCTAGTCCACCGTTCTTTCAAAAAATCTTAGGCACAGTTGTACTTTTAAAAATAAAATCTTCACAATTGCTTTCTTGCATAGTGCCTCTGTTGGTTGGTTGACTGTGGAGGAATAGTTTGCCCAATTGGAAAATCCCCTCAAAACTAAAATGGTAGTCACTAATTGTCATGCCCAAGGGACTCTGTGAGCTCTGTGCATTCCCTGCACTGACCTCATTGTGCTCGGCCTGTGATAGCCCCTCAGCAGCCACTTAGTGATTGAGAGCTGTCGATGACAAGCTGCTGCAAAACTGGCTCAGGCCCTCTGCGCTGCACGGCCTGAGTGTCTCTGTCTTGAGGAGCATTTGGTGAGCCAGCGCACCCCCTGGCCAGGTCCTTTCAGCATGTACTGTGTGCAGAAGTTGGGTCTATAGTCCCTGTGAATGGTGGCAGCGCTCTGTCGGCCTTTTGCGAGAGCTCCTCCACCTTTGGGCATTCCCACTAGGTGTAGAGGCAGTGTGTGGACAAGGTTGATGGCCAAAAACATTCCATACATTCCATTAGAGATCTGCAGTCTTGCTGGCAGCATTACTTCCCAGCCTTGATCTTTGCTCTAGACCACCACCACCATCAGACTGTGTGGGATGTAGGAGTTGCTCTGAAAATTGAGCAGAAGTCCCAGTGCCTGGGGTGGTGTTTCTTAGTTTGTTGGAGATTTAACTTGATTCTCTTTATTTTTTGCACTACTCTGTGCTTTCCCCGAGAACCTTCTTTCTTTCTTTCTTTTTGTTTTTAATTCATTTTCTTGAGATATATTCACATACCATGCAGTCCTACAAAACAAAGCATACATTCAGTTGTTCACAGTACCATTACATAGTTGTGCATTCATCACCAAAATCAATCCCTGACACCTTCATTACTGCACACACAAAAATAACAAGAATAAAAATTAAAGTGAAAAAAAGCAATTAAAGTAAAAAACACTGGGTGCCTTTGTTTGTTTGTTTTCCTTCCCCCATTTTTCTACTCATCCATCCATAAACTAGACAAAGGGGAGCTTGGTACATATGGCTTTCCTAGTCACGTTGTCACCCCTCAGAAGCTACATTTTTATACACTCGTCTTCAAGATTCATGGGTTCTGGGTTGTAATTTGATAGTTTCAGGTATTTACTGCTAGCTATTCCAATTCATTAGAACCTAAAAATGGTTGTTTATATTGTGTGTAAGAGTGCCCACCAGAGTGACCTCTTAGCTCTTTTTAGAATCTCTCTGCCATTGAAGCTTATCTCATTTCCTTTCACCTCCCTCTTTTGGTCAAGAAGATGTTCTCCATCCCACGATGCCAGATCTAGATTCCTCCCTGGGAGTCATATTCCACGTTGCCAGGGAGATTCACTCCCTTGGGTGTCTGATCCCACATAGAGGGTGAGGGCAGTGATTTCACCTGCCAAGTTGGCTTAGCTAGAGAGAGAGGGCCACATCTGAGCAACAAAGAGGCATTCGGAAGGAGGCTCTTAGGCACAATTATAGGGAGGCCTAGCCTCTCCTTTGCAGCAACAGTCTTCCCAAGGGCAAGTCCTGTGGTGAAGGGCTCAACCCATCAAACCACCAGTCCCCTATGTCTCTGAGCACATCAGCAACCATCGAGATGGGGAAGCCCAACACCCCTGCACTCTCCACCAGCTCCTCAAGGGGGATCTGCATATTTTTTCCATAGTTTTTTTTTTTTTTTAATTCTTTTTTTTAATCAACTATATCAAAAAAAAAAAAAATTTAAAAAAACATACAGTAAAAAAACATTTCAAACAAACCATAACAAGGGAGTAAGAAAAACACAACTAACCTAAGATAACTGCTTTACTTCCAACAAGTTCCTACTCTACCCCAATAAAGTAACCTAATATAGCAACATTTCTGTGAACTTGTTCCTACCATACCCATCAGGAATTAACAGATCTTAGTCATTCCCGGGCACTCCCAGAACGTTAAATTTACCTGCGATAGCTTATCTGTTCTTATTGAGTTATCATTCCCCTTTCCTTAATTGTTCTCTATCACTAGTTCCCCTACATTCTACATTGTAAACCATTTGTTTTACATCTTTCAGTGTTCACATTAGTGGTAGCATATAATATTTCTCTTTTTTGTGCCTGGCTTATTTTGCTCAGCGTTATGTCTTCAAGTTTCATCCATCTTATCATATGTTTTATGACATCGTTCCTTCTTACAGCTGTGTGTAGTATTCCATCATGCATATATACCACATTTTATTTATCCACTCATCTGTTGAAGGACATTTGGGTTGTTTCCAACTCTTGGCAATTGTGAATAATGCTGCTATGAACATCGGAGTGCAGATATCTGTTCGTGTCACTGCTTTCAGATCTTCTGGGTATATACCGAGAAGTGCAATTGCTGGATCAAAGGGTAACTCGATATCTAGTTTTCTAAGAAACTGCCAGACTGACTTTCAGAGGCAGTCCCAACAACAATGAGTAAGAGTTCCAATTTCTCCACATCCTTTCCAGCATTTGTAGTTTCCAGTTTGTTTAATGGCAGTCATTCTAATTGGTGTGAGATGGTATCTCATTGTGATCTTAATTTGCATCTCTCTAATAGCTAGTGAAGCTGAACATTTTTTCATGTGTTTCTTGGCCATTGGTATTTCCTCTTCAGAGAACTGTCTTTTCATATGTTTTGCTCATTTTATAATCGAGCTGTCTGAACTCTTGTCATTGAGTTGTAGGATTTCTTTATATATGCAAAATATCAGTCTTTTGTCAGATACATGGTTTCCAAAAATTTTTTCCCATTGAGTTGGCTGCCTCTTCACCTTTTTGACAAATTCCTTTGAGGTACATAAACTTGAGGAGTTGCCATTTATCTATTTTTTCTTTTGTTGCTTGTGCTTTGGGTATAAAGTCTAGGAAGTGGCTGCCTAATACAGCCACTTGAAGATGTTTCCCTACATTATCTTCTAGGAGTTTTATGATACTGTCTTTTATATTGAGATCTTTGATCCACTTTGAGTTAATTTTTGTGTAGGGTGTGAGGTAGGGGTCCTCTTTCATTCTTTTGGATATGGATATCCAACTCTCCCAGCCCTATTTGTTGAAAAGACTGTTATGTCCCAGTTCAGTGACTTTGGGGGCCTTATCAAAGATCAGTCAGCCATAGATCTGGGGGTCTATCTCCTAATTCGCAATTCAATTCCATTGATCAATATGTCTGTCTTTGTGTCAGTACCATGCTGTTTTGACCACAGTACCTTTATAATAAGCTTCAAAGTCGGAAAGTGTAAGTCCTCCTACTTCGTTTTTCTTTTTTAGAGTGTCTTTAGCAATTCGAGGCATCTTCCCTTTCCAATAAATTTGATTACTAGCTTTTCCAAGTCTGCAGAATAGGTAGTTGGAATTTTGATTGGGATTGCATTGAATCTGTAGATTAGTTTGGATAGAATTGATGTCTTAATGACATTTAGCCTTCCTTTCCATGTACATGGAATATTTTTCCATCTTTTAAGGTCCTCTTCTATTTCTTTTAGTAGAGTTGTGTAGTTTTCTTTGTATAGGTCTTTTATATCTTGGATTAAGTTTATTCCTAGGTACTTGATTTTTTTAGTTGCTATTGAAAATGGTATCTTTTTCTTGAGTGTCTCTTCAGTTTGTTCATTTCTAGCATATAGAAACATTACTGACTTATGTGCATTGATCTTGTATCCCAGGACTTTGCTAAATTTGTTTATTAGCTCTAGTAGCTGTATCGTCGATTTCTCAGGGTTCTCCAGATATAAGATCATATTACCTGCAAACAATGACAGTTTTACTTCTTCTTTTCCAATTTGGATGCCTGTTATTTCTTTGTCTTGCCGGATTGCCCTGGCTAGCACTTCCAGCACAATGTTGAATAACAGTGGTGACAGCGGGCATCCTTGTCTTGTTCCTGATCTTAGAGGGAAGGCTTTCAGTCTCTCACCATTGAGTACTATGCTGGCTGTGGGTTTTTCATATATGCTCTTTATCATGTTGAGGAAGTTTCCTTCAATTCCTACCTTTTGAAGTGTTTTTATCAAAAAGGGGTGTTGAATTTTGTCAAATGCTTTTTCGGCATCTATTGAGATGATCATTTGACTTTTCTCTTTTGATTTGTTAATGTGTTGTAATACATTGATTGATTTTCTTATGTTGAACCATCCTTGCATGCCTGGAATGAACCCCACTTGGTCATGGTGTATGATTTTTTTAATGTGTCTTTGGATTCAATTTGCAAGTATTTTGTTGAGAATTTTTGCATCTATATTCATTAGGGAGATAGGCCTGTAGTTTTCCTTTTTTGTGGCATCTTTGCCTGGTTTTGGTATTAGATTGATGTTAGCTTCATGCAGTGAATTAGGTAGTGTTCCATTTTCTTCAATGTTTTGAAAGAGTTTAAATAAGATTGGTATCAGTTCTTTTTTGGAAAGTTTGGTAGAATTCCCCTGTGAAGCCATCTGGCCCTGGACATTTATTTGTGGGAAGATTTTTGATGACTGATCGGATCTCTTTGCTTGTGATGGGTTGGTTGAGGTCTTCTGTTTCTTCTCTGGTCAGTCTATGTTGTTCTTATGTTTCCAGGAAATTGTCCATTTCCTCTACATTATCCAGTTTGTTGGCATAGAGTTGTTCATAGTATCCTCTTATAATTTTTTTAATTTCTTTGGGATCCGCAGTAATGTTACCTGTCTCATTCATTATTTTGTTTATTTGGGTCTTCTCTCTTTTTGATTTTGTCACTCTAGCTAGGGGCTTGTCAATCTTGTTGATCTTCTCAAAGAACTAACTTTTGGTGTTACATTTATCCTCTCTATTGTTTTTTTTTGTTTTCTATGTCATTTATTTCTGCTTTAATCCTTGTTATTTCTTTTCTTCTACTTGGTTTAGGATTGGTTTGCTGTTCATTTTCTGGCTTCTTCATTTGATCCATTAGTTCTTTGATTTTGTCTCTTTCTTCCTTTTTAATATATGTGTTTAGTGCTATAAATTTCCCCCTTAGTACCGCTTTTGTTGCATCCCATAGGTTTTGGTATGTTGTGTTTTCATTTTCATTTGTCTCTATATATTTAGCAATTTCTCCTGCTATTTCTTCTTTAACCCACTGATTGTTTAGGAATGTGTTGTTTAACCTCCAGGTATTTGTGAATTTTCTAAGTCTCTGATGGTTATTGACTTCTAATTGTATTCCATAGTGGTCAGAGACTGTGCTTTGAATAATTTCAATTTTTTAAATTTATTGAGGCTCGTTTTTATGTCCCAGCGTATGATCTATTCTGGAGAAAGTTCCGTGAGCACTAGAGAAGAATGTGTATCCTGGTGATTTGGGATGTAATGTTCTATATATGTCTGTTAAATCCAATTCATTTATCAGATTGTTTAGGTTTTCAGTTTCTTTATTGGTCTTCTGTCTGGTTGATCTTTATAGGAGAGAGTGATGTGTTGAAGTCCCCCACAATTATTGTGGAAACATCAATTGCTTCCTTTAGTTTTGCCAGTGTTTGTCTCATGTATTTTGTGGCACCGTGATTGGGTGCATAAACATTTATGGTTGTTACTTCTTCTTGTTGAATTGCCTCTTTTATTAGTATGTAGTGGCGTTCTTTGTCTCTCATAATATCCTTGCATTTAAAGTCTATTTTATCTGAGATTAATATTGCTACTCCTGCTTTCTTTTGGCTGTAGCTTGCATGAAATATTTTTTTCCATCCTTTCACTTTCACTTTCTTTGTGTTCCTGTGTCTAAGATGAGTCTCTTGTATGCAACATATTGATCGTTCGTTTTTTTTTGATCCATTCTGCGAATCTATATCTTTTAATTGGGGAGTTTAATCCATTTACATTCAGCGTTATTACTGTGAAGGCATTTCTTGAATCAGCCATCTTATTCTTTGGTTTATGTTTGTCCAATATATTTTTTCCCTCTCTCTTAATGTCCTTTGATGTACCCATACTGAGTCTCTTTAGTACTGAACCTTTCTCCATATCTCTCTCTCCTTTCTTTGTTTCTCTGTCAGTAGGGTTCCTTTTAGTATCTCCAGTAGGTCAGGTCTCTTGTTAGCAAATTCTCCCAGCGTTTGTTTGTTTGTGAAAAATTTAAGCTCTCGCTCAAATTTGAAGGAGAGCTTTGCTGAATAAAGAATTCTTAGTTGGCAGTTTTTCTCTCTCAGAATTTTAAATACCTCATGCCACTGCCTTCTCACCTCCATGGTGGCTGCTGAGTAGTCACTACTTAGTCTTATGCTGTTTCCTGTTTATGTGGTGAATTGCTTTTCCCTTGCTGCTTTCAGAAATTGCACCTTCTCTTCAGTATTTGACAGTGTGATCAGAATATGTCTTAGAGTGTGTTTATTTGGGTTTAGTCTATTTGGAGTTCAGTGGGCATTTATGATTTGTGTATTTATGGTGTTTAGAAGATTTGGGAAGTTTTCCCCAACAATTTCTTTGATTACCCTTCCTACACCTTTACCCTTCTCTTCTCCTTCTGGAATACCAATGAGTCTTATATTTTGACATTTTATGTTATCTTTCATATCCCTGAGGTCCATTTTGATTTTTTTTATTTTTTTCCCCATTCTTTATTTTGTTCTTTCATTTTCCATTCTGTTGTCCTCCAGGTCATTGATTCACTGTTTAGCTTCCTCTATTCTTGTACTGTGAGTATCTAGAATCTTTTTAATTTGGTCAACAGTTTCTTTTATTTCCATAAGATCTTCTATTTTTTTATTTACTCTTGCAGTTTCTTCTTTATGCTCTTCTGGGGTCTTCTTCATGTCCTTCTTTACATCCTGTGCCATGCTCTTACTCATGTCATTTATATTCTGTGCCATGATCTCGTTGTTCAGCTTTAGTTCTTTGGTTAATTGCTCCAAGTACTGTCTCCCCTCTGATCTTTTGATTTGGGTATTTGGGCTTGGGTTATCCATATAGTCTGGTGTTTTTTAAATGCTTTAAATTTCTCTGTTGTTTTTGGCCTCTTGCCATTTGTTTAACTTGATAGGGTTCTTTTAGGATTTATAGATCAATTAAAACCCTTATCTCTAATTTGTTAGATCTACATCTTTGTGGAGAACACTTTCTCTAACTAACCAGCAGGTGGCGTCCCTGAACCACCTGTTCCTCTCAAGCCAGTTTTTCCCTACTTTGTCTTTGTGGTGAGTGGGGCGTGAGTCTTGTGGGGTCCAATTGGTGTACCAAGCTTGCGTGTGTAGTTGGTGTTGCCCACCCTGTATATGGGGCATGTGTCTGAGCGGTCAGGGAGGGGGAGCGGTCTAACAGTCAAATCTTCCTGGTGTTCCTGGAGATTTAAGGCTGCTGCAATAGTCTGATCCTTCAGTTCAGTCCCACCACAGTTTGTCTCTGCTGCTGACCCAGAAATCCTTGGCATATGGCCCCTGGGACTTGCGAGTGGGTCCCTCTTCCAAGCCATGCACTCCTGTGTCCTCTGTTGAGGGATGAGTGTGCTATGTCACAGGTGCGTGCTGTGCGCCTAGGGCGTTTCTGGGCTGCAGGGCTGTGTAGGGGCATTCCCAGTCTGCTTCTCCTTCCCAACTCTGGGACAACCAGCTGAGGTGCAGGAAACGTTAATGCCCACGCCTGATTTTGTGGTGTGTGCGTGTGTTGTCAGAAACACTTCCCTTCACACTTGGTTGTCTGGGACAGGTCTGGGCTGTGGAGCCGGCACCTGGCAGGAGTGTTCCCCGCCCACTGGGAAGATGGCTGTGAGGGGACGCCCCCCTTGTCTTGGGACGTTGTGGTGTTCAGCAAATTTTCTCAGCCACTGGACTTATTGCCGTGTGTCTCAGAGCTCTCTTAGCTCTGCTCTTGCCTGGGCCCAAATTGCAAGTCTTTGAGGCTTTCTGTAATGGGCTTCTTAGAGTATTTGTTTTAGAAAAAGATAAAAAGATTAAAAAAAAAAAGGAAGGGCCCTCCTTGCAGATCTAATGGGCTATTGAAATGCTAAGAGCCAAGGAAATTAGGGCCATTAAGGAAGGATCCAGGGAGCAGAGAAACCAGCTTTTCAGACAAAGAAACTCACCATCTCGATTTGCATATGAGCCTGACTCTGCCTGAGCTCTGCCCTTCCCCGTTCTGTGGTCACCAGCACTTCAGAAAGTCTCCGCTTATATTTTTGGGTTTTCCTTGCCGATTTTGCTATCCCAATCTCCTCTCCGCCAGGCTGGCTGCTCCCGGATTCTCCAGTGTCTGGTCTTGGTCCATCTGTGTTTGGAGTTTGGATCAGTAGAATGAGTTTCCGATAAGAGCCGCAACTGCAGTTCTCCCTCCTCTTTCCCAGCGCTGACGGCGCCTCCTCCCACAGGACTGAGCCTGGCAGGGAGGGGCGCGGGTCCCCTGGCCACGGAAACTTACAGATTTCGCTGATCTCAGCTGTTCCACGCGTTCGTGAGTGTTCGTATGAAGTATGCCCGAAGTCAGATTGCTCTGCGGTGTCCGGTCCATGCAGTTCCTGGCTTTCTGCCTACTGCCCTGGAGGAATAACTAAAACGTACACCTCACCACTCCGCCATCTTGCCTCGCCTCCCTTCATGCTTTCTTAACTTGACAGACAGTGGTGCTGCTTAAGAAGCCAAGTCAGTATCTCGGGTCAGTCCTGAACCTAGGGCTTTCTGTGACTTGATCTTGTTTGTGGCAGTCATGTTCCCTGAAAGCATTGAAAATTATTCATTCCAAAGGCTCTGCAGCTCCTTGTTGGGGCAGCTCAGGGAGGTGGCCATGTTGGTGGGGCACCTTGCAGTCTTGGTGGCTTTGCTGTGGGACGTGTGCTCCTTCCTGCACGTTGACGAAGCTTTACCGCTTCAGTTCCCTCAGAAGACGTCTCCTTCCTTTTTCCTGTTATACTGTGCTTGATTGCTGATGGCTTCCACTCTTCACTCCTTTCTCTCCTTGCACAGTTGATTTTGGTGTGAGTGCTCAGCTGGACAGGACGGTTGGGAGAAGGAACACGTTCATCGGCACCCCGTACTGGATGGCCCCCGAGGTCATCGCCTGTGACGAGAACCCAGATGCCACCTATGACTACAGGGTGAGAGAGGGCGGGACCTTGCGTGGGGACCGTACCCCAAGAACGACCCTGCACACTAACGGGGATGGGAATTTGCTAGGGAAATGTACTGTCTTTTTTGTCATCCTGCATCACCTGTGTTCTCCTTAATAAGTAATATGCCAGTTTCAAGGCAGCCTGTGGTATTTTGTTGTGTACAGAGCTTTCTGTCAGTAAATTAAACGCTTCTGCCCCCATTTGCTATCCTTTTTCTTTTTTAGTTTGAAGAATATACTCTAACCAGATGGTTTTCATATTTCAGTAATGAGAATATATATAGTAACTTTTCATTTGTGTGAAATTCTAGAGTTTTCTTGTTGAAGAGCTTTGCAGCTTTGATTTGGTATGCAAATATTCTTAAATTATTAGAGTGACCTCTAGGGACTTGAATCAATAATGCGCCTTTTGATCCTGGTGTAAAACCCATATTTGATCATCTGACTCAAGTTGACTATGTTTATAGAATTGTTTTCTCTTTCAGTCCCTGTACCTTAATTAAATTAGTGGTTAATGTATCTTTTGATAGTATTTAAAATTGAGTTCATGTCTTAACACTCTCCAATATGTTTCACTGTTTATGACAAATATCCAATTTAAGAGGTCCAAGTTAAACATTTGATACAGAGGAATTTTTATTTAATTTTTTTGTATGCTGAAGTATTTTGAAATAGATTATAGACTTTTGACTTTTCACCCTTTGATACATCATTACATGTCTCTAAAATTGGATGTTTTCCAACATACCTAAACTATTATATCTTGGTAAATTAAGAATAATTTCTTAATAAAAAGTCCATATTCAGACCCAGCTGGCTTCAGGTGGTTTGTCCAAACCAGTATCCGGTACAGACAAGTGTTGGATTTGGCCCGTGGGTCTCTTAATCAGGACCACCCCCTGCCCCACCCCCATGACACTAACTTGCTGAAGAGGCTGGGCCTGGCATAATATGTTCCTCCTCTAGATTTGTCTCATCGCTACTCTGTGCTGTCATTTAGCTTGTTTCCTATAAACTGGGAAGTGTTGATTAGTATCCAGGAAAGCCTTTTCACCAAGCTGGCCTCGTATGGGACAGGTGTGCTGCGTGGTGCACACATCAGAGACTGTGAAATCTCCTTATCCTGCCGTTAATGCTGCTGAATTTGGTCACTGGTTAAGGTGTTGAATTATTCCTTCGCACGACTGTAGACTAGAAAACTCTGTAAAGACTAGAGAAATTTGTAGTCTGTAATTACTCTTTGATCCAAACAGTCTCAACTTTGATTTTTCACATAATTTTATTGTTATTCAGAAAGCCCTTATATTTGAACAATTTTTAAGTAATTGCTTGGTCAGAATAGCATATAAACAAAAGTATACTAATGACAGCAAATGTCTGTTAGCTGCTTTTTTTCAAATCTGTTTTGGATTTTAATTATTGATTGATAAAATGTCATTGGTTCATCAGCCAGTATTTGTTGAGTGCCTGCCGTATGCCATGCACAATTCTGGGGCTATAAAGTGACTAAAGCAAGCAGAAATGCCTTCCCTCACAGACCTTCTATTTGAGTGGAGAGTAAAGTTAAAATTCAACTTTTAAAATTAAAATTTGAGTTATCTGAGGAAAAGATGCCATACGCAGATAGATCCTTTATTTATTGCTCACCTTTATTTAGTTTGAAGAGAAAGTGGAGGTGCATGGCAGTGTGATCCGAACTGGTGGGCTGTGGTGGGATTGGGAGTTCAGCTGTGGGCCTTTGATAAAAGCGTGCACTCTGGCCTTAAAGCTTTTAAAATCTTAAACTTCAATTTGAGATATTAAACATAAAAATCATAATGAATCTGGGCCATGATTCTACACTATTGAATGTTTATAAAGAAATGAAAAAACTCACTGAGCAGCAGGCCATGCAGTGGGCAGTTAGAGAGAGGCTTTATGGGGACTATGTCTAGTTTGTAGGTAAGTGGCTTTAATTAGCAGTTCACTTTTATCTGTATTTCATTTGTTTGCTTGTTTGTAAGATGTTCATGGAAATCTTTTTAATTTCCTGGCAAACTCCCAATCAGTTTATACCCAGAGAAAGCCTTTATTTCATTTGTGTGAATACTGAAATTGTAAGTTAGTGGCTGCCTAGCTAATATGGTATCCGTAACATGCTGTGTTATTTTTGCAGAGTGACCTTTGGTCTTGTGGCATTACAGCCATTGAGATGGCAGAAGGTGCTCCCCGTAAGTAACTTTCTTTCCTATTTTTAAGCACAGTTGTTGTACATAACAGGCTTCAGAAAGAACATCTCCCTGGGTAACACCATTCTCAACGGGGCATTTCAGTGAGGGCATCGTAATTACAGTTAGGTTTTAGATGTAAAAGGAATTCTTGGCACCTTCCCTTTCTTTTGGAGACCACCTAGAATTCTGTAGGCTGCATTTTCTTTTACATTGTATCGATACATGTAAACTGAAATTATGTCAAGTTCAGATAATAGGCAATAATTTTCTTTTTACATTTTAAACTTATTCAGTGAAACTGATTCTAACACATGTAATTTTACTATTACTTATGTTTTGATATTACAAATAAAGGCATAACTATTTATCTGTAGACTTTTTATTGTATAACCTATGAAATTTTCCTGCCCTTTGTAAGAGTGTTTGCCTCTCTTTTGGATTAAATTGGTACTTCAGAAAATTGATTTTTGATCAGGGACAGGGTAGAATTGTGGAGAGCAAAGAAAAAAAGCAGCATTTTCTGTTGGTCCCCTTACAAACAGGTATATACAAAGAATCTGTAACTGCCTGGTACATATTTGATGCTGAGTAAATATTTGTTGAATGACTGAAAAAGAAATTGTCAACAGCTAAAAGTTAGTGTGCAATACAGAAATGTATGTCTGCCTTGAAAATCATACATTTCCCCTGTGGTTCTGTAAGGAATTGAGGTGGGGAAGCGTTGGCTGTGTCTTTGTCTCGGTTTTCTTTCACAGTGGGAATAGTATTGTTTGCTTCTGTAGCCCCCACTGTCCAGCTGCCTTGTAAGATTCTCTTGAAGGTAAACACATGAAAATGCAACTGCCTGTTGTGACATTTTAATGCGGGCATGTGTCTCGTTAAGGGCTTTAAAACTGGGATGATACGGAAGTTACAGCGCAGATCAAACAATTCATTCTTAGACTCCTGTGTTTGCTCTTCTGTTGTTAATACTAGCTGTAACAATGCACAGTTAACCTTTCTGGAGGTTTTACTCTGTGCTAACTCAGCATCTGGATTGTGCTAAGGCCTTTCATGCACTGAGTTACAAAATTCTTGTGACATTCCTGTGATAATGCATTTATTTTAACTGTAATCTTACAGATGATTTAGAAACTTAAGCTGTTAATTAACTGCTCTAAGACTTTCCATTAAAACTTATATTTGTTATTTGAAATTATATATTCTTGTTGCTCTTGTTCTCAAGTTTTGCTATTTTTAAATGGGGAATTCAAACATGCCCTGGGCTTTGTAACTGGATGTCTAGACTGCTTGGAATAAAGACGTCAGTCAACAATGGGACAGAGCATTTGATGTTAAGAGTGAGCCCTAGAAACCAAGAAGGAGACTAGTAAGTGGCTTACTGACACGTCCCTCCTCTTCTCAGCCCTCTGTGACATGCACCCAATGAGAGCACTGTTCCTCATTCCCAGAAACCCTCCTCCGCGGCTGAAGTCAAAAAAATGGTAAGTTACACATGGTAATTTTGTTGTTTGGTGTTTTCTTTTCCTCGGAGTCAAAATTCTGGCCATTATAATTTCCAGAGAACACATACAACAGTGCCCTGAAAAACCAAATAAAAAGTGATTTTGTGTGTATGTGGTTATTTTTCTTGGTACGTTCTTATTGAATTACAAAATAGTGGCAAGTGATTGTATGATATACCTTAGCGTGGTTATGAAAAAAGTTCTGTTTTAATATTTAAAAGCACTTTAAAGTGTGATATGTTTCTAAACATCTTTACATTTAAAAAAGCAAAGCTGGATTGACTTGCAGTTCCTCAGGTGAAATAGGATTTTAAAATTAATGAAGGTGTTTACTGTAATTATTACAAGAAAAACTGAAATTAGAGATATCCTCTTTCTTTCCAGAAGAACACATTAAAATAATTGTCTTCATTCTCTGGGTTGCCAGTTTTCCATCTCCCTGTAGCTCTCATACATTTACCAAACAAAACTGATATCCAGGGAGGCAGATGACAGTTAACAGTTACCCTCACTGGTGAAAGCCTTTAGAATTACACCCTTGTAGGAAAAGGATGGTTTGGGTTAGTTACTAAAAATCATTGAGCGGCATCTCATTTCATTGCCTGAGAGTTTTGCCCATTCCCTCCCTCCCTCCCGCTCTTTTGAGTCCCTTCCTATCGGTGCCTGTGCACTTGGGCTCCTCATGCAGGTGAGCCCGTCTCCCACCTTTTACCCTTCCTCTTTCTGTCTCCCTGGGCTCACCTGTTTTGCTGATGCCTGCCCACTGTGGTTTTGATTTTGATGTCCTTTTAGAAACTATTCTTATTAGTTTTCCAATTAATGGAGTCTCCTCTTTTCTTTGATTCTTGACTCAGGTTCTGAATATGCAGAGATCACAGTGTTAAGCTTTCTATTCTGGATTTCGTCTTTCAGCTGCTGCTTTTCTTCTTGGTTGCTCATCCTCTGATGTGCTGCAGTGTTCTTTTATCATAGGTATTCCCTTCAACACTTCTTGCTGTTTCTTCTCTGTCTTTGCCTCCAGCACATTGCATCATTCTTTCTCTACCTTTCTCCTGTTGGCAGAGTTTTTCTCATTCTTTATATACTGTCTTTAACCTCATCTGTCTCTAGATAACTGAGGTTGTCTAATTCCATATACCAGTTTTTGAGGAGATTCTTCAGGGCCATACAGTTTCAAAAATGTTGGCCTCAGCTGGTCTTGTGTATTAAGACAACCCTAGGCATGCTTGGATGGCAGTCCTGGGGAAACCACACAGTATAGCCGGCATCTGCAGGTATAAGCTATGGGACCAAGGTAGTACTTTGTCTAACTCTTGTGCAATTAAGTAATAGTTTTTCCCTTTCTCTCTGTTAGATTTTTTAGAAGGGAGACTGTACTGAAAGGCCTGCTGAATTAATGCATTATCTTCAGGGCTTCTCACCATCTTCAAGTCTCTTCATTTGGCCCTGCTCTGGTTTTTCTGGTACTTCCGGTTTTGAATCAAACACTCTGTGTACAGCATTTGGTGATATAAGGACAGACATAGATGACAGTAGATGCTTCCTGTGTTCCTTTATAACACCAGACTTTCTTTACACTTGATTAGACACCACATCTCTGACCAGTCGTAGCACTGTTGTCATTTTACCTAAGCATTCCAAAACGACTGGATGATCACAGACACAAAGCTTCTCTTCCTTTGTGATTTGTCTTCCTGGCCACCAGATGTAAATTTCTACTGCTGTTTTTGGAGAAGTGGCTTTCAGAAAGATGACTGATGAACTGTCTTCTAGCAGAGCTTGATAGCTGATTTTAAAGAATATATGTAGATCATTGATTCCCAAGTGCCGATCTGTGGAAATGGTACCTGAGAATCCCTTTTGGGATGTTTTAATTCACGGCTCCAACCTCAGTGTTTCTGATTCATTAGGTCTGGGGAGTGACAGAAGTATTTATATTTTTCATAAACTCCAAACATGACTCTTGTTAGCAGTGGGGTTGGGGAATCTCTGCATTAGAGCATTCTGTTTACCATGTATTAACCATAGGATAAAGTAACAACCTCTGATTTGTGATTTTGAGGTGACTTTGAGGGCCTTCCTCTCCAGTTTCTGTACTCACCCCCAGAAAGCTATTCATTTTCCTCTCATACTTTTCTCCCTTTGTTCATGTTGTTACTTTACCCTGGAATGCTGTCTCCTCTCTACCCTCTTTCTTTGCTCTACCAAACACCCTGCCTTTTCCCAATGCTTACCCTGCTGTAGCAGTTGTATTTCTCTCCTCTCTAAGTTTGATTATACAAGTGGCACTGTGTCTGCCTAAATTTTCTTCACCTTATTTCTACATGTATTTCTTATAGAGACAAACATAACAATGGAAATGGTTGGTACATAAATATTTGTCAAATTGAAAAATAGTAAGTTAGAAAGAAAATACAAGACAATAGAAGTGATTCTTAAAGCAGTGAATAGGAAGAACTGAATTAATTTTCTAAATTGCACTTTTAAAGACTGAATAGTAACTCATTCCACAAAAATGTATCCTGTACCTGCGGTGATGTGCCGTGGACAGCCCTGGGCGTTGCCAGCAAACTGAAAAGTAGGGACATGCTCCTCCCACCGCCATTTCCACCCAGGCCGTCAGACCACGCCACCCTGGAGGAAAGACTCCTGGCTTGGAACGTGCGGGGAGGGCGTGTTGCCAGAAGGGCTTCCCCAGGAGAGAGAGTTCTTGAGCTGAGTTCCAAAAGATAGGCTGGGAGAGATGGGAGCCTTCACGAGACAGACGTAGAGAGACGGACGGGAAGAAAAGTGGCTGGGGGGTAAACTTAGCTGGCAAAGTCACTGCCCCCTCAAAACCATAATTTCTGCCTGTACATTTAGCACAGATAACTGATAATGTTCTTTGAGTCAGTAAACTGCCTTGAAACTCTGAAACGTCACAGAAACAAGGTCTAGAGTCTCAGCATTCGGTAACCGACTTGGCTCCTTTTCTCATCTCTTACCTGCCCTTGTCTTCTGGGTACTAGACATCCATCCTCCTTTTGCCTTCCTTTTAGCAGAAGCCTTCCTCTTCCCCTTGGCCTCCTCTGCCCCTGTGATTAAGTGATTAATAAGCAACATCCCAGTTCATTTAAATCTGACCTTCATAGCTCTGTGGTGTGTTGCCAGTGATAAGGTATCTTACACTATGTTGAGTTAGTCAATGCTCCTGATATCCAAAGGTCCCAAGTTACCATTTATGTTTCTTTTATTGTTTCCGTGCACTTGCAGAATGTTCATGGTGAATCCCGAAATTCTTCTTTCTTTCCAGGCTTGTTACTTTATCATTTGAAACTTTGCTCTTTGTGGTAGAGATTTGATGATCATTTTTACTTCCTCTTACAGGTCAAAGAAGTTTTTTAGTTTTATAGAAGGGTGCCTGGTGAAGAATTACATGCAGCGGCCCTCCACAGAGCAGCTTTTGAAACATCCTTTCATAAGGGATCAGCCAAATGAAAGGCAAGTTAGAATCCAGCTTAAGGACCACATAGACCGGACCAGGAAGAAGCGAGGAGAGAAAGGTATTACATCTGTTTTGATCTTCATCTTTTTAAAAAAAAATTATGAAAGGTTTTTTTTTTTGTTTCTAGGTTCTTGCCAAGTGAAATAGCTCCCTTCTTTCCCAACCATGAAGTTGTACTTGCCTGGCTGAATAGTTTGTCTCTAACTTGTGGTTCACTGAGAGCTTCCAGGGTCCAGCCTGGCTCCAGGCAGAGACGAACCGAACTGCTCGAGTGCGGCTGGGCTGTTAATAGTCAGGCCACACCCTGGCCTGTTGCACAGTGGAGGGTTCTTCTGGTTTGTCCTTGGCATTGCCTCTTTGTTGCTACTTTTTTTACTTTATTTTGAAGGTTGTGTTCATGGCATACCATGCCCAGGGTTTACAGAGCATCAGCTCTGGGCAGCATTATCACTGTTTGCGAGTTATGATGGTCCAGGGATTCTAGCGCTTTAGGCTGTTACAGGTTGTGTGGCCAGGCCGGGCCATGCACGTGATCTGCCCTGCTTCTCTTACTACTGCACAGAAAAGGCACGCTCTTACCTTTCATCCGTAGGGCTCCCTTCTGGGTCTTACATCACCACCACCTGGCCTTGGTTTTGTATCTTTACAAATTCCATGCCCACGTCTGGTTTGCCCTCTCTTTTCCTTCTGTCCAGCAAAGGGAAATTGAACTCACCAACGTCTTCACCAAATGGCTCTGCTCATATTGATCTTTTGCTTTTGTGAATTATTGCAAGTTCAAGACAGTAAAAGAGTGGGTCAGAGACTCATCTTCTGGGACATGGACTGAACTTTTTTCATGGTCATTTGAGTCTTACACAGTTTCTGTATTCACAGTTAAGCCGTCACTGAAAAAATAAAATTTTTGGCCTTACATGTTATGCTATGCACTTGTAACAAAGTAAGCTAAAGGTTAAAAGGAAAAGAAGACTTTTATGCTTAACACTTAATTGACATGGTATCCGTGTTGTTTTTGGAAAATTTATGTGTGCATTGGATCATTTTCCCATTGTTTTGCTCAATGGTAATAACTGACATTCATGGAACATTCGCTACATGCTGGACATTTGCTAAGTACTTTACCTCGATTATTTCGTCTCCCTCCCTTGTTGGGATAATGGAGCACCTTAACTTTGCTTATCTTCAAGTCACAGTATTTAAAGGATTCTAAAGATTATATAGGTTGGAATTTCCCTTAAAAGCTAGAGTATATCTGGTTTGTTCATTACAATTACATATTAGCTTTGAATTTTTTTTCCCAATCATTATCCTTTCTGTCTAGTGTAGGAAAAAAATTAATGTCATAACCATAGACTGATTAATTTATCCTGAACCATATTCTTATGTTCTCAGGCCAATCTTTCTTGACAGAAAACGGATTTTCATCTTAGATGTCTCAGTAAAAAAACCGAAATTTATTTCTTGTTTGTGAATAGATTATGTTTTTAAAATCTCTTCACTTAGCTGTAGTGCTCTGGAATGAAATTGTTCTCTTAAAGTTGAATATGGACATTAAGACAAAGGCCTAATAAAATGGCCTGTTACTTTTAGGAAAATGGTAGTAAACCTGTTGAAGTGAAAATAAATTATTCATGTTGAAACTTGAAGTCTGGTTTAAGTAGAGCAGTTCTTGTCTCATTCTTTTGTTGTATTATTTCATTAGTTTTTCCCTGGTAACACCTTTTATAATTCATGGGAGTATTTGATTTTGTTTTCTGTTCTGTGTACCAACTAATGGCTGTATTTTTTGTCAAAACAACAGACTTTTCTTTCTATTGCCTTCTCAGTGGATCTCTGATTGTTAAATGTAACTGCATGAATTCTCTTAGTTGCGTTAGTTTCAAGCAATTACGTATCTTTCCTTTGAATTTTGGCATCCACGTGGACTTCCTGAATTTGCTGGCGCCCTTGGGCCACTTTTTCTTTGGTGTCAAGTGTTCTGGAGGCCCCTCTCACAGCGCTGCATCTGCAGCAGTTCCCCTCCGTAAGGGATTGTTTTGAATGCAAAAGAATCACCAGCCGCAGAGACTTGGCGCAGTTCCCTGGGAACTTGGTGTTGCACGGCTGGCCCCCGCCCCTTCTCCAAGACACCTTGCTGTTCTCGCCTGGAACGAACGTGTTTCTTTTCTGCCGTAATGACACTGGGGGTGCGTGCCTGTACGTGCATGTGTCCTGGTTTGTGAACCACCCGTTTCCTTTGTCCTTTTTGTTACAGATGAGACAGAGTATGAGTACAGTGGAAGTGAGGAAGAGGAGGAGGAGGTGCCCGAGCAGGAGGGAGAGCCCAGGTAACGACAGCCCGGCCTCCAGCCTCCTGCTGGTGCAAAGGTGTTCACATTGACTCCAGGATTTCAAAAGACCCTGGCGTAGTATAAAGGAACCTTCATTTGAAAAGGCCTTAATGCCTTCCACACTTCTCAGTTCTTTGAAAGATTCCTGTAAAAATTTTACTCCTCTAGATCACCATGCCAGTGGTTCTTTACTAAGGAATTCTTTGCAACCTTCTCCCCCAGTCCTTTGGGGAAATGTGGACTTGATTTGGGGGTTGGGGGTGGTGTATTGCCACTGGGACTTAATGGTCCAGGAGTCTTGGGTGGTAAATGTCTTGTGGTGTGTAGGACAGTTCTGTACATAAAGAATTATCCTGCTCATGTGCCAGTTTTTGCCCCTCTCACAAGTGTGGTTACCAGCATTTCTCTGTTAAATGTGTATTCTATCCTGATCCACTTGATGGTCTGTGTTTTGCTTTATCTCTGGATCCCCTGAGGTAAAGTCAAGTAGAAGACTGAAGAGTTGAAATTGGTAGCATGGACTCATAATAGCTGATTAATCAGGGAATACAGAAGTTGTGGATTGTAGTAACAGAATTGCCTGGCAGTCCGTCAGTCATGCTGCAGCTACACGTGACTAATTGAACACGATGATGGAAGGGTGTGTTGAGAAACCCTGGAGGACCCATGTGCTGAAGAATAGAGTTCAGAGAGAGATAAGAGAATTTATTGGAGAAACTCCATATACTGTCTTTTTTTTTCTCTTTATGTGGGCAAATATTTTAATCCATTTTAGAGGAATTTGAACTGATTTCATGAGGCAGAAAACTGTTTTTGAATAGGCCCATGATATAATTTAAGAGGTAATTTAAGGAAATTTGTTTGGCTTGATGTCTTGGGTGGTTTGGAAGAGAACTGACTTCCCTCAGGGAGATCAGCTAGGAATGATGCTGTCTGGGAGACGACTAATTTGTGGGACCCTGTCAGGGCTCAGCTGCTGGCCCTAGAATTAAAGACAGTGGGAGGGAAAGTGTGACAGGGCTTGGTGGTTGACCAGATGAAGAAGATGAAGGGAAGGTAAGTTCTGATGGTTGCTTGGAAAGTTCTAGCCTGGCAGACCAGGAAAATAGTGTTGCTCTTATTAATGGAAAATAAGGTCATCAAAGGGAGCATTGGCGAAGGGGGAGGAGGAGAAGTGATTTCAGTTTATGGTTTTACAATTTGAATTGGTGAGAGAATCCTAGCGGAGAAGTCCTGGGTGTAATATTTGGCAGCAAGCATATGGGACGGAGCTCTAAAACCTTTACTAAATGAACAGAAGCAGATACGGGACCATCACGTTACAGATACAGTCATTCTCGTGGACTTGCCAGCTGAGCCCGTGGCATGGGGAGAGCTCAGTAAAGAATGCGTGTAGACATGGCAGGCAGTGCTGGGCGCTGACATCTGGCTTAGAGGGCGGCAAGGTGTATGCACATCCCATGTGGCCCTTACTTCTTCCTGCAGTTCCATCGTTAACGTGCCTGGTGAATCTACTCTTCGACGGGATTTCCTGAGACTGCAGCAGGAGAACAAGGAACGTTCTGAAGCTCTTCGGAGGCAGCAGCTCCTGCAAGAGCAGCAGCTCCGGGAGCAGGAGGAGTATAAACGGCAGCTGCTGGCCGAGAGGCAGAAACGGATCGAGCAGCAGAAGGAGCAGAGGCGGCGGCTGGAAGAGGTAGAGCAGGGAAATGTCCATGTGGGTCTTTTCTCTTTCTTACAGTGGTAGCCAAATGCTCAGGAGTATTTGCTGTAGCCTCCTGAAACAGTACCTTCCTAGCCCCTGGCTTAGCTGTTTAACTGCCGAAGAAAAACTTAGGCATTTGGACTGCCAGGGCTTCACGTTCCTTGAGGTCTTAGAATTGTTTTCCTTGCCCGTAAAACATTAAGACCTGCCCCAGAGTTACGCATCAACACACTATGTTGAATGAGGAGAAGTGGTGTCGCGAGGATGACGTCTACCAGCTTCGGTGGAGTCGGCTTCCCGTTGTGGTTCAGCTTGGCCTGCTCAGGCCTGGCCTGATTTCTTTTCCACTCTTGGCCTCTGGTCCAAGTGTAAGAGTACATATTTTTCTGAAATTTCAACATTTTTACAGGAAAACATTTTTCTATAAATGCCTTACCTCTAGATATGCTTTTCTCTAAATTGCTTTAACTTTAGGTACATTTAAAAGTAAGGGAGGTGGGAAGCAGAACCTTACGGGGGTGGGGGGGGGAACAATACAAACGCTCTTCTGTAATCTGTTCATCGATGTGGGTTAGCTGTGTCCCGTGATGGGGAAGTAGGCTGTGCGCTGCCTGCCTGCCCATTTCATGTGGGAAGCTTGTCAATAATGGCCATACGGGTACCCACAGCTTTTCCAGTTTTAATTCAAAGACACATTTTGTCTCGTCTTTTGACTTTCTTTTCGGACTCCCTTTTGCAGTTTTATTTCACAGCTCCAAATTTTTCTTTTGTAGTTGTTTCTGACTCTTTAATTTATACACGTAATTCTTTCACCTTTTATCTTGCATCTCCAACAACAGTGCCCTGTATTGATATTAAACAGTGGAGTTTAATTTAATAGCAACACATGTTGTTACCCAAGTTATTAATTTAACAAGTGTAATTTGGGGTTTGTTTTGTGTATTTGTAGTCTGCGTTCTGAAAACTCTTAAAATCTGCCCCCTTGTTTAGAAGATCAGTGCCTGCCTAGCTGAGACTGGAAATGTTAAGCCAGGGCATTAGGAAGAAAACGTAAGACTTACCTTCCCCTGTAGTAATAACAGTGTGGCCATTTCTGTAACTCTTTTGATAGTTTGTTTGCAAACTCCTCTCTGTTTTTGTTCAGACTTTTCTCAGTGTTCTATGAACTTTAACAGAAACCCTGAGTGGGTTCAGAGGTTTGCTCAAGTAGTGTATTGACCATTTGTGTTTATTGTATTAGAATGCTTGAGTTTTGGGCTCTGGGAGTTTGTTGTTGTTTATGCAATGCTTTCCAGCGTCCCTTCTGACCTGGGGCTGCACTTGCCCTAACAAGGGGATGCAGGTTACTTTGGTGGGTTATGACATGAAGTGCTAAGGACCAGGTCAGTTAGGGTCATTTATAACACAGGCTTTTCAGATGGCTTTCAGGCTGTGTGTGGTAGCAAGACAGCAGGGCCCTTAACCCAGTCCTTCTCATTAGCCTGGGTAATGAAGAGCTGCCCACGCTCCAGGTCCCAGAAGGGTAATGGGAGAATATTTGAACCATAAGTGGTTGTTGGCCCTTTATTGGCATCGAGGGTTCATTCAGAACTGTTGGAGGCATAGGGAGTCCTTACTTTATGAACAGGCAAAAGAAAGTAGGAAGCATAGGTCAAGATGGTTATCCTTGCTCATGAGATAAATGATGATTAAAACTGAAAGGAGATAACAGCTTCCTAGCATCAGATGGCAAAAGTGACGCAGAAGTTGAGGCCGTGGGGAAGCAATGCAGATAGACATCCCTCTCTCTGCAGCTGCCGCAAAACCAGACTCGCTGTGGCTGGGGACTTCCCGTGCCCCCAGTCGCTCCTCTGTCTGCACCCTCGCTGCAGGTGCGGGGTGGTGGTTTTGCCCTTCCCTTCATCTCTAGGAAACATACATGTATGTGCATTTTTTTATTACATGTGTTTTGAAATCCCCTGCTCTACGTCCCCTTTCCTGTCTGCTTCCTCCGCCATGGCTCCTGCGGGAACTGGGTATCGTGTGGAAGTCCTTGCTAACATTTTAGAGTCTGTATCCCAGGTTTGCTGAAAATGTGGTTTTCACTTTCGTTCTCCCTTTTCCTTGTTGTTTTTGGCTGCTCCCAGGAGGAAAGGAGAAAATGCTGCACTTAGGCAGCCAAGCTTATTCTGGACACCCACTCACCCCTTTCCCATCCCACATAGCTCCCCACTTCTTTCTCCTCCAGATGCATCTGTGGTTTTTCATTGTCATTTTAAGAATATTACCCAGAGTCAGAACTCCCATAAAATGATCATCTCTCTCCATCTCAGAGTTTTAATATATTGCTACCTTTCCCATTTAGATGCATAATAATATCTTTGGCTCATATAGGACTTGGTCTCTAGCTTTTGCTTGCTTGTTTGTTTGTTATTTTTATTTCTTTGTTTTTTTATAATTTTTTCTGTTTTTTGTTTTTATATTCTAGCTAATTTTTATTTTTCATAAAAAATTTTCACAGGCCAGCATTTTCTCTATTTATACTTAGTCATTTGTTTTTGAGCAAAAATGAAGTATATTTAATTGTACTGTCATTTTATCCTCATGGTTTTTGTACTCTTTTTCAGTGAATCTTGATTGGTATCCAGCAACTGCTCCTCCTTGGTCTGTAATATCCACGTAGTTGGTTAGCATGTGTACTTGTTCTTCTAAGTTTAATAAAAATATTTCCTGGAGTAAACGCTTTCAGTAATCCGAAGTGTACTTTGGGTATGTTTTTGGAGCCTTCTGTCTGCTAGGCTGTACTTCTTCATTTCACCTTATAGAGACTGACAAATTATTGGTAAAAGCAAGATATATTTCTCTTATTTGATCTGCTACTCTAGTGAACTTCAGAAAAAAAAAAGAAGAAAGAAAACAAGGGAATAAAATTTCCTAGGGAAGATCTGATTATAGTGAGTCTGAGTTGCCACCATAACATTAAGCAGATTTTTTTTAACCTGTGTATGAATCATCTTTTTAGTGTAAGTAGGGGTCAAATCAAACTTTTAAAGTTTGAGATTTGCAGTCCTTCCCTCTTTGAGAAGATGCCCCAGTGTATGTGCTTGAAGGCGTCGCGTGTTTGCCATTTCTATCAAATGGAGAACTTTTCTTCTCAGGCTGCCTGTCACTTCTGCTGCTTGTGTTTCCGTTTCCACTGAGAACACTCCTGATAGGATGGATGTTCAAGTCTTCCCTGTCTGAAAATCTCTCTGTAGGTATTTGAAAAAATAATCTCCTGCCTTTAGGACTTTTCTCTTCAAAGTATTCAGCCTTGGACTTACAGTTGTCACTTTGTGCTGTGGGGGAATCAGCTGAATCTGCTTTCCTCAAGTGAGAGATAAAATGTTAGTGTGAACAACACACAGTTAATGTTCGTTTCTATCACTTTTACAAACTACAAAGTGACTGAAATTTTAGAGGGATGGGTAGAAGAAATTAAAAACAAAGGAAACAAAAGGGAAAAAATGTTTTCTATATATAAAGTGTAAGGATTGGTAGTGAAGTTAAATTTTGACACTAGGAAAACAAAAGTGTCTAAGAAAAAAATTAATAAAGGTACCATTTACTAGCATGTTTTTGGCTGTGATATCTTAAGAAGCAGTGAATCCCTTATCCCAAGGACTTTCCAGTAATATTTCCATGCATTTTTTAAAGAAATAAGGACCATTTCCTCATCCCTCACTGCCTACAAAAAGGTCTTTGTTTTTCAGATCACAAGGATCTAACATCAGGGTACATGTTAGCACAGTGCTACCGTTTTTATGTTCCAACTGTAATATATGCAGTAATCACAAGTTTGTCGAGTCAGTGGCTCAGTTGTTTTACCAAAGGTGGCTATCTTGTTTTTAAGAACTACTAATAAAGTTCTCTTGGCATACCAGTCTTTAGTGATATTCACAGGTAAATTTTGGGAAAAGTTAGTTTAAATTGGCAAATTTTACTTGTTCCTAAAGAAGCAAAGAGTTTCTCTGCTATGGCTTCATGAGAACTTCCATATAGAAAAATTCAAGGATTGACAGCATGTGTGTGCAGTAACATGCTCTTAGAAGTTGGTGGAAATTGCTGTATCCACAGAATAGACTAGTTTATTGAAGTCTCTTTCCACTGAAAGTCCTTAAATCCAATGGAGTATATTTAAGTGGACCTCACTAATTATTTGGAAAAATCTTTAGAATTGTGAGATGAAATGCTGCTTTTAAATAGCAAACTAGAAAGGCAATGCAAAGATAATCAAAGTATAGTTGGAAATGTACATATTTGCTTAGACATGCTCAGGGAAATGTAAGTAATATGGAAATCTCTTTGAGATATTAGGGAATCTACCACATCATGCAGTTTTTCAATTTGTTTGCTTTTGTTTTTGTTTTTAAAGAATGATTTAAGAAAACAATGACAGCATTTTGCAAAAGCTACTTCTTCAAAGAATTCTGTGTTTTTCATTTTTAATGGGGTAAATCTGCTAAGTGTGTTTGTTAGTATCTCCTGGTTTTGTTGTTTTGTCATTTGAAATCAGTATGTTTAGTCCAGTAAAGTTAATCCAGTATGGATTGATGTTATTTAGTTGATGACATATGTATTTTACCTTGTGCTATTTTCTTTTGCTGTTCTAATGCGAGAGGCAAGCTTTTCACATAATTAACTATTGGTAGATATTGACTGAGGCTTTCAGGGCTTTCTTTTAACTTTTAATGCTCCCTCCTCCCACCCCAGTTGAAGACCAGTTCTGATTGTAGAGGTTTTATGATTGGTAGTTTAAATTCTTGCTCTTGGTCCAGTTTACAGTTGCAGATATTACAGCAGTATATGGCAGAGGAGTGTCCTTTGTGTATGCGCCTTATCTTTCCTCTAAGACTTGGAGGAGGAGGGTTTTTGTCTGATTCATTTTATATACCCATGGTGCGTAATAAATTTATCAAATAGATAAATCAGTTATTTGTAGTCCCGTGTATCTCTAGAAAGAAAGGGCCAGTTTTGAAATTTTGCCCATTCTAAGGTGGACCCTTTGGCTGGGAGCTCGGATTTGTGCTTCAGTAGACCCTACAGGATGTGCTGAGGAGTAAGAGGTGTGCTTTGTGAGGCACAAGGCGCTGTCCGGATATAGCCATTATGTTCAAGCCTTTGTGCACTTACTAGGGGATCGTGGAAAGACTGCTTTAGGATTTGACTGTATTTTGTAAGACCTAGAGATAGGAATGGATTCTTGAATCTTTCATTACTTCAGAGGTAAATCTTGAGAATAGAAATCACAGCTGTTTTAGTTTTGGATGTCATGTGTTGTGGGAAGAGCATGTGTTAGATTCAAATTCAAAAAGAGGTTATATTGCTTTCTTCTAATGAAAGCAACGTATGATATTTTCTAGAGGGGAAAAAGATGGATGGGACATGATTCCTCCTCTCAAAGAGCTTATGGTCTTTCCTTTAATATTGATCTGGTAACTAAAAGCTTGGTATGCCCACATGACACTAAGAAGGAAATGTGTTTCACAGGCTTTCATTTCCCAGTTGACATTTTCACTTCTCAAGCAGAAGATGCTGTTTGCTTTCTGTTATTTTCTGAGGGGTGTGGGGTGCATTTTGAATTAAATGGCAGTGAGAACAAAAAATGGGACCAAACTGTGAGCATTGGATGGAAGAGTGAAGACTATATGAAGGCTAATTCTTACTGCGAATCCTGAAGAGTCAGAAATGGGAGATCCCAAGTAGAACTAAAAGCAAGAAGATGGTTGAATCAGTATCCAT
Source organism: Choloepus didactylus (assembly GCF_015220235.1). Classification (NCBI taxonomy): domain Eukaryota; kingdom Metazoa; phylum Chordata; class Mammalia; order Pilosa; family Megalonychidae; genus Choloepus; species Choloepus didactylus. The sequence goes on from NC_051323.1 coordinate 67,528,263, forward strand.
GTCTGTATCTGTCTCTACATCTGCTTATCCATAGGAGCAGGTAGACACCCCCACCCCATGCAAGTAGGCTCCTGCTCCCGATGTGCACCGCCAGGGAAAATGAACCACGGAGCCTCAGGGCTTGGGGATGCCAGGCACAGCTGAGTACATGGAGAGAAAACAAGGACATTGAGTGAAACTAAGTACGAGTCAGTGTAACTACAGTACCCACACCCCACTCAGCTCCCAAAGTGCTGGCAGCCAATGCTTATGGCAAATTCCACCTCCTTTTCCTACATCCGTTTTTCCAGCCTAGGCAGAATATTGCAAAGATTCCCACAATATTGAGAAGATTCCTCTCTGGAGATACTGATCATTCCAGGGGAAATAAGCCCCCAACAAAATGATCATGTTGCCTCCCAGTCACCTTACTCTAAAACTAAAGAGTTGCCAAGTGCATCCATTTCCCTTACAGTCTTCTTTTAGTGTCTTAAATATGAATGGACAGCCACAATCTGACAGCCACATGCTGAGGAAAATCTTAAACATGTAAGATTAAACATGTAAGATTCCAAAACAGACAGACAAAAAGAACTTGAAGGAATAGCGTCATTGTGAGGAACGGAGAGAAACGTCTCATGTACACATGTGCACATCCACAGCATGTTTAATATCCTTAGAAAAAGGAGAATATGATATAGTCACAAAACAAGGATATTCAGGAAATAAGAGAGTCCTTGAAAATTAAAAAAAATTAAAACTCTCAGAAAGTGTGTGTATGGTGGGGTGGGGCAGGGTGGGGTGGGTAATAGAATAGAAGAGGAACTTACAGTCAGTCTAGGAGGACCACCTTCCATTTAATAGATGTTCCAGGCAGTGAACACTGTAATGCACACACAGGAATAGGTAAAAAAAAAAAAAAAAAGGCTTCCAGGACTAAAGAATATGAGTTTCGGGACTGAAAGGGCTCACTGAGTGCCCAGGCTAAGGAATGGGAAAGGACCCACACAAAGGCATGTGCGTCGTCTTGAAATTTTAGAATATTGAGGATGAAAAGAGGATCCTAAAGGCCATGGTGGGCAGATGGGTCAAGACGTGCATCGTGTATCGTGTGCTGAGTATCGGGAATCTGAACGGTCTCGACTGCATGGGAGCAGCCTCTGATGGAAACCTGAAGGAGACAGAGGAAGTCACCGACGTCCTGAGGGAAGTTGTTTCCCTCATCAAAATTATCCCTCCGGAGTGGATAAGCAGAGATTTTCAGACATGCAAAGTTCCAGAAGGTTGTTTTAACGTCTTCAGTCTTCCTTAAGAAGCTCCTGGAGGATGTGTTCCAGCAGCTTATGAGGAAGATGAGCTGTGGGGAATGGAGGATCCTGTAAAGGAGAGGGCCTGGTTGGAGTCCCTGGAAGCTGGAGGGAGAAGTGTGGGAAGACTGGGAGCACCGTCCAGCTTGGAGAGAGGGCCTCCAGAGGATCCACCGCCGAGAATAAAGACGACCTAATGGAACTAACTGTATGAATTTGAGTTTGACTTGGAATTTGAACCATATTGAAAGGAGTTTTACATTAGTACAAGAGGTATTACAGATGATTTTGTGATAGGTCCATAGAAAACCAGTCCAAAAAAAAAAAATGAGGCCATTAACTCCTAGAAAAAAAATAAGGAAATATGTTTGTATGTGGCTCAGCCATGAGCGTAATTTTCATTTTACCAGGAATTGTCATATGACTATAGTGGGAGCAGGCGGTAAGATGGTGCAGTGGGTACTCTTTGGAAGAAAACTGATGGTGACCAAATGAAAAAAATTTTTGAATAGCTCTATAAGCTTGTTTTTTAAGAATAAGGAAGTAAATACTATAGGAAAAAACCTAAAAGCATTGAAAGTAGTTATCTCTTGGAAGCATGAATTAGGAATGGAATAGCTAATTTTTTTACTTAAACCTTATAGTTCTTTCTCACTTTTTAAAATAGTACACACATATTACTTTGGTTAAATTAAAAAAATAAATGAAGAGAAAAACATTTGCACTTCTTGTGAAAGATTTTAAAGTAGCATTTAGTTGAATGCAGCGGTCAAGATTTCTCGCTGGGAGCCTATACTCAATGCAACCAGAATCACCTGAGAAAGTGGAGCACACAGGTTGCACCACCTTGGCTTACTAGCTAATAAGGGAACAAGTGCTCGCCCTTGGTCCAAGTCCATGTGGCCAGAGGTTTGCCAAGGTTCTGCCATTCCCTGAGACTTCAGGTGACAACAGCTCCAGTATGGAAGGTAGAAGTGCGACGAGAAGCAGGTCTTGGGAATGGGGGTCGGCCTTTGGAGACATTTGGAGACAGTATTAGTTGTAGATGAGGAAAGTCAGCTGTGGGACTGGTCAGCACCTAGGCCTCCGCTCTTTCTACTCCACCCCATCCCATCCCCCAACCCATCCCCATTTTCCCCCTGCACCTTCCCCCTTGGAGACTCGGTGGAGATGGGAATCTTGAGTCTGGATGGCGATGGATACTTGGCTGCATCGGCACCACCAGCTGCATGACAGTTAGGGTTGGCAGCCAGTTCAGACCTCGGTATGGCAACATCCTGGACTCTAACTTAAGGCCCCATCACCCACCACCCACCCTCCAATCTGGCTCTTTTCTGGACGTTTCCTTGCTGATCACAGCAGCTGACTAACAGCAGAGGCAGAGGCAGAGATGGGGTCAGGGTTTGCTTTCCAGTTAAAGCATTTCTGAAGCCTGCGTTGTGTGTGAGGAAATGGTAGTAGCACATCTGTCTGGCTGTCGTGGGATGTGTCCATTGTCAGGGGGCATTGTTTAAAGTGATGTAGTGACCTTGAAAGCGTTTTGATCATGCATATCAGTAAAACAAATTCAACACAAGAGAGTTATAGCTAACTATATACTACTGTACTGATTATGTGCATCATAAACAAATGCCATTTACTGAAGAATGAGATTAAAATATAAATAAATGAAATTCCAGTGCTTTCTCCCCGTACTCCAGTAGATTGTCTTGCTTGCCTTTAAAGGTGACCAATGATGACAGGCCACCTCGGCTCTTCCCTTCCCTCTCCACTCATCTCTCGGTGTCTCATTGCATCAAATCATACCCTTCCCAACCCTGGGTGGTGAGCAAGGAGTGGATATGCCCTCATTTTTTGAAGAGCAATGACTCTCTTAGAGTTTATTGTGTCTGAGACCTTTAAATTTTTTTTTCCACATAGACACCATTGATTACCTTCTTCCAAGGGCTGTCCAGCGCAGCACTCCGTCCTGTGATGCTCTCATTTCTGGTGCAGACTGCCTCCCTCCCACCCCACAGCTCCCCCCACTCCACTGTGACAAGTCGGGAAACTGAGGCTCATGGAGGGGAAGTGGGTGTCCCCGGGGAGTAGAACCAGGACAGAGCCCCACCCCTGGAACCGTTTCACTTCTCTTTCAAGGATTCCATGTTGCTTTGGAAACTTCCCAAAGAACCCCTTTACCCTATCTTGGCTGCTTTATGTATCTGAAAGTTGTAAAACTCACTGTTTTTTAAAGTAGTGTATAAAGCCCTTTGCCTTTTCTGACCTGTTCACATCCGTATGGTTGGCTTGGAACCTGGAGCTAAGGGAGAATTTTAAGGGCACAGACATGTGTTGGCTTTCTTTCTTTCGTTTGCCCTTCCTCTGACTGACTCCTTCTGTTCTCCTTTATTCCCAGCTCTTATTTTTCTTGTCTCAAGGGCCTTGGATGACTCTGTTAGTGACATCCAAGGATAAAACATCCCCTGCCCCCTAGTTACTGTGGGACAGTGAATAGCGGGGAATAATTGCTGTCAAAAAGAAACCGACCCCTATCAGGATTCACAGAAACACATAAAATGTGTGAGGAAGCTGATATGGGGGGAGCCTGAGAACAATTAGGAGATAATTGCCCGGTAGAAGGGGGTGCGTGAACGTCCCGCGGTAGCTCCACCTGGAGCTGGCCACAGACCACCCCCCGAGGGCCCGGTAACCGCACATGTCTCTCTGCAGCAACAAAGGAGGGAGCGCGAAGCCAGGAGGCAGCAGGAACGGGAGCAGCGCCGGAGAGAGCAGGAGGAGAAGCGGCGGCTGGAGGAGCTGGAGAGGAGGCGGAAGGAGGAGGAGGAGAGGAGGCGGGCGGAGGAAGAGAAGCGGAGAGTCGAAAGGGAGCAGGTCGGTTCACAGAGGTTGCTCCAGCCCAGGAGTTGGTGTGGTTTGTTCCTTTTTGTAGCTCCTGGGGGAATTGGGCTGAATCCCACATCTCCCACATGTGCACGCACACATGTATATATTTAGGACTTTGGAGATTTAAAAATGCTGAGGCACAGAGTTGGGACCAATGAATTGAGTCTCTTGTCTTTTAAAAAGCTATGTATAAATCATTGCACTTTAGAAACCTCTTCACCAGCTAGTGGTATGATACCTGGGAGATACCTGAAAATAGCATCCAGGACTTGGCTTAAATGCTATGAACCCCAAATATCTGGATGAGAATTATCTTTTTTTAAAAAGAGTGAAATTAAAGACTAATTTTAAAAAATTTCTTTTGAGAAATCTAGTGGCTAATTGAATATGGTAGTATGTATTTGCATATAATGTGTGGCCTTTGTAGCATTTAATTAATAATGTTTTTGGTATTGTTCAGCCAAAACAGGTCAGATTTTATTAATACTTATAGCATTTTATTAATGCCACATATAGTTTTATTTAGAAATTCCCCTTGTTTCCTGAACCACCTGTGCAAACAAAAATTATCTCTACTGTGTATGTGTTTAGTGTGAAGCCAGTCACTCACCTCTTTGCCTTTCAGGTGTTTGAATTGATAACTCTTTGTTGTGAGCTTTGAATGAAAAGAAAAAAAAAATTATCTGGATGGGGACCAATTTAAATAATACTTGAAATTCATATTTAAAATATATTTGTAAGCCACAGTGTTAGTTTCCAGGTTTTATTATTCAGCTGCTGTCCTTGATACCAATCGTCTTCCTCAGGTTTGTGAGACTTGGGCACGCACCCTTATTAGGATTTATGAGGAATTTAAATGATCTTCTTTATCTGTTACTGTATTGATGTTACTGGCCAGTTAATTGTGTGGTGTGTGTGTTTTGTTTTTTAACATTCTAGTTTAGTTTGTACTTGGGGACTTCAGAGAGGAGAAACCATGTAAGCTTTTCAGGATTGAATCACCTGGGGAGAATCCTCAGTTGGCTCATCACTGTGGGGGATGCTGTAATGGCAGTCATCTGATTTTGTGTATAGCACTTACTCTGCACTTCTTTTCTTTAAAAAGAGTAGCATCTAAAATTGATATTATTTGGCTCCCATTATTCCCATGTTAACTCATTTCTGCATAAATGTGTATGTTTGTGTACATAAGTAAGTATATGCTGTGTTCATTGATGGTACGTTAGGATCTGTGTCATTTGGATGGGACATGATTTTTCCAGTTGTAGTTGCGACATGAGGCAGAAAACAAATGAATGTGCTAACATTATCTTTGAAGTTACAGTTTAATTCTGCATAGTTCAAAGAAACAGTGAGTTTGGAGATAGATTCCTCTGTTTATAATGTTGGGTAAAGCGATGCAGCCACTGCTAGGGCAGCTGCTGGCAGAGCATGTGTTGTGGAGGAGCAGGACTCAGAGCCAGCTCAGAACCAAGATGCTTTTACTAGTGGCCTTGAGTATACGCTTCTTCCTATACTGGCTTTTTGGCTAAATTTGCTTTGTAAGGTAAAGGTTTCTACAGAAATTTATATGCCATGATTTCTTTAACAATTCAGCATTCTCCTAATCAGAATTGTTAGCTAAAAACTTCGGTTTGGTCCATATGGATGGCTGTTTCCCTTTTTGAAGGTGTACCATGATCCACGTGGTGGTTAGCAGTAGATACGCTTTAAAAAAATAATCAGAATCTCAGGATAAGATTTCTCTGCAGAGACCCCTTAGTCTACTCCCTTTCTAGAGCCGCTAGCTTTTTTCCCCTAGTGAAAAGGAAGGAAGCCTCTTTGGCATGTAAAATGTTTCATGTTTTCAAAGTTGGCTGATATCTGTCCTCCATATACCGTGGGTGTTGGGAGAGGAGATTCTTGATACTCAGTTTCTCAACTGTGAGGAGACTGAGAAATGGGGAGGTTAAAGGCTTGCCCTGGAGGTCATGAGGTCATGGAACTGGGATTCCAATCAAGGCCCTCTGAGTTCCTTGTTCATTTTGATGTGAAGGTGACTCGGGGTAGGGTTTCTTCCTGTTTTTATTGTTAGAGGTCAGGCATCCTCTTCCCGTCGAAACCAACCACAGCTACCACCACCACCCTCTTTCCAAACACACACAGCCTCATCACATGAAGACCCCGGGCCTGCCGTTCACGGAGTTGCCCGAGTCTCGTACTCCAAAGCCGTGGCTTCCAGAGCGTAGTGAGGCCAGCTAGCTGCTGAGTAACCGGAGAATGCACAAACCATGTCTGTTTTCATTTTAATGTTAAACCAGTTTTGGTTTTAGGTATCATACACTCGTGATTCATGCTTGGTGTAAATAATAATGAATAATCAGACGTTTGTTCATCAGACTCCTCTGGTTTCCATCAGTTGAACTCTTGGTTTCTCTGGAGTTTACCATTCTTAGGAGGGAAGATAGCCCTGCATTTTTATGTAATAGCTGTGTTCAAACAGAAATACTTTAAGTACCTTTGTGTGTCACTGCTGGAGCACATATCACTATTTATTAGACACTTCAGATCTTATTTGCCCATTTGAAGTTCTTGGAAAAGTCCTTAGCAGTAAAATTTCCCCTGGTACTCACCAGAAAGTGAATTCCTCTGAAGACCTCTGGGGCACATGGTTCTTGGTGCTCCCTTCAGGTGGTTGTGATGCTTTCCTTTTGGGTGAATTGATTGCTGGGTACTTTCTGTGTGACAGGAGTATATCAGGCGGCAGCTAGAAGAGGAGCAGCGGCACTTGGAGATCCTTCAGCAGCAGCTGCTCCAGGAGCAGGCCGTGTTACTGGTAACGCACCGTGTCTGTCCTGTTCTGTAGCATGTTAGGGCTCCTCTGTCCCTCCCCTGAGCTGGGCAGAGCCGTGCTGATGGCCGGACCATTGGGTCAAGCTGTGGGCTGCAGGCTTACGTGGGGACATCCTCTTTGATCACACTGCTTTGTACACAGTGCAAGGCGGCTTCTGTCTGTCTGTCTGCTTGTTTATCATTTACTTGTTTCTTATGAATAAGTTAATTGTTCTCATGTGGTAGACAGGTTTTGAACAGAACTTGGCATTCAGTGACCACATTAGACTGCTGAGGGCTGTAGATTCAAAGCAGGTGCCATATAAAAAGCACGGGAGATGGTCAGTGTAGGGTTTTCCCCTACTGTACCATAAGTGCCTTTGGCACTGACACTGACAATTAATTGAATTCTCTTTTACTCTGTCCAGTGATTATTATGGTTAGCAACGAGCGGTCAGATTTTGTCACAGGTAATATGCTATTTAAAATGCCAGCCAGTTTTCTTTATTCCAAAGCAAGGGGGGGAAAGCATGACCTGTGAAAACAATTGAGAATGCGCAGAGAAAGGGGCGAGATCTTCAGTGTCGTCCTCTCCCTCTCAAAGGAGTATCGGTGGCGGGAGATGGAGGAGCACCGGCAGGCAGAGAGGCTCCAGAGGCAGTTGCAACAAGAACAAGCATATCTCCTGTCTCTACAGCACGACCACCGGAGGCCGCCCCCACAGCACCCGCAGCCGCCGCCACCACAGCCGCAGGACAGGAGCAGGCCCAGCTTCCACGCGCCGGAGCCCAAGGCCCACTACGAGCCCGAGCGAGTGCGCGAGGTAGCCCCTTCCCTCGTTGTTGTCGCTGGTCCTGCGTTGGGTGTTCTCTGCAAAGGAACGTAAAGACTGTTAAGGATTGTGCAGTAGTGGTGCTAGGAGGGGCCCATGAGGCCAGGTGAGGAGGCGCCCACCCTGTTTGTTTCTAGCTAAGAAATTGAGGTTCAGGGAAGTAAAGGGCCTTGCCCACCGTCTCTTATCTGGTTAGCATTTTTTTTCCCATAGAGGACCACAACGCTTCAGCTACCAGGTCTCAGATGAATCGGAAACTGCACTAAACAGAAAGAGAGATTGTTTGGCAAAATGATATGAGGGGAATGGTGAATTGTTTGGTTAACGATTTTTCCAAAAGTAGGATGAGGGTGAAGCATGCCTGTAGCCCGGTTGACTGGCTCTCCAGCTATCGTGATTAGTTACTGAGGATAACGAGGAGGCAGGGACACTGAAAACAGGAGCTGCCATGCTTCCCGGAGATGTTGTTTCCGACCCACAGGTGGCCCCCTTCCTCTGGTCTGGTCCTCAGAAAGCAGATTTTAGGGAAAAAGTGTTTCGTTTGTTCTGTAATGGCTTTATTTTTGGTGGAATGAGATGTGGTTTCAATCCCTAATGATGATTGTCTTTTTTTTTTTTTTTTTTTTTTTTTTTTTTTTTTTTTTTTTTTTTTTTTTTTTTTTTTTTTTTTTTAATAATTCAATATCTCTTTAATGCAAAAACGGATGGCCATAGGGGACACTTTGACAATTTCTTAGGCTATCAGAATGCCTAATTGGAGATTAATCTCTAATAACCTCTTTTTTTTTTTTTTTTTTTTTTTTTTTTTTTTTATCATCATTTTATTGAGATATATTCACATACCACGCAGTCATACAAAACAAATTGTACTTTCGATTGTTTACAGTACCATTACATAGTTGTACATTCATCACCTAAATCAATCCCTGACACCTTCATTAGCACACACACAAAAATAACAAGAATAATAATTAGAGTGAAAAAGAGCAATTGAAGTAAAAAAGAACACTAGGTACCTTTGTCTGTTTGTTTGCTTCCCCTACTTTTCTACACATCGATCCATAAACTAGACAAAGTGGAGTTTGGTCCTTATGGCATTCCCAATCCCACTGTCACCCCTCATAAGCTACATTTTTATACAACTGTCTTCGAGATTCATGGGTTCTGGGTTGTAGTTTAATAGTTTCAGGTATCCACCACCAGCTACCCCAATTCTTTAGAACCTAAAAAAGGTTGTCTAAAGTGTGCGTAAGAGTGCCCACCAGAGTGATCTCTCGGCTCGTTTTGGAATCTCTCTGCCACTGAAGCTTATTTCATTTCCTTTCACATCCCCCTTTTGGTCAAGAAGATGTTCTCCATCCCACGATGCCGGGTCTACATTCCTCCCCGGGAGTCATATTCCACGTTGCCAGGGAGATTCACTTCCCTGGGTGTCTGATCCCACGTAGGGGGGAGGGCAGTGATTTCACCTTTCAAGTTGGCTTAGCCAGAGAGAGAGGGCCACATCTGAGCAACAAAGAGGCATTCAGGAGGAGACTCTTAGGCACAAATACAGGGAGGCCTAGCCTCTCCTTTGCAGCAACCGTCTTCCCAAGGGTAAAACTTATGGTAGAGGGCTCAACCCATCAAACCACCAGTCCCCTATGTCTGTGGTCATGTTAGCAACCATGGTGGTGGGGTAGGCGAATACCCCTGCATTCTCCACAGGCTCCTCAAGGGGGCACTACATCGTTTTTTTTTTTTTTTTTTTTTTTCCTTTTTTGTCTTTTTTCTTTTTTTTTTTTTTTTTAACTTTCCCTTCTTTTTTCAAATCAACTGTATGAAAAAAAAAGTTAAAAGAAAACAAACATACAATAAAAGAACATTTCAAAGAGACCATAGCAAGGGAGTAAGAAAAAGACAACTAACCTAAGATAACTGCTTAACTTCCAACATGTTCCTACTTTACCCCAAGAAAGTTACATACTATAGCAACATTTCAGTGAACTTGTTCCTACTACATCCATCAGAAATTAACAGACCATAGTCATTTCTGGGCATCCCCAGAACGTTAAATAGCTTATCTGTTCTTCTTGGATTATTGTTCCCCCTTCCTTAATTGCTCTCTACTGCTAGTTCCCCTACATTCTACATTATAAACCATTTGTTTTACATTTTTCAAAGTTCACATTAGTGGTAGCATATAATATTTCTCTTTTTGTGCCTGGCTTATTTCGCTCAGCATTATGTCTTCAAGGTTCATCCATGTTGTCATATGTTTCACCAGATCATTCCTTCTTACTGCCGCGTAGTATTCCATCGTGTGTATATACCACATTTTATTTATCCACTCATCTGTTGATGGACATTTGGGTTGTTTCCATCTCTTGGCAATTGTGAATAATGCTGCTATGAACATTGGCGTGCAGATATCTGTTCGTGTCACTGCTTTCCGATCTTCCGGGTATATCCCGAGAAGTGCAATCGCTGGATCGAATGGTAGCTCTATCTCTAGTTTTCTAAGGTACTGCCAGACTGACTTCCAGAGTGGCTGAACCATTATACAGTCCCACCAACAATGAATAAGAGTTCCAATTTCTCCACATCCCCTCCAGCATTTGTAGTTTCCTGTTTGTTTAATGGCAGCCATTCTAACCGGTGTTAGATGGTATCTCATTGTGGTCTTAATTTGCATCTCTCTAATAGCTAGTGAAGCTGAACATTTTTTCATGTGTTTCTTGGCCATTTGTATTTCCTCTTCAGAGAACTGTCTTTTCATATCTTTTGCCCATTTTATAATTGGGCTGTCTGTACTATTGTCATTGAGTTGTAGGATTTCTTTGTATATGCAAGATATCAGTCTTTTGTCAGATACATGGTTTCCAAAAATTTTTTCCCATTGAGTTGGCTGCCTCTTTACCTTTTTGAGAAATTCCTTTGAGGTGCAGAAACTTCTAAGCTTGAGGAGTTCCCATTTATCTATTTTCTCTTTTGTTGCTTGTGCTTTGGGTGTAAAGTCTAGGAAGTGGCCTCCTAATACAAGGTCTTGAAGATGTTTTCCTACATTATCTTCTAGGAGTTTAATGGTACTTTCTTTTATATTGAGATCTTTGGTCCATTTTGAGTTAATTTTTGTGTAGGGGGTGAGGTAGGGGTCCTCTTTCATTCTTTTGGATACGGATATCCAAATCTCCCAGCCCCATTTGTTGAAAAGACCATTATGGCTCAGTTCGGTGACTTTGGGGGCCTTATCAAAGATCAGTCGGCCATAGATCTGAGGGTCTATCTCTGAATTCTCAATTCGATTCCATTGATCTATATGTCTATCTTTGTGCCAGTACCATGCTGTTTTGGCAACTGTGGCTTTATAATAAGCTTCAAAGTCAGGGAGTGTAAGTCCTCCCACTTCGTTTTTCTTTTTTAAAGTGTCTTTAGCAATTCGAGGCATCTTCCCTTTCCAAATAAATTTGATAACTAGCTTTTCCAAGTCTGCAAAGTAGGTTGTTGGAATTTTGATTGGGATTGCATTGAATCTGTAGATGAGTTTGGGTAGAATTGACATCTTAATGACATTTAGCCTTCCTATCCATGAACATGGAATATTTTTCCATCTTTTAAGGTCCCCTTCTATTTCTTTTAGTAGAGTTATGTAGTTTTCTTTGTATAGGTCTTTTACATCTTTGGTTAAGTTTATTCCTAGGTACTTGATTTTTTTAGTTGCTATTGAAAATGGTATCTTTTTCTTGAGTGTCTCTTCAGTTTGTTCATTTCTAGCATATAGAAACATTACTGACTTATGTGCATTAATCTTGTATCCCGCTACTTTGCTAAATTTGTTTATTAGCTCTAGTAGGTGTATCGTTGATTTCTCAGGGTTTTCTAGATATAAGATCATATCATCTGCAAACAATGACAGTTTTACTTCTTCTTTTCCAATTTGGATGCCTTTTATTTCTTTGTCTTGCCGGATTGCCCTGGCTAGCACTTCCAGCACAATGTTGAATAACAGTGGTGACAGCGGGCATCCTTGTCTTGTTCCTGATCTTAGAGGGAAGGCTTTCAGTCTCTCACCATTGAGTACTATGCTGGCTGTGGGTTTTTCATATATGCTCTTTATCATGTTGAGGAAGTTTCCTTCAATTCCTACCTTTTGAAGTGTTTTTATCAAAAACGGATGTTGGATTTTGTCAAATGCTTTTTCAGCATCTATTGAGATGATCAATTGATTTTTCCCTTTCGAGTTTTTAATGTGTTGTAATACATTGATTGTTTTTCTTATGTTGAACCATCCTTGCATGCCTGGAATGAACCCCACTTGGTCATGGTGTATGATTTTTTTAATGTGTCTTTGGATTCGATTTGCAAGTATTTTGTTGAGGATTTTTGCATCTATATTCATTAGGGAGATTGGCCGGTAGTTTTCCTTTTTTGTAGCATCTTTGCCTGGTTTTGGTATTAGATTGATGTTAGCTTCATAAAATGAATTAGGTAGTGTTCCATTTTTTTCAATGTTTTGAAAGAGTTTGAGTAAGATTGGTGTCAGTTCTTTCTGGAAAGTTTGGTAGAATTCCCCTGTGAAGCCATCTGGCCCTGGGCATTTATTTGTGGGAAGATTTTTGATGACTGATTGGATCTCTTTGCTTGTGATGGGTTGGTTGAGGTCTTCTATTTCTTCTCTGGTCAGTCTAGGTTGTTCATATGTTTCCAGGAAATTGTCCATTTCTTCTACATTATCCAGTTTGTTGCCATACAGTTGTTCATAATATCCTCTTATAATTTTTTTAATTTCTTCAGGATCTGCAGTTATGTCACCTTTTTCATTCATTATTTTGTTTATATGGGTCTTCTCTCTTTTGATTTTGTCAGTCTAGCTAGGGGCTTGTCAATCTTGTTGATCTTCTCAAAGAACCAACTTTTGGTGATATTTATCCTTTCTATTGTTTTTTTGTTCTCTATGTCATTTATTTCTGCTTTAATCCTTGTTATTTCTTTTCTTGTACTTGGTTTAGGATTGGTTTGCTGTTCATTTTCTAGCTTCTTCAGTTGATCCATTAGTTCTTTGATTTTGGCTCTTTCTTCCTTTTTAATATATGCGTTTAGTGCTATAAATTTCCCCCTTAGCACTGCTTTTGCTGCATCCCATAGGTTTTGGTATGTTGTGTTCTCATTTTCATTCGTCTCTATATATTTAGCAATTTCTCTTGCTATTTCTTCTTTAACCCACTGATTGTTTAGGAGTGTGTTGTTTAACCTCCAGGTATTTGTGAATTTTCTAAGTCTCTGATGGTTATTGACTTCTAATTGTATTCCATTGTGGTCAGAGAATGTGCTTTGAATAATTTCAATCTTTTTAAATTTATTGAGGCTTGTTTTATGTCCCAGCATATGATCTATTCTGGAGAAAGTTCCGTGAGCACTAGAAAAGTATGTGTATCCTGGTGATTTGGGATGTAATGTCCTGTAGATGTCTGTTAAATCTAATTCATTTATCAGATTGTTTAGGTTTTCAATTTCCTTATTGGTCTTCTGTCTGGTTGATCTATCTATAGGAGAGAGTGATGTGTTGAAGTCTCCCACAATTATTGTGGAAACATCAATTGCTTCCTTTAGTTTTGCCAATGTTTCTCTCATGTATTTTGTGGCACCTTGATTGGGTGCATAGACATTTACGATTGTTATTTCTTCTTGCTGAATTGCCCCTTTTATTAGTATGTAGTGGCCTTCTTTGTCTCTCAAAACATCCCTGCATTTGAAGTCTATTTTATCTGAGATTAATATTGCTACACCTGCTTTCTTTTGGCTGTAGCTTGCATGAAATATTTTTTTCCATCCTTTCACTTTCAGTTTCTTTGTGTCCCTGTGTCTAAGATGAGTCTCTTGTATGCAACATATTGATGGTTCATTTTTTTTGATCCATTCTGCGAATCTATATCTTTTAATTGGGGAGTTTAATCCATTTACATTCAACGTTAAAACCGTGAAGGCATTTCTTGAATCGGCCATCTTATCCTTTGGATTATGTTTGCCATATTTTTCCCTCTCTCTATTAATATCCTTTATTGTACCCATACCGAATCTCTTTAGTACTGAACCTTTCTCCAAGTCTCTCTGTCCTGTCTTTGTTTCTCTGTCTGTAGGGCTCCCTTTAGTATCTCCAGTAGGGCAGGTCTCTTGTTAGCAAATTCTCTCAGCATTTCTTTGTCTGTGAAAAATTTAAGCTCTCCCTCAAATTTGAAGGAGAGCTTTGCTGGATAAAGTATTCTTGGCTGGAAATTCCTCTCACTCAGAATTTTAAATATATCGTGCCACTGCCTTCTCGCCTCCATGGTGGCTGCTGAGTAGTCACTACTTAGTCTTATGCTGTTTCCTTTGTATGTGGTGAATTGCTTTTCTCTTGCTGCTTTCAGAACTTGCTCCTTCTCTTCTATGTTTGACAGTGTGATCAGTATATGTCTCGGAGTGGGTTTTTTTTGGATTTATTCTATTTGGAGTTCGCTGAGCATTTATGATTTGTGTATTTATGTTGTTTAGAAGATTTGGGAAGTTTTCCCCAACAATTTCTTTGAATACTCTTCCTAGACCTTTACCCTTTTCTTCCCCTTCTGGGACACCAATGAGTCTTATATTCGGACGTTTCATATTATCTATCATATCCCTGAGGTCCATTTCGAGTTTTTCAATTTTTTTCCCCATTCTTTCTTTTATGTTTTCATTTTCCATTCTGTCATCTTCCAGGTCACTGATTCGTTGTTCAACTTCCTCTAGTCTTGTACTATGAGTGTCCAGAATCTTTTTAATTTGGTCAACAGTTTCTTTAATTTCCATAAGATCATCCATTTTTTTATTTAGTCTTGCAATGTCTTCTTTATGCTCTTCTAGGGTCTTCTTGATTTCCTTCATATCCCGTACTAGGGTCTCATTGTTCATCTTTAGTTCTTTGAGTAGCTGCTCTAGGTGTGTCTCTTCTGGTCTTTTGATTTGGGTGCTTGGGCTTGGGTTATCCATATCGTCTGGTTTTTTCATATGCTTTATAATTTTCTGTTGTTTTTGGCCTCGTGGCATTTGCTGACCTTGATAGGGTTCTTTTAGGGTTTGTAGACCAGTTGAAGTCCTTATCTCTAATTTATCAGATCTACAGCTTCGTGGAGTACACTTTCTCTAACTAACCAGCAGGTGGCGTCCACGAGCCACCTGTTCTCCACAAGCCAGATCTCCCCTGCTTAGCCTTTTGGTGAGTGGGGGAGTGAGTCTTGTGGGGCCCAATTGGTGTCCCAAGCTTGCGTGTGTAGTTGGTGTTGCCTGCCCTGTATGTGGGGCGTGTTTCTGGGCAGTCGGGGAGGGGGGGTGGCCCTAACAATCAAATCTCCCTGATGATCCTAGAGTTTTAAAGCTACTGCAATAGTCTAATCCTTCAGTTCAGTCCTGCCACAGTTTGTCTCTGCCACTGACCCACAAGTCTTTGGTATTGGCGTATGGCTCCTGAGACTTGCAAGTGGGCCCCTCTTCCAGGCTGTGCACCCCGGGTCCTCTGTTGAGGGATGACTGTGCTATGTCGCAGGTGAGTGCCGTCCCCCCAGGGCAGTTCTGGGCTGCTGGGCTGTGTTGGGAGGCTCCCAGTCTGCTCAAATGATGGCTGAATGGGGCTCTGTTAATTCACACTGCTCCCCCTTCCCAGCTCTGGGACATTCAGCTGAGGTTGCAGGGAAGGCTAATGTCCACGCCCAGTTTTGTGGTGTGTGCCTGTTATTTGAAGCACTTCCGTCACACTGGGTTGTCTGGGGCAGCTCTGGGCTATGGGGCTGGCGATGGGCAGGAGTGTTTCCTGTCCACCAGGATGGTGGCTGTGAGCGGACACCCCCCTTTTCTTGGGAAGTTGTGTTGTTTAGTGAATTTTCTCAGCCACTGGATTATTGCCTTTTGTCTCAGAGCTCTCTTAGTTCTGCTCTTGACTTGACGTGCCCAAATTTCAATTCTTTGAAGCTTTCTGTATTGAGCTTCTTAGAGTAATTGTTTTAGAAAAAGCAAAAAGGATTTAAAAAAAAAAAAAAAAAAAACGGCCCTCCTCAGAGATCTAATGGGTTATTGAAATGCTAATAGACAAAGCAACCAGGGCCATTAAGGAAAAGTGCCCAGGGCAGAGAGATCAGCCTTGCTTCGGGATTTGCATATGCGCCTCAAGGCCTGATCTCCGCCCTTCCCCTTTCTGTGTTCACCAGAACTCCAAAAATCCTCTGCTTTTATTTTGGAGTTTTTCGTGTTGTTTTTTTTTCTATGCCTGTCTCCTCTCTGCTGGGCTGGCTGCTCTCAGAGTCTCTGGTGTCTGGCCTCAGTCTATCTATGGTTGGAGTTTGAATCAGTAGAATGAGTTTCCGATGAGAGCAGCCACTGCAATTCTCCCTTCTCCTTCCTGGAGCTGACAGCCCCTCCTCCCCCGGGACTGAGCCTGGCAGGGAGGGGCGCGGGTCCCCTGGCCGCAAAAACTTACAGATTTCGCTGATCTCAGCAGTTCCACGTTTTCATAAGTGTTGTATGAAGTATGCCCAAAGACAGATTGCTCTGTGGTGTCCAGTCCACGCAGTTCCTGGCTTTTTACCTACTTTCCTGGAGGAGTAACTAAAACATACAGCTCACCAGTCTGCCATCTTGCCCCGCCTCTCTAATCGATGATTGTCTTTTAATCTATTGGTTTAGATGGTTGTGATCGATTTATTTTTTTTCTAGTGTTAACATCATTTACAAACCTAGAATTCTGGGCTGGGAAGAGATCCTCGAGACTGCTTAATTTTTATCTTTACAGATGTTTTTCTCTTCCTGAGTCAAATCCTAGTGCTGCTTTATCTGCATTCCCCCCCCCCCCTTTTTTTTTTTTCTTAAGCTGTCCCTTTCTTTATTTGTAGCTGAAGGAAACAGGAAATTTCTCTTTAGAATCCTTTCAGGCTTTCTTTAGTATTCCTGCTTTCCCCTACTAACAATGAGTTATGTCTTCTAATTCTCTGATACAGGTGGAAGATAGATTTAGGAAAACTAACCACAGCTCCCCTGAAGCCCAGTCTAAGCAGACAGGCAAAGTTTTGGAGCCACCAGTGCCTTCCAGATCAGAGTCTTTTTCCAATGGCAACTCCGAGGCTGGACACCCTGCCCTGCAGAGACCAGTGGAGCCACAGGTAGAACAGACAGCGACGCCATGGGCTGAGGAGAGACACTCGAGGCCCCCAGTCACGGGCCTGCTTGTGTTGTCCACAGTCGGTTCATTGCCACTTTGAGAAAGACAAGAGCTTGGCAGTAGTAATTTTAGGCTAATTTAAAGAGGGCATGTACTCAGTTGATAGGAAAAAGGAGGATTTTTAAAGAAGATTTTTGTATTATTAAGAATATCTAAATTCAGTGATTTTTTTCATGTCCTAACTTTTTACCTTCTCTAACTCACATTAATTTTCATAAATAAGTGCCTCCTTCTTACACAAAAGTATTTTTAGTTTGGCTTTTAGAAAGTGAGTGTTACAACTGAACTGCAGGGGAATGAGAGCTCTGGTGTTATTCTCAGGGTCTTCTTCTCCCTGTCATTTTGAAGTAGGTGTGTTCAGACCTGCCGCGCCTGCCTCTCCTGGCCAGCTCCCCGCATGCACTTTACAGAGCCTGTGATGACTCTGAAATTTTCCATTTGTTCAGATGTGAATTTTCTAGAAACGGGGCTTTTCATTGCATTCTGAAAGGGTTCAAGATCAGAAAGGTTAGGGTCCAATGGGTTAGGCATGGAAAGCAGTGGAGGAGGTCCAGGTGAAAGTCACGGCCAGCGTGTTGAGGCCGAGTGCCGTGTGGTGGAAAGGGCCATCTGGATGAGAAACTGCACAACAGAGATTACCTGCGTTAAAAGTCTTAGTGACCCTTAAAACACTGACGCCCACTCTCTTCCAGGAGACACATTTTCCTCCTTGCAGCTGTGTAATCTAGAATATTGGAAACATGTTCTTAAACCTGAATTCACTTGTCACTGGTGTTGTGTGCACTGGCGAGGCAAAAAATCATGTTCGTGTGATGGAAGTCACTGTGGTGTTCTGAAAACAAATTCAGATGACAATTCGAATGTTCTTTACAATTAAAAAATCCCCTTGGAGCTACAAGAAATGAATTGGAGAATTGCAGCATGGAAGAGTTAGGGAAAGAAGAACCGGGATTGAACAAGGGGTGTATGAGTGGCCAGGTAGGGAGTGAAGGGTATTTACAGGGATTGGCAGTTTCTTGAGTCAACAAATTGGCAGTTCCAGAGAATAAGGAATGGAAAGAGAAAGGGCCAAGAGGAAAGCAGGAGATGGTGAGGGGGAAAAAGGCAGGAAAGAAAGACTAGTGGGATAGATTAACTTCTTCATACTATTTCCCAGAGTAGATA
This sequence comes from Choloepus didactylus, assembly GCF_015220235.1. Classification (NCBI taxonomy): domain Eukaryota; kingdom Metazoa; phylum Chordata; class Mammalia; order Pilosa; family Megalonychidae; genus Choloepus; species Choloepus didactylus. Next base: position 67,546,444 of record NC_051323.1, read on the forward strand.
TATTTGAAAAGTCCAGGATATGTTTTTCTTCTGAAAGTTAAGCAAATCTTTGTCTGTTTGACCACTAACAGCTTAGAAAATAGGAGTTCATGGATTATGTAGACTTAATTTTTTATATTCAAGACTATTTAGTATAGTACCTGGAAATAGTCTCCCTTTTCCTCCTATTCTCAAGTTGCTTTTGACTGAAACATAGATCTATGAAAGTATTCGTTGTGGGAAACTTCTCATGAGGACTCGATGTTAAAATCCATTTTTTGTTGTAATCACAGATAATACTTTCAGTTACATGGGTTTCTCCCTGAAACATTTTAGAGGTCTAAGGTTATAAAAATAATTGGGATTATGTGAATCTCACCTGGAAAATATAGAAATTGTAGATCTGGAACTAACTCTGAATCTTGAATTTGGAAAGGTTGAACCAATTGTGATTTGGTAATTTTTAGTTTTCATTGAACATTTTGCTATAATAGATATATAGCTAGAATTATGTTAATTGAAATGTTGAGCAATTATTTTAAAACAACAAAATGCAGCTTAAAGAAAGTATTTTATAGGTTACTTCAGGGATAGTTTTCCTAATTGAAAAATACCTGAGTAAACTCAGTTGACAAGTAATTGTCATTTCTCTTGAATTGCTGAGTAGGAGGAAGACCCCAACTGCAGTCAGTTGGGGAAATCCATGGTACTGAATGTTTCTAAGGAAAACACTTTAAAAAAATGTATAGCAAACACAAAGATGTGTGGCGCTTTGTCTAAGATTATGATGGTTTTTAAGGCTTGGGAGAAGGAAGGAAGATTGTTGGCATGTTTGCAAAGTTGAGTGTTTTTAAGTGACTATTATAGTCTGTCAAACATTAGGAGTTTTATGTATGGTCTGTTGTTACTTGGTCTGGAATCTTAAAACTGCCAGGTAATGGGAAGATGGGCGGATAGTTTTGCATGTTGGGCAATGTCCTCTGTGGTTTCTCTGCCTCGCTCTGCCTTTCCCACCCCTGCTTTTATGTGAACTGCATGTGACACATTGCCCACACTCTTGGGCAGTAGGTCTAGAAGGCTCTTTTGAAGTAATCATCATGTTTACTGCTTATCTGTATACGTTTGTCAGTATATCAGAAGTTTTCCTTATAAATGTACATTTGTTTTTTCTACATACTGTACTTCCCAGACCACTTCTTTCCTTAAAAGTGCTTGGCTTGCCTAATACTGTGCCACCCCCAGCTTGCATTCCCTCCTTGCCGTTCCTGCTTTGGATTTGGTATTGACCAGAAATGCCAGTTTTATGCAGAACGCATTGAATGTTTTGTGTTTTGTTTTCTTGTAAGGTACAGTGGTCCCACCTGGCATCTCTCAAGAACAATGTTTCCCCTGTCTCGCGATCCCATTCCTTCAGTGACCCTTCTCCTCCCAAATTTGCACACCACCATCTTCGTTCTCAGGACCCATGTGCACCTTCCCGCAGTGAGGTGCTAGGTCAGAGTTCTGACTCTAAGTCGGAGCTGCCTGACCCCACCCAAAAGGCTTGGTCTAGATCAGACAGTGACGAGGTGCCTCCAAGGGTAAGAAGCAGAAGGACAGACGTGCTCCTCTTTTATTTCATTTTTAAAAATTATTTATTTTAATTAATGATAGGGTGACTTCACCAGAATTAAAGGGGATTGGAATTTCAAAAGGAAAAACAGTGGGGAGAAGGTGCCATAGTTAGGCAGTTGTATACATAAGGGGCCAAGTAACTTTTTTATTGTTGTTCACTCTACTTAAACGTTAGGTAGCAACATGATTTTAAGAGTAAGTCTATGAAGAATGTACTTCTAGACCATATAGAGTAATCATTTATTTTAGCAGCTTTCTTATGAGTGTGTTACAGAAGCTACAGATTATTTTGCAACATTAACCAATATTAAAATGTTCAGAAGAGGTCTGATAGGAAGAAAAAAATAACATAAGTGTTTCAAAGAAAAGGATTTTTTTCATTTTAAATTGAGGGATTTTTTTGATAATTACTGGTAAAATTAATAAAAAGGCACATTTTAGTGTACTTTTCCTCCATTTGGAATTTACTTCCTTTGAATATTTTCTTGCTTCCTGCCAGTCTTTTGCTTCCTGCTGATCCATTTGTAGACCACTGTTTGGTTTCTGTGGGCTTATTTTCCTGATTCTCACATTATCTCAGCAAAATGCTTTGTACGTCCCATGCCACCACGCTTCAGTCTAAACATCATTTAAATGTTATAGACGCAAGGAAAGGCTGTCTGTACAGGCTCCTTGGGTGCCATTGGCTAAATTATTTTCTCCTTGTAAGAGTGGAGGTCCAGAAAGGGATCAGGGGCGGGTGTGGGTGACAGTAAGGCTTATGTAATTAGGGCTGCTTTAAAACTACACTTTGGGAGGGGGATTTTTCTCTCCTCACATTTTCGATAATTTGATTGGTGTCATTTTCTACCTGAAGGTTCCTGTTAGAACAACGTCTCGTTCCCCTGTTCTGTCCCGTCGAGATTCCCCACTGCAGGGCAGTGGGCAGCAAAACAGCCAAGCAGGTCAAAGAAACTCCACAAGGTAAGGGTGAAAGTGAAGAAAAGGTTTATTGAATACAGTCCCCTATGGCCTTACTTCGCCTCTTTTCACAGAAATGCTCGTGAATGTTGATGCTCTGGGGCAAAGAAATGATTAGTTTTAATATAAAAGAAAAAGTGCCATAAAATCTGTTGGTGTTGATCACATCAGACTAATCTGTAGTAAAAAAGAAGGGTGTGTGTGTGTCTGAATCTGGTTGGTGTCTTTTAGTAATTTTTTAAATGACAACTGCCTGGCCCCATAAGAGTAAGTAAAAGGAAAAATGGGAGAAGAGGCACTATGTGAATTGTAGTCTGAGGGAGCTTATTACCTAAGGACTTCATAAAAACTAGAAATCACAGACAAATTACTAAAGAGAGTCTGATTGACATTCTGTGGTCAACTAGTGAATTAACCAAATAGTATTTTGAGGTTCCAGGGTTCTCTGTCCAACATAGTAGCCATTAGTCACTTGGGGCTATTTAAATGTGAATATAGGGTTGTGAGGAAGTAACTCCTGCTGCTGCCTCATGGCGTCTGTCCATGGGGACCCTCGCCTTCCATGAATATGGACGCTCTTTCCTCATCATTAAGGATCAGGACCGCAAGTCTCGTCTTAAGGGCCTTGAGGCCCTCAAGTCTCACATAATGGCTGCAAAGCCTGTTGCAGATACAATGAGAACATCACTTGGACCAAATGGTGGACAGAGATGGCCATGCGACCGTAACCAATGATGGGGCCACTGTTTTAAGCATGATGGATGTCGATCATCAGGTTGCGAAGCTGATGCTTGAACTCTCCAAGTCCTGGGATGGTGAAATTGGTGATGGAACCACAGAAGTGGTCGTTCCGGCTGGATCGCGGCATTCACCCAATCAGAATAGCCAATGGCTGCAAGCAGGCTGCCCACATTGCCATTGGGCACCTGGACAAGATCAGCGACAGCGTCCTCATGGACGTGAAGGACACAGAACCTCTGATTCAGACTGCAGAGACCACACTGGGCTCCAAAGTGGTTAACAACTGTCACCGACAAATGGCTGAGATTACTGTGAATGCTGTCCTCACGGTGGCAGACATGCAGAGAAGGGAAGTTGATTTTGAGCTTATCAAAGTAGAGGGCAAAGTGGGAGGGAGGCTGGAGGATACCAGTCTTACTAAGGGTGTAATCGTGAATAAGGATTTCAGTCACCCACAAATGCCAAAAAAAAATGGAAAATGTGAAGATTGCAATTCTTACATATCCTTTTGAACCACCTAAACCAAAAATGAAGCATAAGCTTGAAGTGACCTCTGTAGAAGATTATAAAGCCCTTCAGAAGTATGAACAGGAAAAATTTGAAGAGATGATTCAACAGATTAAACTGGTGCTAACCTAGCTATTTGCCAGTGGGGCTTTGATGATAAAGCAAATCATTTACTTCTTCAGAATAACTTACCTGCAGATTGTTGGGCTGGAGGACCTGAAATTGAGTTGATCGCTATTGCACCTGGAGGACGGATTGTTCTGCGGTTTTCTGAACTCACAGCTGAGAAGCTGAGTTTTGCTGGTCTTGTAAAAGAGATATCATTTGGGATAACTAAAGACAAAATGCTGGTCATCGAGCCGTGTAAGAACTCCAGGGCTGTGACCATTTTAACTCAAGGAGGAAACAAGTTGATCATTGAGGAAGGAAAATGATCCCTTCATGATGCTCTGTGTGCCATCCGGAACCTCATTCGTGACAATTGTGTAGGATATGGAGGTAGTGCTGCTGAGAGCTCTTGTGCTTTGGTGGTTAGCCAAGAGGCAGATACATGCCCAGCCTTGAAGCAGTTTGCCATGAGAGCCTTCGCCGATGCACTGAAAGCCATCCCCATGGCCCTGTCTGAAAACGGTGTTGTGACTCCCATCCAGACAGTGACCAAAGTCCGAGCCAGACAAGTGAAGGAGGAGAACCCTGCTCTTGGCACAAATGGTACAAAGCAACAGCACGTCATAGAAACCATGATTGGCAAAAAGCAACAGGTATCTCTTGCAACACAAATGATTAGAATGATTCTGAAGATTGACAGCATCCGTAAACCTGGAGAAGCTGAAGAATAAGGAAAAAACTTAGAATAAAATGTAGTCATAAGATCTGTGGTTAGATAAAGGGGTGTCTTGTGATGCATCTACAGCTATTTATTGTTTCCTTTTTCAGACACTGTAGATGCTCTAATGAAAATAGCTGTTTGGTAACTTAAAAAAAATAATTTAAATTAAACAAAATAATTTCATTTCAGTGCAGTTGCAGTGGTCACATTTCAAGTGCTCAGTAGCCACATGTAGACTGTATCACACAGTACAGGTATCAGATATTTCCATCCTCACAGAAAGTTCTTATTGACAGGCTCCATTCTAGAGGAAGAAAAGATCGTTACGTTGAATATTGTGTCACTTAATTACCACAGATCCTCTAAAGTTAGCCTTGTGCGCATTGACCCCTGGTAGAGCCGAAGGAGTGAGATGGATGCTGATTCGTTCCTTAAATGACCAGGATGGACTGTGGTGGTGTCCTCTAACCACGTCTGCTCCGTTTATCCCGACCGATCAAGCGTGAGCTGTGGATGTACCATGGCAGGAAATGCGTCACAGCCCTGCTTTCTGCAGGGTTCCAGCATTCTCAGTGAAGCACATACTTCAGAGGGGTCAGGTTCTGAGAGCAGTGATGGTTGCAGGAGAGCAGCAACCTGGAAACGGAGTATAATTTTTTACGTGCATTTATATATATAATAATATTAAAACTCAGTTTGTAGCTGTGACAGAAACGGTGATACTTGCAGACTGAGCAGTAGCATTGTCCTCTCACAGTGGTGAGGATTTTAAGTCTCCTGGTGGTAGCATATTATTTAGTATTTGCGTTCAGGATATCTGAGATAAAACCTGAGTGATGCCATGATAGCCTTTGGTTGGTTTAATGTTAACTGCTGTTTATAGCCTGCTTCTCTTGCCCCCGTTTGAGAGACATCAGATACACCATGCAGGTGTGTGGTGTTGGCTCTGCACCTGGGATCGTGCGCTGACCGTCCTCTCTGCTCTTTTCCCGCAGCAGTATCGAGCCCAGGTTGCTATGGGAGAGAGTGGAGAAGCTGGTGCCCAGGCCCGGCAGCGGCAGTTCCTCGGGGTCCAGCAATTCGGGGTCCCAGCCCGGCTCTCAGAGCGGCTCTGGGGAGCGCTTCAGAGTGCGGTGTAGGATGGCCTTCCTTTTCCTTTCTGCGTGGGGGGGTGGGGGGGGTGGGAGCTGGGCTGTCATCAGTTGTGTGGAGTCCTCCTTAATCATGTAAAAAGACCTGTGGTTTGCACACAGCTGCACATCAGAAAACAGTGTTTCATTTAGGTTGTTAGTAATTCTAACAGTCATCAAAATTTTAAAAATACAGAGCTACTTTCAGGAGCTTCTGTGCACTACCTGTGAGCACTTTTAAGTGCATGTCTCATTTAACCGTTTTGTAACTCCATGGGGTATAAATATCCCCATTTTACAGATTAAAGAAACTACAATATAGCCAGATTAGGTAAATTTTCTGAGGTAAGTAGCTAAATGTCCATGTTTACCAGACTCCAGGCCTATACTGTCATCAGTATTGGTTATTGTAACCCACCCGTAGTGAGAGATGAGTGGAAATTCCCTCCACTACATTATTGACATAACATGATGAGGAATCACTTGTGAACATGTGTTCAGTGGAGTGTGATGCGGGAGGCAGGATTCTAAGCAGGGAATCAGAAAGGCTGCCTGGGAATCTCCTGGGACCCCCTTTTGTCCTGGAGTTCAGACTTGAGGTGGAGACCCCACCTTGGGTGGGACTAACAGATGCGGGCAGGGGGAGGGGTGTGGAGAGAAAGGCAACACAACGCTAGGTGGCCTGGAATGGCTATGGAACGCTTTGAATGCTTACTTCAGTGTTTATTTGCCTTTCTTTGTCTCTCTCAATCTTAACAGCATCATCCAAATCTGAAGGCTCTCCATCTCAGCGCCTTGAAAATGCAGCCAAAAAACCTGATGATAAAAAGGAAGTCTTTAGACCTCTCAAACCTGCTGTAAGGATTGCTCAAAATCTATTTAACTTGTTTCAGGCTTGAGTGAGCTCTTTCGGCTACCAGTGTGATACTCTGAGGCCTGCAGCCCTCCCAAGGACCTCTCACAGATTTGGGGGATGACAAGGAATGGCCTAAACTGCAGACCCATTTGTGCCTTCCTCCCTTAGTCATTTGTTTCCTACAAAAATCCCTTGGTCAAATAATACCTTTTATCTGGGGTTTCAGCTCTGTGCTTTGTATACCTTATAAAGAAACACAACAAAGCCTGGTTTTTATTTAATGAAATTTCCTTCTAAGAAAATATTTTGAAAAGGAAAACACGAAAGGAAGAAACGCCTTTTACTATTCACTTGGCATTAACCTTGACTTACTCTCAATGAGTGGGGCATTTTACAACACTGGCTTTTAGAATAAACTTTTAAAAATCACCTTCTTGAACTCCTCTGCTTATAGTCTGCCTTTGGGAACCTGGGGTGTTAGTCGTGACCACTTCTCATGCTTCCCCGTTAGCCTCTGCTCTGTTAACTGACTTTGTAACTGACTATACGCGGTGGAATTTAAAACCTGCTGGGGTCTTGACTGCCTGCTTGGATTGATTTCTGTACTTCTCCCCCACCCCTCCCCTTCTCTCTGCGGCGCTTCTCCGCACTGTCCCTCTCGGCCATCGCCGGCCCCTGGACCTGGTGGTACCGCCTGTGCTGCAGGGCGATGTGGTAAGCCCCTGTCGGAGAAAGCTGGCCTCAGAGCAGCGTTCTGACTGCCCTCTAAACTTAGCTTGTATCCATGCCACACGTCTTTTCTTTCCTCAGCTCACCTGCTTTCCTAGAATTTAAGACCCTTAAACTCTCTTCAGCTTTTTGTTTTGTTTTGTTTTTGTTTTTGTTTTTGTTTTGGTCTTGCTTCTCCCTTGTAGAGTTAGGCTGATTGATGAGAATATACTTTCCACATAATGGTCATTCAATAGTTGATGACAGTGTCATATCCTTCTTTAAAGCTTCCCTTAAAGAGAAGAATATTTTATACTTTAATTCCTCATCCTATGCCATCAACATTCTCGCCATTCTTTCCTTTGAATAATAACATCTTCAGCTTTTTTAAACACATAGAATTTGCTGCATGCATGGTTGTTGTTATTTTGGTAATTAAATACAATTTTCTGAATAACTTCCTAGAACGCCACAGCTATTAAATAGCAGCAGGGCTCAAGGTTTCACATGTGTGAGGACTGTTATTTCACAGGGTCAAGCTCAACAACAAGATGTTTTTAACTGTGGAAAAGAAGGAAGTGAAGTCAGGACTGCTTAACTTAAGTTAAAAAGTCATTATTGTATTTTCAAATAAAATTCCCAAGTAGATTGCTATAGACTTTTATATGAAAATGTGGAGTAGAACTAGGTACCCCTCTTGAATTGTATTTGACTAATTGGATTGAGTGTTAAAGTATCTTAATATAGATGAGTAAAGGAAAACGAAGCCCTTTTAAATGATAGCTTTTCCTGTGGAATTTTTCTTCCTTTCTGATGTTCTTATATATCAGAGATATTCTGGGGAAATGTGGGCAAGGTAGAAAGCAGTGAGTGAAGTCAGCTCAGCTGTCTCCCCACGACAGTCAGCACTCATCCCCACTGTTCCACTTACTGTGTCAGGAACGTGGCGAGTTGTTAACAGTTGGTAAAACCAGATGTGAATCTCGGGCAGGTTTCTGTAGGTTTGAAATTTTTCAAAATAAAACTTGAGGATACAAATAATTACTTTAAAAAGTAAATATTTAAAGCAGGCTTATTTAATTGAGAGGTTGCTTTCTGGGTAATCCTCTTAATAGAAGACTTTGTCATATAGGCAGGAGTCAGTGCAACAGGGTCCAAGGGTCTCTGCCTTCCTTTATGTTATCTAAAATGATATATTTGGGGAAAAAAAGCACTATCAGTTTACATGCAACATCTTTGACACTCTTTTCTATCAAAAGCTTTCAGAGCTCACCTTCAAGTGAAACTCTGGTAAATACTTTTCCAAAAAGTTCTACAGAATCGACATTGTGGCTATTTAATTTATGGTTAAAATAAAGAACATCTCATTCTTTCTGTTTCCACTGTTTGTTTTCCTCCCCTTGGCTTACTCTCCCTTTTCCACCCTGTGTGTTAGGATCTGACTGCCTTGGCCAAGGAGCTGCGAGCAGTGGAAGACGTGCGGCCGCCTCACAAAGTGACAGACTACTCCTCCTCCAGTGAGGAGTCGGGGACGACGGACGAAGAGGACGAGGATGTCGAACAAGAAGGGGCTGACGAGTCTACGTCGGGACCGGATGACACCAGAGCCGCGTCAGTCCTGGGCGTATCTTAGCAGGGACGAGAGTGTTCCCGCCGCGCCTTCTTTCCACTTGGGACCAGACACTTCCCCCCTAGATCTGTTTGTGTCCTTGCACATTTACCTGTAGTTGTCGTGGACTAAGCAGCAGGCAGTCCTGAAGGATTTACCCCTTCCCTGTCCACGGGCATGTGTGTGTTAGTGCCTTTCTCCAGCACATACTTGCTCTTTTGTTTTGTTTTGTTTAGTTTCATTTTTTAATTGGAGACTTTGAATGATAAGGAAATTTCAGTTGAGTTTAACTACTTTAATTAACAGTATGTATTTACTTTAATTATTTTGCTCAAAACAAACTGAGCTGATGGGAAATTCCTTGTTTTAGGGAAAAGGATAAGGACTTGCTTTCCTTGAGGAGTCCTTTCTTTGTACCTGTAACCTGATCTTGTCTTATGACCTTGAGAAGCTGAAAAATCTAAACAAATATCCTTGACTCCTGGAAGTGTGCCCGTAACTTGTGGATTTTGCCTCACTAGGTCATCTCTAAATTTGAGCAATGGTGAAACGGAATCAGTGAAAACCATGCTTGTCCACGATGACGTAGAGAGTGAACCTGCCACTACCCCATCCAAGGAGGGCACTCTGATTGTCCGCCAGGTACCTGTGTCTCCTCTTTGTTGTCAGAGGCTGAGCTTTTCTGTAGTCATTAACCCACCTGCTCACCCACTCACTCACTCATGCTGTTTCTACATCATCATCTGTTTTCATGTTAACAAGACCCCTAGGGTAGAGTGTCGGGGGTCAGGGAGCAGGTGGGTGCCGCATGCCCCGTGGGGAGCTGGTAGGCTTCCACCCATGCTGCTGCCCCTCTGCATGCTTCATGGCAGCCCTCATTCAAGCACCACCCTGGTCCCAGTCTGTGTCTGAGCAGGAGAAAAGCCACAGGGAGTCTCCCCAGGCTCACAGAGTAAGGGCGCAGGTCCCGAGGCCATGGCAAAGGGGCCAGGCTGCCCTGCAGAGAGCCCTCGACCCTGAAGGGCCACGGGGCTGCAGCGCTGAGCGGGCACGTCAGGCAGAAGCCACTGAAGGCAGTGAGCCACCTCTGCATCACAGGGAGAGGCTCATAGAGCAGAACAGTTGGGCGGCCTCTCTTCTATGTTCCACAAAGCTCGTTTTCTCCCTTGTTGAGTAATTAAATGTTTATCACCCAGATGTGCTCAGTTTGGATTACTGAGTTTTACAACTGTCTTTTCACTTCTCAGCTTACATGTAATGAAGGGGCTTTGCTTATTTAACTAGAACCAGAACCCCTATCTAGTATGTTAGTCTTTTCCCTGAGTGTGTTTCATGCTAAGGCAGTGCTTTCAGATGGAAAGTAGGAAGAACATGGAAAAGATCAGGATTTGAAGAAGCAACAAGTGTACTTTTATCTTTAAAGAAAAGATATTAAACAAAAAAAAAGGGGATGGTACTTTGGTAACAACAGTTAGTGTAGCAGATAAATCATATTAAACACTCGCTGCTCGAATCATGCAGCCACCAGATAAGGTACTTTGAATTCTGATGGCTCAAAGACATTAACCTAGGAAGTGTGAGCAATCTGGGCTCATTGCCCCTGGTTTTTCCTCAATCATTTGACAGAATCTGAAAAGTCACACAACACCGTAGAGTCAGTAATCAGTAGGATCGTAGGCTCTGTCAGCAGCACTTGAGCGAGACAAGTGTGCCTGTTTTTTCTGCAGAGTGCAGTTGACCAAAAGCGTGCCAGCCACCATGAGAGCAATGGCTTTGCCGGCCGCATTCACCTCTTGCCAGATCTCTTACAGCAAAGCCATTCCTCCTCCACCTCCTCCACCTCCTCCTCCCCATCCTCCAGCCAGCCGACACCCACCATGTCCCCACAGACACCCCAGGACAAGCTCACTCCTCACGAGGTATGTCTCGCGCCACAGCTGGCTGCTTTCCTAGGGTTAGACCAGCACGGCCTAGTAGCTAGTTGGCGGAGGAGAACTTTCCAACGCCCCTCACCCTCCCCTATCCACCTGCTTTCTTCTGTCACCCACCCTTCTCCCCAACCCCCAAGTAACATGTTTCAGAGCTGCATACAAATCCCTTAACCCTAGATCAGTTTCCCTCCAGACTTGCCAGTCCACTGTGTCCTTTTCTCTAGATAAGTTTAGTTGCATGGCTTTACTGAGTCGATTTATTTTTAAAAATCTAAATAAAATGATTGCTGTGTTCTCAGACCCATTATATATTTGGCATGAAATTCTTGTAGTCATTTGTGGAATCCACCTTTTTCATTTTTTAAAAAATCTGATTACTTTAAATATATGAGAATTTGGTTAAGCCGACTTGGCCTTATTTGGACAATCTTGTTATCCTGTACAAGGATCTCCTTCAAACAGGGCTGGATTTTATTTGTTTGTCTGTTTGTTTTGTGGGGTGGGTGGGAGGTGTTGGTTGGTTAGTTGGTTGGTAGTCTTAATTTGTTTTTACCAACCCTGTTCAAAGGAATCTTTCCTTGAAATTCACAATCAAATTCTAAGAAGAAGCTAAATAAACACTTTTCAAAAAATCTACAAAATTAGAATGTTAAACTAGAAGAGTAGAGGTTGGTGAGGGCTTTTCATTTAAAGTTGTCCTAGGAATCCCGTGTGCATGTGGTGCTCAGGCTGGGTGCTGGCTGGGGGCTCCTGGCTCTGCAGTTCCACCCCAAGTGGAGTTACAGCTCCCTCCTGAGCACCCCGGACTGAAACACGTTCCTCATGTCATGTGAGGTGGACTTAAACACGTTCCTTGTGTCATGTGAAGTTTGGTTAAAAAGCATTTGCCTGACAGTTGAGGGAGGTTGAAACTGACATGTAGCTTCAGCCAGTCTTAACTGCCTGCCTGCTCCTATTTTGGTTCCCTTGTTAGAAAGAATCAGAATAATCCTCTCCCCTTCAGGAGCAGGGGCAAGTCGACTGCTTCCAAGGCAGGGTCAGCATCAAATTGGCCATCGGCTGGATTGGCCACTGGCTCATGGTACTGGGGAGGGAAGTCTGCAAGGACACAGATGTGTCAGGGGAGAAGAGTATAGCTTGATGAGCTCTAGGAGGGCACAGGCTGTAGGAGAGTGACTTTCAGGGATCCCCAGAGGGGCAGGTCCAGATAGTACAAGACAAAACCACTTATCAGACATGTTCTGTTTCTCCAGTGATATATTCCACTTACACTTACATTCCTCCTTATATTTATATTTTAAACTTTGTTCCATTTTGCTCTGATGTATGGTATTTTACTATAACCCTTAACTTACTAAACTGGCAAGTTGATTTATTTTTGTTTGTTTTGTTTTTAATCATCATTACATTTCCACTTAACAATTTGTATCACTTTCTTTGTGGGTTTTTTTTGTCTTAAGTTACATTATTAACCAAAACAATAGTGCTCCTAAAAAACCAAAACGATATGCCTTATTTTGTCATCTGTACCTTTCACTAGAGAGCCATCATTTGGTATAGGTTTAACAGCACCTTAAATGATGATGACTGAAGTTCTGTAGCTTTCTGGCAAGAGGCTCAATTTAAAATAAAAAGTAAAGATTTTCCAGTATTCCATTATAGATTAATTTGAGGTTTGTTTTGTTTTGTTTTGTTTTTGCATGCAGTGGATTAAATTCAGAAGTTGGTGAATTGAGATCAAGATATTCAGACCTCCTTTAGGAGTTTTATTTAATAATTAAATAAATTATTATTTAATTATTTATTTTAAAAAGGAGCAAAGAGTGTAGACTTCATTAGTACCTTGTAGCATTCCTTGTCTTAGATGAGAAATTAAGTAACTCAGAAAGGAGATGTGGCTCTTAAATGGTTGCAGGTTAAATGACCTATTCCTGGGGGTGTGGCCTGCCCAAGTATAGGAGCCCTGGTTGGGAAATGATGCAAGAGGGCTGTGGCCTGTGTTGGGGAAAGTGTAGAATAGAAATGGATTGAAAATATTTTTTATATTCATTCTTAATGTCGTTTGTATTAATAAAATTGAAATTTACATTGCAGACTCAGTCCGCTAGTAGCACACTCCAGAAACACAAATCTTCCTCCTCCTTTACACCTTTTATAGACCCCAGATTACTACAGATTTCTCCATCTAGTGGGACAACAGTGACTTCTGTGGGTAAGTAAAGCAGCACCAGGAAAGCAGTTGATAACCAGGACTTGAGTTGCTCTTGAATGTGGCTCAGGCACGGCCTGGTGGCCGCTCACAGGCACTGACCTTAGATACAGAAACTGCTCCCATCACGCTTGCGGTGCCTAATTTGCAACAAACTGCATAGTCGATTTCCTTTTTTCCATATACATTTCTTACAAGTTTCTTTTCCTTAATGAAGTGGTGGCCTGTGAATATTTACTTGAGATGAAGGCAGGGTGGAGTGGGTTTGGCGGTGTCGGCATGCACAGACAGCAATTTCGAATGTCTTGTGTTTCAGTGGGGTTTTCCTGTGATGGAATGAGACCAGAAGCCGTGAGGCAAGACCCTACCCGGAAGGGCTCAGTGGTCAATGTGAACCCCACCAACACTAGGCCACAGAGCGACACCCCAGAGATTCGGAAGTACAAGAAGAGATTTAACTCAGAGATCCTGTGTGCTGCCTTATGGGGTGGGTACCTGGCTGCTGCCCTCGGCCGTTGCATTCCTCCTCCGAGCAGGGTGGGCTGGTCTTCTGAAGAAGTGCTCTTTGAATCGTTCGGGGTTTTTTGAAGGGCTGTTGACTAAGAAGAAGGAAGACTCTGGGATTCCCGTAACTTTTACCTTCTCCTGTAGGCTGAGTGGTGCGTTGGTACAGCCGTCTTGGAACATGTATGTACTTGCACTTGTTACGGCAGTCCAATACTGTAAAGGATGACTAGTCCCCGCTTTATCACGCAAAAGGAAAAATAAAACAATGAGAACGGCATTCAGTCCGTATTTATTGGAAGAATGAAGAACTTCATTGATGTGCTTTTCTTTAAATATTTCCAGTCAGCTTTTCTTCCCTTGCTCTTTATGACTTGGGCCTGACATCCAAATGAAGCTTTTAAAACCTGTATGCCATGTGCTGGGAGTCCACGAACGGGAATATTGAGCTGACTCGGCCTCTTGAACACCTGTAGCATCTTGTGAACCTCAGACACCAGAGAAGTTGTTCATTGAGAGTCTGCTTCACTGAGAGTCTGCTTTGCACAGAGCCCTCTGTCTTGCACTCTAAAACTCGTTTTTCCCTTACCCTGTCCTCCTGCCTCGCTATCACAGATGGACCCTGCCTTTGGTCCTAACCTTGTCTTCTAGTCCCACACGTTTTTGTTCTTCTCCAGCCTGAACCCTGAGGTTATTTTTAATCCTATTTTTAACAAGGACCTGCTTCTACCCAGAAAAGGGTTACTCCCTCTGCATTGCAAGTATAAATGGATAAAAGACATGAACTCTGTTGGCTTGAGGTCCGCAGCCAAGCTTCCGCACTGGCTGAACCAGACCCCCTTCCCTCACCCGTCTTGGGTGCGCTCATTTCAGCCACTCTCCTTGCCTGTTGCTTCTCAGGAAAAAACGTAGAAACTGCCTTCTCCTTTTTCCTTTGAGGTCTGGATTTCCACCTTATCACTACTGACAGCCCCCAAGGATAGTAAAGTCTTTTTGTTGTTAACCTCCTGGGTGAAGGTACCAGGAGCTGGTTGGCGATTGTTGAGATCACCGTGTTCTGGGCGGCTCACTGCACCCTTGCAGCTGGGTAGGGCCGAGCCGGTCCTTCTCACAGAAGCTCCCGCTGCTGATGAGTTAGCCTGCTGCTTTTCTCTGAACAGTGTCCTTTCGGCTGCTTTGCTTCCCCCGGCCCCTCAGCACCCACCTTGTACTGTCTTTGCTTCCCTCAGACTTAGCCCTTCAGTTCCCATCCCTTCTTGTTGTCCACGTAGCTCTTTCTAGCCCCATCTTCCAGCTTGTGTTTTTTACCTGCTGTTTGGACATTTCTGCCAACATTCTAAATTCAGTACATGGTAAAGAAAGCACCTCTTCCCTCCCCCCACCACCTGTACCCTGAGGCTGACCTTTAATATCTGTCAGTGGAACCACTGTCTGCCCAGGGATGTAAAGTGGAAGCCCCTGAACCAGCTCCTCCTTCCCTCCATCCAACTTTGATCCGTTTTCAAGGATATACTAGATTCCACTTTAGCACAGTTTTTCACATTTGTTCACTCCTTTTATTTCCTCCTGCCACCGTCCACTTGAGGCCTTCATTGTCACTTGCCTGTTGCAGATGCCCGGTTGTAGCTTAGCAAATACATGGTTTTATATCAGATGGCTCCCCCTTTCCATGAACCCTTAGTTGCTCCTTGTTGCCTGCCACAATACAGTTTCATCATCTTGGAAATTTGAGATCTTTTCAGTGTTACTCCCAACTCTTTCTGTTCAGAAGATCTATCTTGTAGGCCAGCTGAGCTTTGCTCACTGTCATCCGATGTCACCCTGTCATTCTGAATCTGCCCATGTGATCTCCAGTTGTGATGCCACTCCCCCAATTCCTGCCCTGTCTTCAATGCTGCATCCACCCCTAGATCCTTTCTGGATTCTTCCACCTCAGTGTGACCTTGCCCTCCTCAGAGCCGTCCTTCTGCTTTTACTTTGCCACTTTGAGGGCTTTCGCTCTCACTGTCAGTATCGATGCACTTATTTCCCCTCCATGTGAACCCTTAGCAGTAGGGGCTGTGTCTTAGCCATTCTCTGCATCACCACCCAGAGTGTGCACTTAGTCAGTACAGAGAAACAGAGGCACAACAACTTGTTTTTTCAGTTTTGAGGTAAGATATAGCCACAAAATATCTCAGTAACAATAGAGCAAGGTGGTTTATGATATGCTGTTTAAATGGCTTATCCAAAAGAGTTGAAGTTGAGCCAAGAAGAAATTTTAGTAGGCTAAAGCTGTGTGTGATCCTTTGAAGCCCGAGAGAACATTCAGCTTGGCCCTGTGGGGAGAGGAAAACGGCCTTCCCACAGGAACAGCGGCATTTGTTCTGGTGGTGGGGCAGGCAGATTAGAGGTGCAGGTGTATTTGAGGACACTGCAGTTCTTCGACCTTGCGGCTCAGTGGCTCGAAAGGGTTAGGAATTTTACTCCAGAGTTAGACGCCAGAAGGAGGGTGGCAGCAGTAACGGTTCTGAGAAAGAAGGGCATTTTAGGGGGAACTGCTCAAGTCACTGGATTGTGTTTATGTGCTACTATACTTCCAAACGGAAGAGTTTGCTAGGAAATTAGAGATGGAAAGAGTATTTTCTATGTGAGAGGAAAGGGCTGAAGAATGCTTCAGTATTGTCTTGGTAGGGATAAAGTTTGAAGCCATGAGAAAGAGTCCAAGGAGAGCCATGGGGGTGGGGAGAGAAGAGGTCACCAAGGGGAAGTAGGAAGGCTGTCAGCGGAGCCTGGCGGAGGGTCTCACCAGTCCCCATTTCAGGAAGCTGAGGTAGGGTGCCGAAACCCGCAGGCGTCACAGAGACCGGGTGGGAGCTCCAGGAAGTCCTGCTCTGACAATTAAACTTGTGGAGCCTTGATGGCAGTGTTTAGTACACTGATGGGGAAAGAAGTTAAACTGCAAGCAGTCAAGGAGAGCTGGCGAGGAAGCAGATACAGAAAGTGCAGAAGGTTGATCATCAGATTTAAAGGCTCTTGGCCGTCTTTCCCTTCAGCCTTCACAAGATTCATGTGAACACAATTGCAATTCTTAGTGCAGCTCACCTGTGAATATTTAGGGTATGCTAATCTAAGTATTATGAGGTTTTTAATTATACATAACACCTAAAAGGTTAAAGTATTTTTGTGAAAAGTTATTGCGGCATGCAGCTCAGTTTTTCATGAACCTGTCATTTCCAAGCTTGGAATTTCCCAGTGACTGTCTGTATTCTTTTGACTGTTAGCCTTGATATTCTACAAAATTATAGTTCCTGGAAACATAATGGAGAACTAAAAGGTAGAGTGTAGGTGCCGAAATACCTGCAATTTTTTATAGTTTTACCTTTTATTCCTCTCTTCCTTCTTACTATAAAATCTTGAAATTGATGTTTTCATGGTATTTGTTTTTGGAAACCATAAATGATAGATTTCACAAGCCTTATACTTTGAGTAATTATTAGATTCTTGATGTAAATTTTTTAGCCCCTCAGAATTGAAGATTGCTGAGGAAAATGAGATGTTATACAAAACAGAACCTTTGTAATGTGCTCTTTCATGACAGCTCTGTCAAGACATTTTGTGTGTTTTCTGCATATAACTCTGAAGCTGTTTAGAGTCAACTCACCTAGGTATGTGGAAGGAAACCACTAAGAGTAATGTCCAAATACATTCTCCATTGAGGTAGCATAGGGCTGTTCTAGTTTGCTAATGCTGTGGAATGCAAAACACCAGAGATGGATAGGCTTTTATAAAACGGGGGTTTATTTCGCTACACAGTTACAGTCTTAAGGCCACAAAACGTCCAAGGTAACACCTCAGCAATCGGGTACCTTCACTGGAGGATGGCCAATGGCGTCCAGAAAACCTCTGCTAGCTAGGAAGGCAGCTGGCGTCTGCTCCAAAGCTCTGGCCTCAAAATGGCTTTCTCCCAGGACGTTCCTCTGTAGCAAGTTTGCTCCTCTTCAAAACATCACTCCCAACTGCACTCCGTTCCCTCCCCCCGAGTCAGCTCATTTATATAGCTCCACCAATCAAGGCCCGCCCTCAATGGGCGGGGCCATGCCTCCATGGGAACATCTCGTCAGAATCATTACCCACAGCTGGGTGGGGCACATTCCAAGCAAATCCAACCATTACCAAAATGTCTGCCCCACAAAACTACAAAGACAGTGGCATTTGGGGGACATAATACATTCAAACCGGCACAAGGGCTAACCTCTAAAGTAAAGTTATATGAAAATCAGTGAAGCACTATATACATTAAATGTTAATTTCTCTTACATTGTTAATAAATCTTTTAAAAATGGACAGCAGGTTTTTCATTTTAGCATTAAGTGATTAATGTGTTTGATGTTTCTGTTAAAGAAAAACTTCTTGCTAATAAAAACATAATGACTTGCTGTACCACCCGTACACCCAAAACAAAGCAAAACAAAACAAAAACTCTGTCAGGCTATGGCCTCTAGTTCAAAGCTACAATCTTACCTGATTTATAAAACATCAGTAACACCCAGAGCTGAGCTATCTGTGGTGATGTGGTAGCCACTGGCCACATGTGGCTATTTAACTTTAATTTAATTAACATAGAAAGTTCAGTTCTTCATTCCCACTATCCGCATGGCTGATGTCTGCCGTATCGGACAATGCAGATAAAGAACATACCTGTCGCAGCAGAAAGTTCCATTAGGGCCAGTCTAGAAGCCATATGCACTTAAAGCCTCCAGTTTCCTTATGCTCTATGTATAATCATATTTGAATTGTATTTTAGAGACTAGGGATTTTTCCTCTACTCTTATTTTAAAGATCACTGTATGGGAAGCAGGTAGAAGCTTCCACCAGACTTTCTAAAGCTGCTTCCTCTTATGTCAGACCCTAGGGAACTATCTGAGAAAAGTCACGCTGGGCGGAAACGTGGCTGAGGTCTGTCTGGGGCAGAATGCGGGGCGTAGTTGCTTCTGCAAGGGGTGGAGGCAGAGACCTGCACTGCATCTCATCTGAGTCTGTGTAGCAGTGAGGTTTTGTTTAAAAGTAAATTCCAGGTCCCAGCAGAGTCTTGGACCTTCTGCAGGGCATGTGCGGTTGTTGAAGAAGTGGCATGGCTCAGAGTGTCTGAGGAATCCTTGGTGAATTGATGTTTTGATGTGCAGATCTTGAGAAAGTTGAAAGAGACTACTGTCACAACCTCAGTTAAGGTCTCTATCCATCAAGTGTAAGATCGCAAAAGCCTGAGGAAGTGGTGGAGAAGGGGAGGTGTTATCCGGCTTCGAGGCTGGTCTGGCTCATTTGTGGGGAAGAGTCATGGGCCGGGGGTGGGGGTTGCTGTTGATAGAAATGGCAAAGGTCAGGAAGTTGGTGTCAGTAGAGATCTGTGGTGGACAGAAAAGCAGGAAGGCGGGGTATGGAATTGGGAGTTACTGGCTCGGGTGCACTCACAGAGCCTAGATTGGAGAGCTTGTCATCAGACGTAGAGTGAAGGAAACATCTCTATGTAAGAAGCAGAGAATGTGCATGGAAACAAGGATGAAACCTCAAAAAGAAAAAAAAAAGGCAGCTAGAGAAGATCATAAAGTACCTGCTCAGGAGCCAAGATGGGTCAGAAGGGAGGTCACCTGTTGAATATTCCTAAGAGATTGAGGGACAGGTGTCTAATGTGTGATGAGACGTAGAATCTGTAAAACCAAGGAGGTGGTGCACTTGGGACATACTGGGGCAACTTAGGAAGAGCTAGAAACATGGATTATGAAGGAAATCAAGAAAATGAGGCCTCTTCATTTTTTTTCTTGTATCCTTTTTTGTATTTATGTAAATATTGCACCATCAGTCTTCTAGGCCATAACTCAGGGTGATCTGCTGCAACTTTGGTTGCAGTTTACAGGTTTTGACTATTGTAAGCATTTCTTTTTCTGGGTGAATTTTGAAAACCACACAGCTTTCCAAATACGTGTTATTAACCTTTCTGTGTATCCAGAGTGTTTGCAAAGCCCAGCATAAAACACAGGCCCTTCTGTGTTCTTGAAACAGGGGTGAACTTGTTGGTGGGCACAGAGAGTGGCCTGATGCTGCTGGACAGAAGTGGCCAAGGGAAAGTGTATCCCCTGATCAACCGAAGACGGTTCCAACAGATGGACGTCCTTGAAGGCTTGAACGTCTTGGTAACAATATCCGGTAAGATTACTACTTGACGTCTGGTTAATAAAGCAGAATATGTAGTATCGTGGGCATATTTCTAGAGATTCTATGATGGTTAAATGGCATATCTCTAAAATAATGCGATAGGAAATTTTACTCAGATATGACACATGTACACTTAACCTGTCTCTTCTGAAAAGCAGACTTAAAAGGGTACACACATGTATTTTACACCTCCCACCCAGCCCAGCACACCCTTTACACCCTCCGCCATTGCTTGTTCAGTTTGCTCCGGCCCATCCAGTGGGTAGGTGTGTGCGTGCAAAAGGATCCCCTCTTTGCCCTGATCGCAAAATTATTACGTTAAATCAGTTAAAACTTAGTATGAGTTTCTCTTTTTAAAAAAGCATTTTTCTTTAACTATACAATATGTAGTTAATGTAGAAAATAAGGAGCTACTGCAGAAAAGCGACTAGGAAGAACAAAAAGTAAAATAATCCAGAGATAAAATCTAATAAACCTTTTGGTCTTTAACTTCTAGCCTTTTTAGGCACACACCACACCCAAAGAAAGACTTAAGATAAAAAGCCCTGCCTAAAATATGGTTATGCAATATTTACATGTACAGAGAATAATGAGAGAATAATATGGCAGCCAGGTACCATCTAGTCAACAAATGTTAAAATACTCTGTTAATAAATAGCTGCTAACTCTCCCCCCATCCATTGGCCCCTGGTAACCAACTATTCTAGAACTGGGACGGGTCCTACCCAGGCCTGTTTTCGTCTTGAAGTATATTTGTCTGCACCTAGGCAGCCTGCTTTTTTCATGTCATTAAATAGTCCTCCATGATACCTGTTTCAAATGGCTACAGAATATTTCCTTGCATGGTTGTATTAAAATTGATTCATTTATTTCCTGTTGTTGGTCTTTAGGTTTATCTTTATTTTTTCCTCATGTAAACATTTGTAGCTTGTTTAACCTTTGGGCAATATCTGTCTTGCATAGGATAATCATTTCCTAATTGCATTATTGATGGGTCCGAGGGCATGTACAATTATGAGACTTTAAATAGGCTTTAGGGTATCAACAGCAATTTTGATTTAATTATCCGCTAGCTCAACTGTGTTTGTTAATGTATTTATATATTTACTTCAACTTTCAAACACACTTTTGGTTTTAAGTAAGGCAGTTTGTTAAAATGCTAAAGTGTCCCCATCTTAGATAAGAAAATAGCTGTTTAAAACTTGACTGTTGGAATAAGTCTTTAAACTAGAGGAAAAATAACAAATATGCAGCTAAATATGGTTTAAACTTCATTTTCTAATCCAATGTAATACGAATCATGGGGATCAGTTATCAGCTGGTAACAGCAATAATTTTTTCCTCACCTTTTTGTATTTTTTTGTTTAGTAGCTTTTCTAATGGTTTGCACATGCCATTTTAGGAGGCTTTGAAAATAGAAAAAACTAGGAAGAGTAAAACAAAAACGGTCCCCTATCTCAGCGATAAGTAATTGTATTGGTTTCCTAGGGCTCCTTTGACAGGCTGCTACAAGTTTGGTGGCTTCAAACAGCAGCACTTAGCTCCTGCACAGCTCTGGAGGCTCCCAGGGAGACATTGCTCCATCTCTCCGTCTCTGCCGGCCCTTGTGACTGCAGGCAGCCTTGGGCATTTCTTTGTTGGTGGCCCTGTCACCTGGCCCCCTCTCGCAGTCGTCGGGTGTCTGACGTCCCTTTCCTTACTCTCAAAGGGACACCAGTCATTAGCTGGAGGGTCAGCTGTTCTCGAGATCCTGAACTTTCTAAATAGGGTCACGTGCACGGGTATGAGGATTAGGACTTGGAGGTGTCATTTGGGGGGACACAGTTCAACCCTTGACATATTGTTAGCATTTCAGTACATTTCCTTCTCTTTTCTATAAATACATCTTACAATATGGGAATAAATTCCTCCACAGAAAATTATGTAGCCTTCCTTTCATGTCACTTCTACTGAGCATTTTCTCCACTTTAAAAAATTATTCCCAACTTTAAAATATTGTATTGACACCTAAGGCACATACTGAAAGTGCCCAGATCATTACTGCACAGTTGAGTGAATTATCACAAGATGAGTATATCCAGAGAGCCCCACCCAGTGAGGAAAGGCGGCATTCGCAGCACCCAGAAGCTTGCCGTGCGGCCTCCGGGTCTCGGTCTCTGTCCCCCCAGAAGCAGCCACTATCCTGATTTGAACTCCCTGTATTAGTTTTGTCTTTGTTGAACTGAATTGATGTAAATTTTTCAGTGTTTTTTATAAGTGTATTTACTGTTGCTAGCATTTGTCTCATTTCCTCTTTTGAACCATTATGAACACTGCTGCTGTGAAAATCCCTGCTGTGTGTTGGGGACCCAAGTGCACACATTTATGTTGGAGAAATAAGTGGGTCCTACAGAGAGAGTGTGCACAGCCACCTCTCATAGCTGACACCAGACTTCGTTCTGAGTGGTTTCAGCAGTTCACAACACTAGTTCATAAGGATTCTGGTTGCCCCAGACCTCGCCTGCCTTTGATATTACCTGTCTTTACATCCTCTTAGGTGTATGAAATTGTATCTCATGGTTTTAATACACATTTCCTTATTGACTCCTGAGATCAAGCACCTTTTTATGTGTCTATGGGATCTCTTTTGTAAAGCTTCTGCTTATCCTCTTACTGAGTTTTTCTATTGGGTTTTCTCACTTTCTAATTTATAGGAGTACTTTACATATTCTAGATGTGAATCCTTTGTCCGTTATTTAAGTTGCACATATCTCCAATTTGTGGCTTTCATTTGCTAGATTTGAGTCCTGCATGGTTAATTTATTTAATCTTTCTGTGCTCTGAATTTCCTCATTGGTCAAATGGGAGGTGATACCTAAGAATGAGAGAATTTTGAGAATCAGAAGGCATTATAGATGTTAAAGCATCTTAGAAACTCTAATGGTTGTATTTTTGTACAGCTATTTGTATTCCTTTGTCATTTGTTGATACTGACTGACTATGTAAGTGTGAGTTCTGTAGTCTTTTAAAACTTTCCTTCCAATTCAGGCCTGCACCTGTTGATAATTCTGTGGGAGTATAAAAGTCCATAGCTTGCATTGAGTTTCTGAGTCAGTTTTGGTATGAAATGGTTCCTTTTGTGGAATAATATTTTTTTGTTGTTGAAGTTTTTTTAGTTACTGTTGTTATGAGTGATGGTACCTACTTTTGAATATGAATTTAAATTATTTGTATTTATTTTGCTAGGCAAAAAAGATAAGTTACGGGTCTACTATTTGTCCTGGTTAAGAAATAAAATACTTCACAACGATCCAGAAGTTGAGAAGAAACAGGGATGGACGACTGTTGGGGATTTGGAAGGATGTGTGCACTATAAAGTTGGTGAGTTTGAGGAGGCTCAGAAGGGTCTTGTTTTCCGGGATTTAATTGGTGCTCCATTGAAAATCCACGTCTTTGAAGCTTTTGGTGAACTTGTTTCTGATATCTGTGGTTTGTTTCTCATATTAGATTTCTGAGCCATCTTCCAGACCTTGTCTTACAGCCTTCCGTGCACCTGAAAGCATAACCTACAGCTCGTCCCTCCCACTCTGGCCATCTGCATTCTCACTCCCCGCCAGTCCGTCTTGTGGGGGACCCTTTTTACCCCTAAGGCTAAATTTAAATGTAATGAAATGAAATGTGCACGAGCAGGTTGTCCTCCAGGGGGAGCCAGAGGCGGGCGCCCTGGGCCGCGCTGACTGAGTGCCTCTGTGTCCCGTCTGCAGAACGATGCCCGGGCGCTTTCTGGAGATAGAAGTGTGGAGTATCACTCAGTCCTTACCTTGATGCTTTCGGGACCTTTTTTTCTCCCAGGTTATCTAGACCTGTGCTGTGTAATATGGTACAGCCACCAAGCACAGGGGCTATTTGACTTTATGTTTAAATTTATTAAAATTAAATCAAAATTAAAGTTTAGTTCCTCAGTTGCAGTAGTTAACATTTCAGTATTCAAGAGCAAATGGGGCCTAGTGGCTATCACGTTGGTACAGAAAGAGAACATTTCCTTCATTGCAGAAAATTCTATTGGATAGTGATGTATTAATGGTAATGTCGGTTATTTATTTTAACAGCATTTTACAAGGAGCGTTAACAACTTACTGAGCCATCTCCCATGCTTGGAGAATCAATAGATGGCATATTTATAAAGCTTGCAGAAGACACCTAAAAGAGTTCCGTGTTGATACTGACCTGTGCTTCTCTCCCTCTTTCTCTCTCCTTTTTTTTTCCAGTAAAATATGAAAGAATAAAATTTCTGGTAATTGCTTTGAAAAGTTCTGTGGAGGTCTATGCATGGGCACCCAAGCCATATCACAAATTTATGGCCTTTAAGGTAATGATAGCATACATTTAAAAGTAGCAACAGCCACACAAGCTGCCACCCAGAACCGGAGAATAGATGAAATTGATAATGTAAAAGCTGTGTGCTAATACAACTTATGACATTATCATAAGAGAGGTCATTTCTAAGGACCTGTTTTCTGTTACTTTAAATGTAATTTGCTTCGTTATCTGCTTCACGAGGAGAGGGCTGAATGTTGAGCACTTTGATTATTGTGCCTTATGATGACAGAGGAAAGGAGAAAAATACCACCAGCCCCCATCTTTATTAAAAAGCAGATCTTGATCTTCCATCTAAAGTCATGGATTTCTAAATATTTAGATACGTTTTTTATTTTGTCCATTGTGTCCAACATATTAGACATTGTGACGTATATCTGTACAATAGAGTACTAGTTAGAATTCTGAGTTAACAGAAATTCTTAGTGACATAAGGAATGTGAATTTTACGTTAGATGGAAAAAACAAGCTAAAAATACATATTTAGTATGATCCATTTTGTTTAAAGAAAAAAACTTTGTAGAAAAAATATCAGTAATTATTATCTTTGGGTATTTTTAATATTTCTCTGTTTATAATTTATTCTAGAGTTTGCACTAAATACAGATATATGAAATTTTAAATTAAAAATGGCATTACTATTGTATTACATATTTTAAATAACTTAATAGCATCCTTTCTAATACTAGACATAAAACCTTAAGCATATCTCTTATGACTCTTAGTGCAGGGCAAGAAATTAACCTCCTCCCCCAAATTATTCTATTTACTTATTTTGGATTTTTTTTTTCGTATTTTATTAAAAGCGTATGCTTCGTTATCTGGAAAACTTGTATGTATATTAGATTTAGTGATTATCTAGTGAAGCGCAATCAGTGGGGTTGCCTTTTTTTTTTTTTTTTTTAAATCCATCTGTTATGGACTCAAAATAATTGCTTGTAAAATACAATTATCTTTTGAGTTCTGGTCTTAATATCTTTAATGTACCAGGTACCACATTCATTGCTTTTATAAATGTTATCTGATTCTCTGTTTTATCATCATCCCAATCTTGTGAGCTGTGGTTGTTGATATTAAGGTAAAAACAGGATTTCCAGTGCATCACAGGTTGTCATAGCAGTCCATGACAGCCTTTCAGCACCTGTCATTTCAGTCGAAAAATGAAAATAGATGTCTCTAGCGCAAAATCATGACAGTGATAATGCTGATAAAATTCATTTCCTATGACTTCCAGAACTCCTCTGTCTCGATTGTCTGCATTTGAATAGTTGGGTGGTATGCTACAGAAAGTCCTCCGTATTTCATTTTAGACAGTTTTCTGATTGATACAAAGAGCAGAACAGTAAATGACAGGGCAGAATTCCTGGTCTGGGTAGGGGGGATTCAAAACATGGTTTCTGGGAGAAGTATCTTCCAGAAGCTGAGTAACAGACAAAAGCCTGACAAAACTTACTTTACCGAGTAGTTTTGTTTGTGGTGTGGTTGCTAGTGTCGCTCAGTAATTGAATAACTGAATACCTTGCATCTAGCTTCTCTAGTTTGCTCTTTTGGAAATAAGTTCACGTCATCTTACTGCTGATCTCTTACTTCCTTGTAGTCATTTGGAGAATTAGTACATAAGCCATTACTGGTGGATCTCACTGTTGAGGAAGGCCAGAGGTTGAAAGTGATCTATGGATCCTGTGCTGGCTTCCATGCTGTTGATGTGGATTCAGGATCAGTCTATGACATTTATCTACCAACACACGTAAGAAAGAACCCACACTCTATGGTTGGTTGACTGGCTTCATTTTGTTTTGACTTTTTCTTTCTTCTGCTTAGTGAACTAACACCAGCAGGGATTCCTCACTTCCCCTCGGTGTGGGGGTGAGACAAGTGAAAGCCCACTCTCAGTGTTCTGCGAGGCCCTCTGAAAACTTCTTAGCTCTTGGCTTGGACTAACATGGGATGGATTGGGGGCAGTGGCTGGTAGGCCAGAATGTCCCTGGGTTTGGGGTGGTTCTAGGAACATAACTTGTCAAATGGGGCCCACAATCCCAATATGTTCCAGGGACCTCAGAAAACCCGAGTTGTAAAAAGTACACTTTGGGATGTTTATCACATGGGTTCTCCAAAATGGTATCCAGTTGCTGTATTTATCACCAGGGTACTGGTGCATTCAACTAGGACAGTCTTCCAGGGTTGTAACAAACTCGCTTCTTTTTACTTTGCTCCTCCTCGCTAGATCCAGTGCAGCATCAAACCCCATGCAATCATCATCCTCCCCAACACAGATGGAATGGAGCTTCTGGTGTGCTATGAAGATGAGGGGGTTTATGTGAATACGTATGGAAGGATCACCAAGGATGTGGTTCTACAGTGGGGAGAGATGCCCACATCTGTAGGTATGTATGGCTGAGGGGCAAAGGCAGGATTTTTTGAAAGTGGAGCCCTCTCTAAAATTGCATGTATTTATCATACTAATTTTGCATGTTGTTCAAACTTCTGGCTATTTAGAAGAGTGGTTTGGCAATAGATGGTGGAAAGTTAGGTTGTAGACTGTTTTAGAACAAAATCCAAAAAGTATTTTATACTTTAAAAAAACTCCATTATTACAGTCCTTCACTTAATCCTTAGGATATCCACAGTGAATAGGGCAGGGTTTGTTTTTTTTTTTTTTCAGTTGTTGACTGATTTGTGGAAAGGGAGACAGAAAGGTAAGTGGTTTGCTCTTGGAAGTTACAGAGCCATGACAAGAAACAGTCTCTTAGGTTGACCTCGTTTGCATTCAGGAATAAAGGAAATAGGCTATTTGAAATTTTTATGGCTTTTAAGTTTAAATCCTGAAACTATTTTGAGTATTTTGCAGTTAAAGTCACCATCTCTGTCTACTAGTCATTTCCTTCCCTTGTGACGAGTTGGATAAAAATATGTTACACTGAACTATGAGCTCAGTGGGTGATTTCTCGAGATAAGCAGAAATGCCTCAGGAAATTAAAAATGGATTTGGCCATTGATTCAAATCACCACATCCCAGGATAGACAGGAGGTTACAAAGGCAAGAGCAGTGACATCCCCCTAGAAAAATGCTGAGGTGCTAGGTTTATGTGCATGCATCTGACAAAAGCGCATCTTTTTATGGCTGTTTCATCTTTAACAAATGTATACATATTTTTTCCCTCCCCAAAAGCGTATATTCGATCCAATCAGACTATGGGCTGGGGCGAGAAGGCCATTGAGATCCGATCTGTGGAGACCGGCCACTTGGATGGCGTGTTTATGCACAAAAGGGCTCAGAGACTAAAGTTTTTATGTGAACGCAATGACAAGGTAACAGTGTCTCCATAGCTTCTTTTTACTTGCCACCTCCTTTGAGCAGTGTTTTCTTTCTCGTGGAGTTTGGGGAAGCCTTTCCTTGGGGTTTTGATAGATTCTGAAATAAATTCATCGACACTTTTTAGAAGTACGTTTAGATGTGTTGGTAGGAGTTGGAGTATACTTTATTTTGTTTTTGTTGTGAGGGGCGGGACATAATTGTCTCCAGGGAAATTATCACATATTGGGTTTCTTAGATTTTTTTTAAGCCTATTAGGTGACCTGTTTAGGCTGTGTTTGGTTTAGAGATAGGGAAGGGTAAGCTGTCAAGTGAGATGGATGAGATTCTTCTTTGTGAGTGCAAGGATCCACTCAGAGAATGTAGGTAAGTAAGCTGCTCTCCACTGACGTGTACCAGAAAGATACCACTTGGCAGTCTACATATTGAATAGCACAATAGTTTCATGGTTTACATGTCAGAAATACCCAACAATGTAAGTCATTTTATTCAAAAGTACTAGCACCTTCTGCAGCTGAGACCTGAGCGCACCAAAGCCCCAATTAAAGTCTTTATATATCAAAACTGACCACATCCCTGTCTTCCAGGGCTACTTACTCTCTGGGAGTCCCTCCCCAAACCAGCCCTGAAATGGGCCGAGGTTATTACTCACTGCAGCCTGCTTTGGGAGGGACGTCAGGTGTGGCACCGATCTCCACCCAGTGCCGCGTTCTCCGCTGTCCAGCTGAGGAGAGGCATGTCTGACGCCCGGAGGGAGCGCATGACGACCGTAGAGACTTGCCTCTTAAAAATACTTCCACCTCTTGCCTCAGATTGAAATATATTAAACATCCTAGCAGCCAACCTGCAGGCTAGCTTTTCAGATTAAACATAAAATTTGATGCGGCAAAAAAGAGCTACACTTCACTTCTTGGCAGATCTGCCACTGGCCCAGCCACACGTCAAACACAAAAGTGCCATCACTGCCAACCCTTTCTCCTGCTGTTTGACATCTCACTTGTTCATGGGTCTACTGTGTTTTTTATCCTACAGTCTCTCCCAAATCTGTTACCTTTGAAAATCCATCCAGGACTTGTCAGCTTTTTGTCTTACATTTTCCAACGTGCATTTAATGTGGCCATAACTATGTTCTTTGAACCTCGGGCTTTTAAATATTTTTATCATTCATGATGTTATGAAAGTAAATTCTGTTGTTTTGATGATAGAGTCAAATAAAGTGGCTGATAAATTTTAGCTTAATTTTTACAAAAGAGAGAGAAAATTAGGTTGCCAAAGAGTCTTCCCCATTGCTCATTTATATTTTCAAACACATTTACCTTTTAGAAAGTGTTAATAGTGGATGTCAACAGAACAAACCCAATTTCAGAAACGTCTATTTTTTGTTTTTATGGCAACATACAGGGAGTTCTATGGTTAAGAAGCCTCCTTAGTTGTAATAAAAATTGACTGCAAATGTTCACTCCTTACAAATCACAAATTCACATCATCCCCAGTTTTTCTGCCTGGGGGACCGTGGGAGGCTTTGCTGCCGTGCACATGTGTGGTCTTACTTTGATAAGGCCTCCCTTGACTTTCTCTCTTGCTTTTGCAGGTATTTTTTGCCTCTGTCCGGTCTGGTGGCAGCAGTCAGGTTTACTTCATGACCTTAGGCAGGACTTCTCTCCTGAGCTGGTAGAAGCAGTGCAAGCAGAGGGTTGCCGGCCTCCAGAGTCTTCAGGATCCTGAGAACTTGGAATTCCGTGAACTGGAGCTCATACCTGCACCGCGAGCCCAGGACAGCTGTGTGTGCAGACAGTGCACACTGGGTTCTTTCTCTCCTCTCCCTCCTCCTCCTCTCTACCAGTTCATCACCCCATTCTCTTCTCTTCCTTACTCAAAAGTAAACCGAGGCTGCAGTGCAGCTGGTGCTTTCCCATCCTACCATCAGGTGCTATCTGCATGTGGGGCTGAGCACCAGGCTAGCGAGCAGACACCTTTCCTTCAGCTCCAGGATTCCTTGTCTCTGAGTGACTGTCTTACGGCGTCCGAAGGCGGAGACCTTGGACGTGCTGTTGGTTTTATGGGAAGTGGCACAAGGAGGTGAGAAGTAGTGGTAGAAGCAGCAGCTTGCTGAAGCAGAGAGCAGATTTAATATAGTAACATTAACAATGTATTTAATTGACATTTCTTTTTTTGTAATGTGACAATATGTGGACAAAGAGGAAGGTGCAGGTTTAAGAAGTTAATATTTATAAAATGTGAAAGACACAGTTACTAGGATAACTTTTTTTGTGGTTGGGGCTTGGGGGGTGGGGTGGGGTAAGGGCTCCCATTTTGTTTCTTTTCTTTGCTTTTTTTTTTTTAATTTAAATTTTTATTTTTATTTTTGACCTGGCTAAGATCTCAGTCATTTTTCTGTGTACCAGGTTTTCCTAAATCATGTGCAGATGGTTCTAAAAAAAAAAAGAAAAGAAAAGAAAAGAAAAAAGAAAATGTGTGCATTTTGTATAATGGCCAGAACTTTGTTGTGTCACAGTATTAGCACTGCCTCAGTTAAAGGTTTAATTTTTGTTTAAACCTAGAAGTGCAAACAGCAGTTTTACCCCAGTCTGTACTTGCAGAAGAAGAAAAAAATTTTTAAACCACATTTTTTTTTTTTTTTTTTTTGCCTACCTCATTGTTTTTAATGCATTAAGAGGTGGTTTATTATATGTTTTTGGAGGAAACATTAACTTAATACCAAAACTATCAGATTGAAGTTTGACTGTTATTTTGTTACAAGCCTCAGTAGGAACAAGAAAAATTGGCCGTGAAGATGGGGAAATAGCCTTTGGCTTTGTGATGCAGTTTGCTTTCTAAACTTAGAAAGCAGAAGGCTTCATTTTTACCAGATTCGCCCTTACTGGTTGATGGGCAGCTACAGCCTACAACACATGGGGTCTCGTTGTTCTCAATTTGGGGTTTATTAGCAGACAGTGTTCACATTAGAATAGTCATACAAACTGTTCAGTGTTGTAGGAGCCTTTTCAGGGTGGGGGGGGGTGGTAATTCCCTTTTCTAAAAATGCAATGCACTAAAACTATTTTAAGACTGTAATTAATACGGCTTATTCATAAAATGGCATCTTCCTGTGTTTTAGGCGTAATACCCAAGCCCTGGCTTTTCTCTTTCTCTGACTTGCTCTCTTGTTCTCTCTCTGTTTTTTAAACCAGTTTTACTTTTTGAATATGTTCATGACATTTGTAATAAATGTCTTGGGTAATAATTTGTTTAATGGCTTCATGGTCATTACTCACTTCCTTTGAGTATATTGATATCTTGGTAAAGTAACTGCAGTGTCGTGATTCTGCCAATTTACTTTGCCTCTTACTGTGTTTTGAGTGGGAACACTACGTGGCAGCTGCTTTAAGCTGACGTTCATCAGACAAGCTTGGTGTTTCATAGGTTTACTCTTCCTCTGTCATTAGTTTTTTCTTATGGCATGAAAACAGGATTTTCCTTTATTCCCCCTCCACCCCTTCAAAATAAAACGTAACAGTCATTTGCCCGTTTGCCAAGGCCTTGCCTGGCTGTCTCCTCCCTTTGGCGTCCCTTCTGACTGCCATTGTTCCCTTCCTCCCAGCCCAACGGTTTTGCCAAAGGTTCTCATCTGAGCTACAAAAATCCAGTAAAAAATCTACGCTCACAAATACAGTATCAGCAGTTGGTTGCTACACACTCATAAAGACAAGTTGAGAAGCTTTACTCACTGTTTGGAGGGACAAAGAGCTGGAAATGGTTTATTTCCATGTGTATGATTTTGGAGTATGCTGATGGCTGATTCTTTTCAACTGACTTGTAATTAACATAGAGAAGGTTGAAGAGTTAATCCCACCTTTGGAAGGGACTTGAGAGAGGCTGGATTCCATCATCACAGGCCTCCACTCGAAGGCAGATCCCTGCTTATGGGTTCCTATAAATGTGTTTTGGCTTTTGCTGAGATGAAATGGTCCGTGGGGAAAACACATGCTGTGCACGCCAAGAAGAGGACGAACGGCCTGGCTTCTCCATCCATGCCTTCCCATGGCTTCGGAGAGAAGTGAGAGGTGGGCTGCGGTCCCGGAGACAGACTAAAACCCTGTTACCAGTGAGGAATGGGATGGATGGAGTGGCATCATTGTCTTATATTTTCCACAGACTTCAGGTCAACTGTCCAAGTTAAGTGGTAGGAAAATAATGCAAATGTTGTTACCTTGCTTGAGAGAACATGGTAATGGGATTTGACCTTAAGTAAGAATTTACTTGTTCTTTGCACAGCACCACACTCACTTGTCACATTCTTGTGTTTGAGCTGAACTTGATTGAATCTGTTGCTGGGCTTGCTTTATGGAAGTCAGACAGCCCTTTGTCCTGTGGTGATGGGTCCCTGGTGCAGGCTCTACGTGGCTCTCGTGGTCCTTATTCCTTCTTGAACTCACTGTCTTATAAGCCAGATTTTTTTTTTTCCATAGCTTGCTGCAGATGCCCAGTTAGGTTCTTGGTGAAAGATTGTGAGCTATTGAATTCCATTCTTTTAGAGAAGGGATGCCATTTTCCCCCCTTCTACAGGGTAGTGACTTTTCCACAGAAGTGCCAAGAGGGCAGAATTACAAAAGAAAACAGTATTATGTCAACATCATTATATGTGGAACATTGAACTCTTACAACAGTGCTCTTGAAAACAGAACAAAAAACACAAATATGTCTCTAGGTTTAGTCAGAGCTTTAGTAGAAACATTTCTGTCTTTAAATCAGAGTAACCCTTTCTGTATTGAGTGCAGTGTTTTTACATTTTTCTCAAGCACATGTTATGTTGGAGAAAATGTTTACAAAAATGGTTTTGTTACACTAATGTGCATCACATATTTATGGTTTATTTTTAAGTGATTTTTTATGGGTTATTTAGGTTTTCATCCTAGTCGTAGTACACTTTTAGGGATTCGTAATCCCTAATTCTGCCAATTACAAGTTTGCTAAATAATAATACAAATGACAAACTGCATTAAATTTACTAATTCTAGAGCTGCAAAGCAGGCTGGTGGCAAGTACATACTCAGCCTTTTTATCTTTGCAGTGCTAACTTGTCTTCTGTGTATTATGAAAATTACTGTTGCACCCCCCCCTTCCCCTTAAATAAAAATGAAAATGACACCTATTTTATGCGGCATGAGTTTCACATGTTCTGATCCTTCAGCATGTCTCCATCCTGCAAGGAGCCCCTCGGTCGAGGCGCACCTCTTCCCCCTGCTACCCCTGGCAGAGTGGGTGGCTGCTGGGTCCCGTCCTCTCACCTAACAGATCCCCAGGCACGGGGTCTGCAAGTTGCAAATGTTTGTCCAAAGATCTCAGAAATGAAATGGTTGATGAGCTGTCTGTTGCCATGTCCCTGAAGCCAAGGTGGAGAAGGCAGATCCCAGGAGAAATAAGGTGGTATTTTTGCAAGGCTGAATGTATTAAAAAATAAAATAGTGTGATGTCCACATCTAATGGGACAATTGCCATAGCCCTTTCTCAAGTTGGCTCAGAAGTACTAGCTTAGCCGTCATAATTGGCTCTCCTTCCGGTTTAGGACATTACAGGTGGGTCTTTGGGTTGTCCCGCCTTGATCCCCTGACAGGTCTGGTAGGTAAGACCCCGTTGGACAGATCTGGGAACCCGCGGGTTCAGCACCTTTGCCTAAAGCTTCCACGGCTGGGGGAGGACACCGTGTCTGCCTGCTCCGGAGCCCATGCTACGTTGTCATCGATTGAAGTGTGTTAATAAACTTAACTCCTTTGTGCTTCCTAATAGAAAAATGTTATTCCTCTAAGGTGAAAATGAAATAAGCCACCAGATGAGTATTTGTCTTTTCCCACTTCACACGTGTTCAGCAGAGGATGATTAACAATTTAAAAATCTGGTAGAATTCTTTTTCTTGAGACTGCCATTCACTCTTCTGTCCCAATTTTCCTCTCCACTGGTGGGGATTTCAATTCAAGGAAGCACCTGGGATAAAAATCGGGCCTGTAGCCAACACCAGCTCTGTGCCTGGGCCTCATGTTAAAGCGCACAGCAAAAGGACTGCCCTTGCCACCATCTGCCACCCTCAAAATAGAGAACAGCAGCAGCCGTGCCGCACTCCAGAAGATGGGGGTGGTACGCTTTATAAAGCGAAGTGGGTGTGCGCCCAGACGTTACAGTTCCTCACGCCACTCCCCCACCCCCCCACGGCGCCATCTCAAGATTATCTTATCCATGTTTCAGGATTTTCCTGAAAAGCCCTTTATCTGCCTCTGCCTCTGCCTTGCCTAACTTCTCTGTTACTATCAACCTGTTTTATCCTGTCCCCATTCCCTGGTGACTTGACATGATCTTTTTTGTTCATTATTTTCCACCTGGATACAGGGCCCGTGAAAAAGCCGAGGTGGTTTCTCAGATTTAACAAATGTTTAGTAACAGCACCTCAGAAACCAACAGGTTGCTCTCACAGCAGGTTCCCAGATGGAGCAACAGCATGAAATTAAGATCCTGGTGTTGATCAGGAGAAAGCCAGGCCTCCTGTGCAGTGTGGACTTGTCAGGCGGCGTGACGGTCCAGCCAGGCCCCAGGAGGGGAGGGATGCTTCCCCACACTGGACCCTTTCGCCCAGTGGGCTCGGTCGTAGGAAATTTGAATTAGATGTGTCAGCACAAAATGATGCGAACTTCTGCTTTGATCCAAGTGGTAGAATTCTGGCGTCATCACCATGTGTGAAGTTGTGTGGAGGGTTGTGGATGGGCTTGAGAAGGCAATGCTGCTGCTTCCTCAAATTTCTTTGGAATTTACTCAAAACTACAGCCCTTATAACCAATGTTAAACAACCTTCCCACAATTTATGTGACGTAACTCCTTGAGTCTTAGCAGTTGCATTAAGATACCCTTCACATCCCATACAACTCATCCATTTGAAGGGTGCAGTTCACTGGCTTTTATATATCGCAGTTGTGTGTCACCACAGTTTTGGGTCATTTTCATTACCCTAGGAAGATGGGCTGCACTCCTCAGGCCTGGCCTCCAGTCTCCCAAATCCCACAGCCCCTCGCCCTAGGCAATCCCTAATCCACTTTCTCTAAATTTGGTTTTTCTGGACATTTCGTAGAAACAGAGTCAATAAACTGTATTGTCCTTTTTGTCTGATGTCTCCACTCGGCCTAATGTCTTCAAGGTTCATCCAAGTATTGCATGTATCAGTACATTGTTTCTTTTTATTGATATTCCTGTGGTTTTTTTTTTTTTTATATTACGAAATAATTCCAAATTTATAGGACAGTTGCAAAAATAATATAAAACAAAAGCCAGACCTCCATTATACCCCCCTACCCATATACCCAGATTTACCAGTTTTTAACATTTGGCCATAGTTTTAGTATCATTCCATCCATCCATCCACTAAACATGAGAGTAAGTTGTATGCATTGTACTCCTTGGACACTTACTACTTCCGTGGTCCTTGATTCTTCATCCCTTCCTTCAGGTTTAGGGCCACCTACCTTTCAGCTGCCTTGATCCCCAGCCTCATTCTAAGCTGTTGGGTTAACCTTTCCCTCCTCCGGGGAAAAGGCCTCCAAACCAGAGCAGCCTCGGATTTGTACTCGGATGCGTTTTCAGTTTGAGCTCCTAGAAACCCAGTAACGACTCCCCAGTGATCTTGATGCTGCATGTCAGCAGTTGCAGGGAGTCAGATTTGGGAATGTGGGACCATTCTGGAAGTGCAGTCTGCCCCTTAGGTCTTGCCTGTCCATGGAGAGCAAGCCCCCAACCCAAGGAAAGGATGCGACTAGTGGGGGTTCTCAGCCCAGATCGGGGCGCCTGCTTGTCCTCTCTAACAGCATCTGGTCCCCAGGAAAGGACATAGAAACAAGTCTTGCCCAGCAGGGACACCAAGTTTCCTAGGCTCCTTAAGGCAGATACTGTGAAATCATTTTTGCTTAAATAATGGAAATGTGTTAGCTTATTAGCGTCACAGTTTTGAGGCCGTGAAAATGTCCATTTGAGGCATCATTGTGGCAATGCTTGCTTCCTGAAGACCTGCTGGTAATCCTGGGCTCCTCTGCCACATGACGGCACATGGCAGCAGCTGCTGGGCTCTCCCTTCACTTCTGGGTCCGTTGCTTTCAGCTTTTTGCTTCCATGACTCTCTCTTTGTCTGAATTTCATTGTCTTATAAAGGACTCCAGCAATAGGATTAAGACGTCCTGCTTGAGGTGGGCCACTCTTTAACTGAAGTTGCCTAATCTAAATGTCCCACCTACAATGGGTCCACACTGGAATGGATTAACTTTAAGAACATGCTTTTCTGAGGTACATTCAGCTTCAAACCCCCACAGACAACTTTTTCTCATCTTGGACAACTACATGCAAGTGACACATCTCCAAAGGCCCTTGTCCTGTCGACACCTCCTAGGTATCTTACTGGCATTGAGGACGTTTCCTCAGTGCTACTCCTGGAAAGCCGCCTAACTGCTTCCCCCTCCCCGGGCCCCAACCTGGAACATCATTGAGTAAGTGTGGACGCTAGTGAACTTCTTGGAACTTGGTGGTGTTTGGGTCAGTCTAACAAATTGAGCAACCACAACGTGCTGAGCCCCGTCTGAGTTGGGTGCTCCTGTGGGGACATGAAGGGAAGCTGTGCTAAGGGGTCCAGTTAAACACAGTGCCTGGCGTCAATGTCAAACAGCCTTTGGGAGCAGTGCATGTGAAAATACCTAGAATTTTTCTTTTAAACTGAAATAGTGATGTGGCTGCCAAAAAGGTTGGTGTGACTTTGGACTGAGTGGACAATTTGTGCCTGAAGTGAGGGAAGATGCCACTCCCCCATTGGGTTGGGTCACACTTGGATACACTCTTAGAGTGGGACAGAGACCAAATGTAGACTCTTCATGGGAGAGAGACCCAGCTGGAAAGGGCTCAGACCAGCTCCAGTAAACACTGGTTGAAAGAAAGAGTGACAAAAATAATAAAACATAAACCTCTTGAGATAATTTGTATCTTAATTGGTCCTGGTTCAGGGTTATTGATGATGAGAGCAGACATGTTTTGGGTATTTGCCAGCCACTGGCCATTGTGCTAAGAACTCATACATAGAGCTCTCATTTCATCTGTAGAGGAGGAGACTCAGGCTGGCCATTTGCTGACTTAAATTTATTTGGAGAGAGATCAAATGCAGGAGGGATTGGTAAGTCTTGCTCTGTAAGGCATCAAGTGGTAGAGCTAGGAAAAATGGATCAAACTCATCAGGAAAATTGGGACTCAGCCTCCCGTACGAAACGGGCAATCAAAACTGCCCAGAGGCATGTGGGGTGGCTGGGGAGGCTGCGCCCCTTGAGGCTGGTCGGGTGCTTTGCTAGGGGTGCAGGAGGGATCCCTTCATGTTCGTTCCAGAACTGGCCTGCCTTGAGATGTGCTGGGCCAGGTGTATACACATGGGCGGTAAAGTAAAAACAGCCCCTGTGCTGTGCAGAAACACCTTTGAATCCATCTTTGAATCCATTTAGAGCAAGTTTTATATGTCCCGGTATAAAATGGCTTTGCTGTTCGTTGTGAACATGAAAGAATTTTTGAACAAACCAGTAGGTATTTAGGTAGTGATACAGGTGTGAACTTAGTTCTCTAGAATATGTGAATGTGTTTCTCTGCCCACCCCCCCCCCCCCCCAAGACATCCAGCTCTGTCACTTGTCTGTGGAAGACTCAACGTGCAGCTCTTTCTCCGCTGGTGGGCTGACTCTCCCATGAGCCCTGGAGCTGCCTGGGTTGGGAATCCAGCCCATCCTCCCACCACAAGGGATTGGCAGATCCTGCTAGATCTCAGGTCTGGCAAAGCAGGACCATTTGGGCTTTCTGCGATCAGTCAACCCTCTAGGTTGCAAAAGAAAAATGGCATGTCCCAGATCCTATTCTATTTCAGGTTTCCAACCTTTTTAAACAGTGGAATGCCAATATATAAAGCAGATAAAGGTATTGAAGTGGAATTAACTTCAAATTTATAATGTTCTTCAACGGTTAGGCAATAAGAACAGATATTCCTTTGCTATTGGAGTTTATAGATACTATCTGTCAATACCAGCATCAAATTTCTTTTTTCCTTTTTTTTTTTCTTTGTTAGATCTCCAGTATGGAGATAATTTTGATGCCCACAGGTGTGTGAACACAATTTTTAAACAGTTAACCTTGCAAGGATAGAACATAAAGAGTGCACGAAGACAGCAATCTTGGGATACTTTTCAGGGTCCAAGGGGCAGGAGGGGAAGCTTTTAAGGTCTGAACAGAAAAAAGTTCACAGAGCAACTCAGAACTATTGTTTTTGTGGTCTCTAGTGTCTAAAATATAACATACATTAATTGTGCACTTTTAAAAATTTCTTAATGTATTTTATTTAACACATTGTATTCCAAAATGTCAATTTAGTTTGTAATCTGTATTTTAAAAATGCAGTATTTTACAGTCTTTTATTCACACTAAGACCTTGAAATCCAGTGTGTTTTGCATGTACAGCACATCTCAGTTCACTCTAACCCCCCTTGAAGTGCTCAATAGCTGCAAGTGGCTGGAGACTGCCAAATGGGACCGTGCAGTGCTTTTCATGTTTAATCGCCTCTAGAATCCCTTGAGGTAAGTACTGTTGCCTGCATCTTCCTGATGAAGATTCTGAAGCCCCTTAAAGCTAAATCACCTGTTGAGGGTCATCCTAGAGCTTGTGAATGAAGGAGCCTGAATTAGGACACCCCAGCCTGTCCATCTCCAAAGTCTAAACTTGTCATACTCAGTGCACGTTACCTTGATTTGGTTTTGTTTTGTTTTTTTTTAAGTTTTTAAAACCATCCTAGTTTTTCGAAACAAACGCCTGAATACCTGAAACACAGTTCGGATGGAATGTCTCCTGGGATGGGGAGGGATGGGATTTTGATCTATTTCTTTCATTCATATTCTCATCAAGAAACCCGAATTTTAGAAAACAGATTCATTTATTTTTCTTTTGAAATGGGGGAGGGTGGATCTACAAAGTTTTTGTTTCCTGGTTCAAAACAGAAATGCAAGAGAGCCGATGATAGGCCACTTAATTTGCAAATTATCAAGGGAGCCAATTCTGCTGTGCCTGATGCATAAGAGAACTGAATTCTTCCCTGTGAAACTGACAAGGTACATTTTCGCACTGCCTTCCTGCCACAGCGTTTCCTTCATTTCCTCAAGGCCGTGAAGAAAGGTTTCCACCTGTGGTTTTCCACAGAACACTGGAAGTCACAGGCTGTGGGGTCTGTGCAACTGGGCAACAAGTCGGTGTTTTAAACAGAACAGCCGGACGAGCACCTTCCATGAAAGGTGCTTGCTAAGGAGCCTCTGAGTCAAATGATGACTGAGATGTGGCCCCAGCCTCTTAGGAAATAGGATGTCTTGTAGTTACGGGGAAAATCGTTCCACTGTGAAGTCCAGAGATTTATTCCTGCCTCCTGTGTTCTCTATAAAAAAGAGTGGGGTGAAAATTGAGGAATATAATGGTAGCTATATAATTTGATACCCACATGGCATGTTCACATGTAACCTAGTCACTGACATAAGATTTTGGGTTTTCCATTCTTGAATCGCTGAAAGCAAAAATTCAGGATAGAGTGCAGGTCATGTAGCCTCCTGGCGTTGAACTACAACTCCCTTGCTTTCATTTGTGCCCTTAATGCTTTGGGAACATTCTAGAGAACTGGGCGCTTTTCTCCCTCATGGTTCAGCTGTCGTGGTCTGGGAGGAACCGACGTGAGTGCTCAGCCTGGGAGGACCTGCCGGAAGCAATGGCTGACCATCAAGTAGCACTAAATCCCGTCTTGCTCAACATTGCCCCAAATTCAGTCAATCAAGTTTAGTTCTCTGAGAGCATATTTTTTAACCCACATAAAATTGAGCATGAAACATCTGCTTCAAAAGAAGTATCATGAGTTTATGCAATAGATCGTTTATCCAGTCAATAAATACTTATAAAGTACCATACTTTGAGCCACTGTGTTACATGTTGAGGTTGTTGTCAAAAATAAGGGAAGAGGATCAGGTTTTAGCTCAGATTCCAAAAAGAAATTCACTGTAAGGAAGAAAGTGATGAGGTGGCCTCAGTGCAGTGGAGAGCACTGATCTTCAGGGGAAAGCACAGCTGGGGCTCAGGTCTGACGGACGCACCGACAGCACTGCGTACAGCAAGCTTTCCCAGGGTTAACACTGAGCAGCCAGCCCTTGGCCCTACCGGGTGGCCGCAGAATCTCCTGATGAGAGGTTTCAAACCTAGAGCATGCATCAGGTCTCCTGGAAGCCTTGTTGAAGGAGGTTGCTGCCCCCCAGCCTCCCACCGAAGTTCTGACTCAAGAGGTCTAGGGTGGGTCTGGATAATCTTCCTTGTAACAAATTTCCAGGTTGTGCAAATGCTACAGGACTGGTGACCACAGTTTGAGAGCCACCGATGTCTAGAAATTGTTAGTGAAAACGTGAAGGTCAAGGCTATTGGCAAAACACATGCGGTAGATAAACACACTAACGTGAACCACATTTCGAGATGAGGAAGAAGAGAGAACTCCCGAAGAGGCTGTTATCTGCCCACGCTCCCCAAGCCTTCCGGGAAAACGTGTTAATGCCAAGGCGTTAGAGACTATACATTCAAATCCATGGGCTATCCCTTGTGCCTTATTTTGTATATTCATATTTATCGAGACAATGCGCATTCTGCGCTCTCAGCTGTGAGGGCTGTGTTGTTCTTGTCATCCCAAATCAGCTGGGCTTTGCCTTCCAAGTTAAGGTGCTGGTGCCTCAGTGATTCAGGGGCGGTTTCACCTCTCAGGGGCTGAAACGAGAACTGGCCAGCACCCCGAGGACGGCCCTGCTGAGCCTGCAGTTTTGGAGTCCAGGGAGGGGCGAGGGAGGTGCGCAGCCAAGCGAGAGGACGGGCTTCCCAGAGCTGGCAGAGGGGACCAGCTCGGATAGGGGTCTGCAGGTGAGGTCTCCACCAGCTCCTAGGAGGTGACTGGACCTCCAAAGAGGTCTCATGCAATGGGCAACGAGCAGGAAAAGCCAGGGTTCCCCGGGCAGAGCCAGAGATCTCCATGCAACAAACTGACCCTGCAAGCTTGGACAGTGAACATCTCCATGGACCCCCGACTGGAGACCTCTCTCCTCCTTTCAGATGACTCATATGCCCCAAAGATTCCAGTACAATCCTAGACAGAAGACCCTCCCCACTTCCTCCAATATGATTTAGATTAAATTTCACCACATCTTCAATGGTGGGGACTTGGGGGAGATTGGCTCTGAATTTTTTAAAATAATGTATAACGTACTATGTTGCCCTGAAGGTTGTAGAACGAAGTCATATCTACTACACAATGCATAAATAAATAAGCTTATAACCCTTTTTTTAAAATTCAGTTTTACTGAGATATATTCACATACCATACAATCATCCATGGTGTACAATCAGCTGTTCACAGTACCATCGTATAGTTATGCATTCATCACCTCAATCTATTTTTTTTTCTTTTTAATTTTTATTGGGATTGTTCAGTTACCATACAATTATCCAAAGATCCAAAGTGTACAATCACTTGCCCCTGGGTACCCTCATACAG
The DNA here is from genome assembly GCF_015220235.1 of Choloepus didactylus. Taxonomy (NCBI): domain Eukaryota; kingdom Metazoa; phylum Chordata; class Mammalia; order Pilosa; family Megalonychidae; genus Choloepus; species Choloepus didactylus. The sequence continues at coordinate 67,587,491 of NC_051323.1, forward strand.
CTGTGCGTCCATCACCACGCTTAATTTTTGTCCAATTTTTAGAAACTTTTCATTACTCCAGACAACAAATAAAGTGAAAGATGAAAAAAGAAAAAAAGGAAACTCGAATCCTCCCCTATCCCTAACCAACCCCCCTCAATTGTTGACTCGTAGTGTTGGTATAGTACATTTGTTACTGTTTATGAAAAAATGTTGAAATACTACTAACTGTAGTATATAGTTTTCAATAGGTGTATGTTTCTTCCCTATATGCCCCTCTATTATTAACTTCTAATTGTATTGTCATACATTTATTCTGGTTCATGGAAGCGATTTCTAGTATTTTTATAGTTGATCATGGACATTGCCCACCATAGGATTCAGTTTTATACATTCCCATCTTTTGACCTCCAACTTTCCTTCTGGTGACATATATGACTCTGAGCTTCCCCTTTCCACCTCATTCACACACCATTCGGCACTGTTAGTTATTCTCACATCTTGCTACCAACACCCCTGTTCATTTCCAAACATTTAAGTTCATCCTAGTTGAACATTCTGCTCGTACTAAGCAAGCGCTCCCCATTCTTAAGCCTCGTCCTATATCTTGTTACCTTATATTTCATGTCTATGAGTTTACATATTATAATTAGTTCCTATCAGTGAGACCCTGCAATAATTGTCCTTATGTGTCTGGCTTATTTCACTCAGCATATTGCCCTCGAGGTTTTGTCATCAACCCTTTTTTTTTTTAATATGGTTTTGTTTACTCACCATACATTCCATCCTAGAGTAAATAATCGATGGTTCTCTGTATGGTCATATATTTATGTGTTCACCGCCTTCACCATTATCTATATAAAGGCATCTACATTTCTTCCACAAGGCAGGAGGGAGAGTCAAAGAAGGTAGAGAGGCAAAAGAAAGAGAAAAAAAAAATGACAGCTAGGAAGCAGCAAAAGAAAAAATAACCTTAAATCAAAGTAGAGTAAAGAATCAGACAACACCACCAATGTCAAGTGTCTAACATGTCTCCCCTATCCCCCCCCCCATCTGCATTTACCTTGGTATATCACCCTTGTTACATTAAAGGAAGCATAATACAATGATTCTATTAGTTACAGTCTCTAGTTTATGCTGATTGCATCTCTCCCCCAATGCCTCCCCATTTTTAACACCTTGCAAGGTTGACATTTGCTTGTTCTCCCTTGTAAAAGAACATATTTGTAAATTTTATCACAATTGTTGAATACTCTAGATTTCACCAAGTTACACAGTCCCAGTCTTTATCTTTCCTCCTTTCTTCTGCTGTCTCACATGCTCCCAACCTTCCTCTCTCAACCATATTCATAGTTACCTTTGTTCAATGTACTTCCATTGTTGTGCTACCATCTCCCAAAATTGTGTTCCAAACCATGCACTCCTGTCTTCTATCTCCCTGCAGTGCTCCCTTTAGTATTTCCTGTAGGGCAGGTGTCTTGTTCACAAAGTCTCTCATTGTCTGTTTGTCAGAAAATATTTTGAGCTCTCCCTCATATTTGAAGGACAGCTTTGCTGGATATAGGATTCTTGGTTGGCGGTTTTTCTCTTTCAGGATCTTAAATATATCATACCACTTCCTTCTTGCCTGCATGGTTTCTGCTGAGAGATCCGCACATAGTCTTATTAAGCTTCGTTTGTATATAATGGATCGCTTTTCTCTTGCTGCTTTCAGGAGTCTCTTTGTCTTTGACATTTGATCATCTGATTATTAAGTGTCTTGGAGTAGGCCTATTCAGATCTCTTCTGTTTGGAGTACGCTGCGCTTCTTGGATCTGTAATTTTATGTCTTTCATAAGAGACGGGAAATTTTCATTAATTATTTCCTCTATTATTGCTTCTGCCCCTTTTCCCTTCTCTTCTCCTTCTGGGACACCAATGATACATACATTATTGTACTTTGTTTCATCCTTAAGTTCCCGGAGATGTTGCTCATATTTTTTCATTCTTTTCTCCATCTGCTCCTTTGCATGTAGGCTTTCAGGTGTTTTGTTCCCCAGTTCCTGAGTGTTTTCTTCTGCCTCTTGAGATCTGCTGTTGTATGTTTCCATTGTGTCTGTCATCTCTGGTGTTGTGCCTTTCATTTCCATAGATTCTACTAGTTGGTTTTTTGAACTTTCGATTTCTGCCTTACATATGGCCAGTGTTTTCTTTACAGCCTCTATCTCTTTTGCAATATCTTCTCTAAACTTTTTGAATTGATTTAGCATTAGTTGTTTAAACTCCTGTATCTCAGTTGAAGTGTACATTTGTTCCATTGACTGGGCCATAGCTTTGTTTTTCTTAGCGTAGGTTGTAATTTTCTGTTGTCTAGGCATGGTTTCCTTGGTTATCCAAATCAGGTTTTCCCAGACCAGAACAGGCTCAGGTCCCAGAGGGAAGAAATATTCAGTATCTGGTTTCCCTGTGGGTGTGTCTTAGAAAATTGCTCCACCCTGTGATGCCTCAGGTCACTGTGCTTTTCTGCCCAGCAGGTGATGCCTGTTAGCCTATAATTCTTGACTGGTGTGAGGAGGTATGGCCCTGTTCCCCCAGGCTCGGGGTCTGGTTCTGAATGGAAAGGGCCTCACCCCTTTCCAATTAGAGATGATAGACCCCCTAGGGGGAGGTCATTAGCATTTCAATGGTCTGTCTCTCTGCTTGTGCTGTCTCCACCCTTCTCAGAGTCACAGCCCTGGAAACTGAAAATGACTGGGGCTTTCTCCACTGAGCCGAAAAAGAAACAGATAGTCCCCTTCAGACCCAGTCCAAGGCAACCCTCCGGCTCTCCCAGGTCAGTCATCACCCAAAGCCTCTGTCTGTTTTTTGGGGATTCATACCTGTAGTGAGCAGTTCACACTTGCTACTTAAAACCCCAGTTGGAGCTCAGCTGAGCTATATTTGCTTGCTGGGAGAGAGCTTCTCTTTGGCACCAGGAGGCTTTGCAGCTTGGGCTATGGAGGAGGGGGTCTCGTGACTTGGATCCGCAGGCTTTACTTACAGATTTTATGCTGTGATCTTGGGCATTCCTCCCAATTCAGGTTGGTGTATGATGAGTGGATGGTCTCGTTTTTCCCCCTGCTGTTATTCTGGATTATTTGCTAGTTGTTTCTGGTTTTTTGTAGTTGTCCCACTACTTAGCTTCCACTCCTCTCTATGCCACCATCTTGATCACTCTCCGCTTATAACCCTTTTTAAACTTTTTCTTATGGAAATTTTAAACACATACAAAAGTAGTAGAAAGAATGGGCATCCACGTATCCATCGCTTTGCTTCAACTATTATCAACGTACGGCCATCTTTTAAATCTATTCTCCCACCCACTTTCCTCCTGGATTATTTTGAAAAAATTCCCAGACCTTACATCATTTTATCCATAAATAGTTCAGTATCCATTTCCAAATGACAAGGACCCATAAAAACAGCACCTCCAAACTGTTATGGCACCTAAAAAATATTTTTTTAAATTTTCATCAAATATCCATTCAGTATTCAAATGTCCCTGATTGCCTAATATTTTTTTTAAAAGTATTTTGTTTGAATCAGGATCTAAGTAAGGTCAATGTGTTGCCATTAGTTTTTGGTTTTTTAAAAGTCAGATATATTATTTATTGATACTCAAATTTTCTTTGGTCAGTAGGCCCCTCTTCACATTGGTTCCTGGGTATTTTAGACATGACTGCAGTAATTTGATAGTTTTCTTGCTCTCTCATCCGACAAGTGCCAGGCTTGTTTTGTTCATTTCCTACCCCAGTCATTTCTCCAATGACCCTTGGGTCCTTTTAGTGGGAAATGGTATCTGGTGACCCCAATCTAGTGCTTTTTTGCTGCAAAGTTGATCATTTTTCTAAGTCTATTCAGTGGAAAGAGAACTTTTTTTAATGAGCGAATATGCATCATAAATTTATACTGAAATTTAAGATGCTGGGATTTTTCCTTAACCTCTTCAATCAATTTTATGACTGTATCACTTTTCTCCCATGCTGAAAATTCCAGTTCCCACTGACACCATCAGCATTACGTATTTGCCACAATACATCCACAACAGGCTTAGAATAATAATACACTATCACCAAAACCATGATTACTGAAAACAATTTAAGGTTTGGTTTATTTTTGGTTTGTTTGTTTTCTGTCCTTAGGGTGATTATGCCGCCAGCTTGGTATTTCATCTTGCTTTAGTTTTTTTTAAAATTGCTTTTTAAATGTAAAATTTGTTTTCATAATTATGTAAAATATTTACATTGCTCCAAAGTCAAATCTACAAATCAAATCCATCTGGAGAATTCTAGCTAACCTTCCTCCTCTGCCCTCTTCCCTTATAAGTAACTATTCTTATTAATTTGGGGTTTATCCTTCCATTTAAAATATATCTATAAGCAAATATGTTTTTATGTTTGTATATTTGTATTCTCTTCCTTGCCCAGCTCACTTTCTCCACCTTGCTTTTCTCATTTAATAAATATCCCAGAGATCACTCCATAGCCACATATTAAGTATACTTTGCATTTTAAAAATTAGCTTTACTGAAGTATAATTTACATACCGTAGCTTCCACCCATCTTAAAGGTACAGTCACACAACAGGACCACAAGAACACGTCCCTCACCCCAGAAGTTTCCATTCTGCCCCCGTGCAGTCCATCCTCTCGCCAGCCCTGGTCCTGCAAAGCTGATGTGCTTTAGTTTTCATGTTGTTATTGACAATTGTGTAGTAGCCCACTCTGTGGGTGTAGCATAGTTTATTCATCCGACCCCTAGTGATGGTTTTTTTTTTTAAATTCAGTTTTATTGAGATATATTCACATACCATACAATCATCAACTGATCACAGTACCATCTTATGGTTGTGCATTCATCACCCCAATGTATTTTTGAACATTTTCCTTACACCAGAAAGAATCATAATCAGAATAAAAAATAAAAATAAAAAAAGAACACCTAAACAACCCCCCATCCCACCCTATTTTTCTTTTAGTTTTTGTCCCCGTTTTTCTACTCATCCATCCATACACTGGATAAAGGGAGTGTGATCCACAAGGTTTTCACAATCACACTGTCACCCTTGTAAACTACATTGTTATACAATCATCTTCAAGAGTCAAGGCTACTGGGTTGGACTTGGGTAGTTTCAGGTATTTACTTCTAGCTATTCCAATATATTAAAACCTAAAAAGTGTTAAGTGATGGGTTTTTGAGTGTTTCTAACCTTTTGCTATTCAACTAGTCCTTCAGCTACTAGTTTTATGCACTTGCATTTTTTGAATTTTTGCCAGTGTACTTTTGGAATAGATTCCTAGAAAGAGTGCTGAGTCAAACATTTAATGAATATGTAATTTCCCAAAATAATGCCAAGCCCACCTCCTCAGCTGCACCATGTTACAGTCCCACCGATGATGTATGAGAGTGTCTGACTGGTTCCCCAAAGTATCACCAACAAAGTATGTAGTCACACTTTTGGATTCTTGACAATCCGATAGGCAAGAAATTGTATCTCAGAAGGGCTTTTTTTCCTTTTTCTCTTTTAAAATTAATAGACTTTATTTTTTAGAGCAATTTTAGGATTACAAAAATTGCATAGAAAGTACAGAGATCTACATGAAGAATACTACTCTCCCTAACCCCAGCACACACAGTTTCCCTTCTTATTAACATCTTGCATTACTGGGGTCCTTTTGTTACAATTGATGAACCGATGTTGATGCATTATTAGTAACTGAAGTCCATAGTATACATTACGGTTCACTCTGTGTTGTACATTTCTATGGGTTTTGGCAAACACACAATGTCATGATCTACCATTACGGTATCATACAGAATAGTTTTGCTACCCTAAAAATGCCCTGTGGCACACCCATCCATCCCTTCTCCTCTCCCCCAGAACCTCTGGCAACCACAGATCTTTTTACTGCTTCTATGCCTTTGCCTATAACAGAATGTCTTACAGTTGGAATCACACATTATGTAGTCTTTGCTGACTGGCTTCTTTCACTCGGCAGCATGCATTTAAAGTTCTTCCATGTCTTTTAGTGGCTTGTTAGCTCATTTCTTTCTTTTTACTCTATAGTATGGATGTCCAACAGTGTGTTATCCATTCACCTATTGGATGATGGTACTTTACTGCTTCCAATTTTTGGCAATTATGAATAAAGCAGCTAAAAAAAAAATTGTTAACAGGTTTTTATGTAGACATTTTTTCAACTCATTTGGGTAAGTGCCCAGGAAAGTAATTGCTGTGTCATATAGTAAGATGGTGTTTAGCTTTGTAAGAAACTGCAAAGTCCAAAGTGACTGTACCGTTTTGCCTTCCTATCAGCAATGAATGAAAGTCCCTGTTGTTCACGTCTTCGCTAGCATTCGCTGTTAATATTTTGGATTTTAGTCCTTCTAAAAGGTGTGCAGGGGTATCTCACTGCTGTCTAATTTGAAATTTGCATCATTTCATGTGCTTATTTGCCATCTGTTTATCTGCTGTTCTGAAGCGTCTTCATATCTTCTCTCCATTTTGTAATTGAGTTTTTTGTTTTCTTACTGTTGTGTTTTAAGAGTTCTTTGTGTATTTTGGAAACAAGTCCTTTTTAAAATATGGGTTTTGCAAATATTTTCCCCAAGCTTATGGCTTCTCTTTTCATTCTCTTAAAAGTACCTTTTGCAGAGCAAAAGTTTTTTATTTTAATAAAGTCCAACTTACCAATTTTTTCGTTCATAGATCATGTTTTGGTATTGTATCTAAAAAACCATCACCAAATCCAAGGTCACCTTGAGTTTCCCGCTATGTTGTCTTCTAGAAGTTCTATAGTTTTGCATTTTCATTTAGGCCTATGATCCATTTTGAGTTAATTTTTGTGAAGCGTATAAGGTCTGCATCTAGATTAAATATTTTTGAGTGTAGATGTTCAGGTTTTCCAGCACCATTTGTTGACAAGATTATCCTTTCTCCTTTGAATTGCCTCTGCTTCCTTTTCAGAGATCACTGGAATATATTTGCCTGGATCTATTTTTGGGCGCTCTATTCTCTTCTACTGATCTACTTGCCTGTTATTTTCCCCACATCGCACTATCATGATTACTGTGGTTTTATAGTTAAGTTGGGTCATGTCAGTCCTCTGACTTTATTCTTTGGTTTTGTGTTGGCTAGTCTGGGTCCTTTGCCTTTCCATGTAAGCTTTAGAATTCGTTTGTCAACATGCACAGAATAATTTGCTGGGATTTTGATGGGCTTTATGTTGAACTTATAGATCAAGTTGGGAAGAATTGACATGTTAATAATATACATGAGCATGGGATCTCTCTCCATTTATTTGGATCTGGTTTCTTTCATCAGAGTTTTGTAGTTTTCCTCATATAGATCTTGTACATATTATGTTCAATTTACACCCAAGTAGTACTTTTCTTTCCTTCGGTTTTTTTTTGAGTGCTAATGTAACATTCTAATTGTTCATTGTTTTATGTAGGGAAGTAATTAACATTTTGGCTATTAATCTTGTATCCTGTAACCTTTCTATAGCTGCTTATTGGCTCCAGAAGGCTTTTTTCATCAATTTTTTGGGATTGTCTACATAGACAATCATATCATCTGTGAGTGTTCTGGTTTGCTGTTATGCAAAACACCAGCAATGGATTGGCTTTTATAATGGGGGTTTATTTGGTTACAAAGTTACAGTCTTAAGACCATAAAGTGTCCAAGGCAATGCATCAACAATCAGGTACCTTCACTGGAGGATGGCCATTGGCATCCAGAAAACCTCTGTTAGCTCAGAAGGCATGTGGCAGGCGTCTGCTTGCTCCCAGGTTGCGTTTCAAAATGACGTTCTCCAAAATGTCAGTGTCAGCTTCCAACGGCTGTCTTCAAAATGTGTCTCTCAGCTGCAGCTAGCAGTGAGCTCCTTCTGTCTGAGCTTTTATAGGGCTCCAGTGAACTAATCAAGGCCCATGATGAATGGGTGGGGCCATGCCTCCCTGGAAATTATCTAATCAGAGTTATCACCTACAGTTGGATGGGTCACATCTTCAGGGAAACAACCTAATCCAAAGGCTCCAACTTAATTAACACTAATACATCTGTCCCTACAAGATTGCATTAAAGAACATGGCTTTTTCTGGGGGACATAATATATAAAAACTAGCACAGTGAGCAAACGCAGTTTTAATTTTTCCTTCTCAACCTGTCTACCTTTTATTTCCTTTTCTTGTCTTATTGCATTAGCCAGGACTTCCAGTGGGAGGAGGAATAGGTGTGGTGGGAAGGGACATCCTTGTCCCTCGGTATAATTTTCATTCCCATTCCTCTTATCAAGAGGGCGGATGAACATTTTTTCATGAGTTTAGGAGCGTTTGCACTTCTTTTCCTGTGAGATATCTGCTCATATGTCATGTCCATTTCTCTATTATTTTTCTTTACTATTTTTAGAAATGCTTTACATAATAGGGATGATTTTTTTTGTGTTATAAGTTGCAAATGTTTTTCCCAGTTTATTTCCTTTTCTTAAAGTATTTTATTACAATGGAAAACAAAACAAATTTTATTTTTATTGTAATCAATAATCTTTTCCCTTATTTCTTTTGAATTTTCAGTCAAGAAAAGTTTCCCCAACCCCAGTTTTAGAGGAATTTACTTATGTTTGCTTATCTTCCTTCCTTCCTTCCTTCCTTCCTTCTTTCCTTCCCTTTGCTTTTTTTTTTTTTTTTTTCAGTTTTATTGAAATATATTCACAAACCATACAGTCATCCATGGTATACAATCAACTGTTCACAGTATGATCATATAGTTATGCGTTCATCACCACAATCTATTTCTGAACATTTTCCTTACATCAGAAAGAATCAGAATAAGAATAACAAATAAAAGTGAAAAGAGAATACCCAAACCATCCCCCCATCCCACCCTATTTGTCATTTAGTTTTTACTCCCATTTTTCTACTGATTTTTTTTTCAATTTTTTAACTTTGTTTATCAAAAAAATTAAAAACAAACAGGCAAACAACAACCAAAAAAACCCCACAACATTTCAAACAAAGCAATGGATTAAGGAAAACAAATAACCTAAAATACCTACTTTGCTTCCAATATGTTCCTACCATACCTCAAGAAAATTAATAAACCATGTCCAAAGGAGTAAGAAAAACAAATAATCTAAAATAACTACATTGCTTAATTGAGTCTATATATAGATTTTTTTCAACTTCTCCCTTTATAATTTTTTAAAAATGATTTTACACTCGATAACCCTTGACTCCTGTTCTGTTACCATATTTAAGTCTTCTATGCTTTGTCTATGGGTTGATTATAAAAGTTGAAGATAGATTCACAGTGTTTACATTATTTCAACTACATATTATCCTCTGCCTGGTCAGGGGTTGCTAGAACTACTTTTCCCTCTTTACAGTAAGATGTTGTGACATCTGTGCCACTGAAAGGAGGGTGGTGTCCAAATCCTGACTAATGCTCAAATCGGGTGCATTAGTCAGGATTCCCCAGAAAAACAGAATTGACAATGTTTATGTAAACATTAAGAGATGCATTGTAGGAATTGGCTCATGCAACCATGGGATTGGCCAGTCCTAACCATGTAGGGCAGGACACGTGTTGGAAGCTCCCGTGAAGGGGATGTTGAATTCACTGGGAGAAGCGGGCTGAGGTAGAGGCAGAAATTCTTCTGCAGAAATCCTCAGTTCTCACTTTAAGGCCTCCAGCTGACTGGGTGAGGAGACTCCTCTCATCACTGAAGGCGGTCTCCTTTGTTGATTGTAGATGTAATCAGCCATAGATGCAATCAGCTGACAAATGATTTAAACCCCCATCTATGAAATACCCTCACAGTAACAATCAGGCCAGTGCTTGCTTGACTAAACAAGTGGACACCATCACCCAGCCAAGGGGACACATGAAAAGAACTATCACACATGCTTTATATAGTAACCATGATTTTCCTAAATAGCATGTTTTTCCTGGAATCCTGCAGTGCCATTAAAAAATAGAGGTGTCTTCATTTTATCTTCCAAACTATTCAGGTTTTAATTGATACCTATAGAATGCAATCCACTTTTCCTAACAACGTCCTTCTTAGACCATCATAATTTCCTGCTGTAGTATGGACCGGTTGCTATCTAGGACTGCTGGCAAGCTCCCATTCTGGAACTTTCCTTCACTGATCACTGCCCCTCCCCATAACCTGGGTTAGAGCAACTGCTTTGTGGATTTCACTTCCTTCCCCTTCTTGTTTTCCTTCCTTGTTTTCTTGAAACACATCCTTGAGTAACTTCCTCAACAAGGGTGCGTAGGAGGCAAACTTTAGTTCCTTGTCCTTCTGAAAATGTCTGTGTTTGTTCCACCTCCCCTATTTGATTGATAGTTTGCCTGGGAAAAAAATTCTGGATTAACAAATTTCCCTCAGAATTGCGAAGCATTGTTCCATTGTCTTCTCTCATTTCACTGTTGCTGATGTGAGCTCATTCCCTGGTACTTGACACTTTTCCCTCTCTGACACCATCTAGGATTTTTTCCTTTATCTCTGGTGTTTTCAATGAATCTTCTTTCAGTTATTGAATCTTTTTTTCAATTATCCTGCTTAATACTTAGTGTTCCTTTTCATTCTGAAGTCTAGTGAGTTTATTTGGCTCTGAGTCATCTATTTCTCCTATTTCATTGCCCACTTTCACCGACTCTGGCATTCACTGACTCCGATAAGTTGGATGTTCTACCTGGTGGATTGAATCTGCCTCATTTTTTCTCTTTGTCTTTTTGATAAAATGTTTGTCAGTGTCTTTCTGTTTGTTAACTGATTTTTCTAGACTTTTACTTTCAGCCTATCCTCTGACTTGTTTTGTTTTCATTTTGGCGATCATATGATTTTTAAGTTCAGTGAACTCATCAGGTGATGATAGAACAGCATGTAACAGACAACTTAGAACAATCAGAAATGCTGTAAAGAATGCCAGACATCTCTGTTGTAAAGGGTTGGAAGCTACCAGTGAAGACAGGACTCACCAGGCCATGATCCTAGAGAAAAAGAAGAGCTTAGAGGTGAGCCCAATTTTCTGTTGTGCTCCCACCCTTAAGGGGATCTCTGACTTCATAGTGGTATGGGGCCCAGAGCAGAAAACATTAGCTAAGAGGCTGGGAATCTGAACTGAGATTTCAGGAGGCTCAAAGAAACTGGGGAAGCAAGGAAGACAAGACTTGACAGTCTGAGATCCCACAGGAGAAAACACACTGAGATGAACCCAGCATTTTGCACCACTTTTGGCCTCCAACATTTGCTGATTCAAAAGGAGCTGGGAAGCTGAGCAGAGCTTTTTGCACTCTCAGGATTCTGGAGAGGCAAAAATACAAGTTAATGGCCCACCAGTAGGACGGTCCCTGGGAAACACCCTATACTTCATACTAGTGCCTTGGAAGAGCTGTATGCTAGGATTAAGGGCAAACCAGAAAAAGACCAGCCTTCCCAGAGACTGAAACCGAACTTTGATCAACTCAATCCCAGTGTGGATAAGGTTATCTGCCCCTACTCTAACTGCCTGCAAGAAATCAAAATATATCCTCTGTGGAAGAAGATAATGTTAGTGAGACCTCAAATTTTCTCTACAATTATGCATTCACTATATCCATTCACTATATCCATTATGCAATTAAAAAATCATGAAGTCAGAAGAAATTAACCAAACCAGAAGAAAATATTTACAGTAGAAAGTATGTGATGCAGATAATGGAATTACATTGGATTATTTAATCATCAGTTTCAAGAAAATAGATGAAAAGGTTGAAAATTTCTTCAGAGAACTAGAATCAGTAAAATAGAATTGAATAGAAATTCAAAAACAGAAGCCACTGTTAAAGCCACTAATAAATCCATGGATGAGTTTATTAGCAGATTAGATACAGTGGAATAGAGGATTAGTGAACTGGAAGACAGGTCAACATAAAGCATTCAGAGTGAAGCACAAAGAAAATAAAGCACGGAAAATACAGAGAAGCACATATGAGACATATGGGACACGGTACAAGAGTCTAATATGTATGGAAATTAGAGCACCAGAAGGAAAGGGAAGTGAAAATGGGACAAATGCAATGTTTGAAGAGATTGCGGCCAATGGTTTTTCTGAGGTGATAAAAGCCATTAAACCACAATCTCAAGAAGCCTACAATCCCTAAGCATGAGGTAAAAACACATAGGCACATCACTGTAAACCTGCTGAAAACCAGATAATGAGAAAATCTTAAAAGCAGCCAGAATAAAAAGATAAATTATCTTTTAAGTGTAACAGTAAGACTGACATCTGGCTCTCCAGCAAAAAGGAAGAATTCTAGAAGACAATAGAAAAACACTTTCAAAGTGCTGAAAGTAACTGCCAACCTAAAATTCTATATCAAATAAATAGACAATGGGCAAACGTACTTGTATAGCAAGTCACAAAAGAAGATAAAGAAATGACCAATATATCCATGCAATCATACTCACCTTCACTTGTCATCAAAGAAATGCAAATTAAAGCAACAATGTTGTACCACTTTAGAGGGCTAAAATATGTTTAAAAATACAAAACCAGAGCCAAACACACACACACACAAACAAAACCACCTAAAACAGACAACCCTGAATGTTGTTGAGGAGGCAGGACACTGGAACTCTCATATACTGCTGGAGGAAGTGTAAGTTGGTATAACCACCATGGGAAAATTTTTGGCTGTATCTACTAAAGCTTAACATTCACATACCCTATGACCCCAAAATTCCTCCTCGGTACCTAAGCAGTGGTGTGCCAGGAAATGTTTAACAACCAAGCTTTTGGGGCCAGGGGGAAGCTTGATTTCAGCCTTTGCTGATTTGCTGATTGGGGTGGTGTAAATACCTCCATCATTGTCAATTTTAAGTTATCACTATGAAGCGACTGGGTCTTACAGTAAGTGTATGTTTGACTTTATAAGCAACTGCTGAACTGATTTCCATGCTGATTGTCCTTGCATACTAACCAGCAATACATGCAAGCTTATCACTCTGCATCTTCACCAGCGTTTCGTATTGCCTGTAGTTAAATTTTTTTTAGTTTTTGCAAACAGCTTTATTGAAGAATAATTGGTATTGAATATACTGCAAATATTTGAAGTGTACAACTTCTTAAGTTTTGACATTTGCTTACACCCATGAAATCATCTCCACAATCATGATACTGAACATATCCATCCCTCCCCAAAGTTTTCCTGTACCCCCTTGTAATCCTTCCTTCTGCCCCCTCCTACCCACCATCCCCAGGCAAAAACTGATCTATTCTCTGTCATCATAGAGCAGCTTGCATTTCCCAGAATTTTATAGAAATAGAAACATAGAATATGGATTCTTTTCTACCTGACTTCTTTAACAACATAATTATTTTGTGATTCATCCATGTAGTAGCATGTATAGCCCATCAATATGTTCATTCTTCTCTGTTGCTGAGTAGGATTCCATTTTGTGAGTGTACTACAATTTCCTTATTCACCCTGTTGATGGGCTGTTCCTAGTCAAGCTTCTGTGAACATGATGTACAAGTCTTTGAATGGACATATGCTTTCATTTTCCTTGGATAAATGCCTAAGAGTAGAATGGCTGGATCATATGGCAGGTATGTTCTTAACTTTTTAAGAAAATGCTAAAGTGTTTTCCAAAGTTGTACTATTTCACATTCCCACTGGCAGTTTATGACCATTCCAGGATCTCCATATCTTCACTAACACTTGGTACGGTTACTCTTTACATTTTAACAATTGTAAAAGGTGAGCAGTGGTATCTCATGGTTTGATTTGCATTTCCCTAATGACTAATGATGTTGAGCATCATTTCACATGCTTATTGTATATCTTCTTTGGTGACGTGTCTGTTCAAATCTTTTGCCTCTTTTTAAAGTTGGTGTATTTGTCAGGGTTCTCTAGGGAAACAGAACCAACAGGAGAGAACTATAGATATTATGAGATCGTTTTAAGAATTGTCTTTCGGGGCTGTCGGGATGCACAGTCCAAGTTCTGTAGGGCAGGCTGCAAGCCAGGAATTCCAGTGAAGGCCCTCAATGAATTTCCCAGGAGAAGCTGAGTGGCTGAAGTACAGCTGGAAATTCTCTCTTCTGACTGCTGGAGTCATCACTTCTTCTTTTTAGGCCTTCAGCTGATCAGATGAGATCTCTCTCCTTGCTGAAGGCAATCTTCTCAGTTAATTGTAGATGTTATCAGCCACAGATGCAATCAACTTTCTGATGATTTAAGTCCACAAAATATCCTCACAGTAACAATCAGGCCAGTACTTGCGTAACCAAACATCTGGACACCATCACTTGTCCAAGCTGACACAGGAACCTAACACACAAACCTAACCATCACACTTGGGTTGTTTGTTTCCTTGTTGATGACTTTTTAATAAACTTTTATTTTGAAATAATTTCAAACCTACAGGAAAGTTGCAAATACAATACAAAAATAATACAGAAAACTTCAATGTTCCCCATGCCCAGAAAACCAGATTTACCAACTTTTAACATTTTACCACATTTGTTCTCTCTCCCTCTCTTTCCCTCCCTCCCTCTTCCTCTCTCACTCTCTCTTTCTCTCATCTATCTATCAATCTCCATCTATCTATTTTATAAACATTTGAGAGTAGGTTGTGTACATCATGCTCCTTTGCCATTTAATACTTCTATGTATGTTTCCTAAGGAAAAGGGTATTCACTTATGTGACCATATTAAGCACAATTATCACATTCAAGAAATTTAGCATTGACATGAAACATTCCAATTTTTTCAATTGTCGCAGTTATGTCCTTTTGGGCCTTTTCTCCTCTATTATTAAATTCAGTCCAGGATCAGGTATTGCATTTAATTGTCATTGTCTCTTCAGTCTCTCTCTCTTTTTTAAATTTTGTAAACATATACACAATGTAAAATTTCCTATCTCAACCACTCCCAAGCATACAATTCAGTAGCATTAATTGCATTCACAATGTTGTGCTACAATCTCCACCATTCATTACTGAAAATTTTCCATTCTCCTAAACAGAGACTCTGTACCCAATATATATGCATTAATTCCTCCTCCCTTTCCCCTCCCCCTTCCCACCCCCCAGTAACCTGAACTCCACTTTCTATCAATTTACATTTTCTTGTTACAGGCAGACCTCGGAGACATTGCGGATTCTGTACACCACCACAATAAAGCAAATATTGCAATAAAGTGAGTCACACAATTTTTTTGGTTTCCCAGTGCTTATAAAAGTTACGCTTACACTATACTGTAGTCTATTAAGTATGCAATGGCATTATGTCTAAGAAACAATATTTATAACTTAATTAAAAATACTTTATTGCCAAAAATGCTATCCATCATCTGAGCCTTCAGTGAGTCACAATCTTTTTGCCTCGACGTTGATGGCTGCTGACTGATCTGGGTGGCGGCTGCTGAAGGGTGGGGTGGCTGTGGCAGTTTCTTAAAATAAGATAATAATGAAGTTTGCTGCATTGGTTGACTCTTCCTTTCATGAGAGGTTTCTCTGTAGTATCAAAAGCTGTTCGAAAGCATTTTACCTACAGTAGAGCTTCTTTCAGAATTGGAGTCAGTCCTCTCAAACTCTGCTGCTGGGTTTTATCAACTAAGTTTGTGCAATATTCAAAATTCTTTGTTGTCGTTTTGACAGTGTTCACAGCATCTTCACTAGAGTAGATTGCATCTCAAGAAACCACTTTGTTTGCTCATCCGGAGAAAGCAACTCCTCATCCATTAAAGATTCATCATGAGATTGCAGCAATTCGGTCACATCTTTAGTCTCCACTTCTATTTCTAGTTCTCTTGCTATTTCCTCCACATCTGAACTTCCTTCCTCCACTGAAGTCGTGAACCCCTCAAAGTCATCCACGAAGGTTGGAATCAACTCCTTCCAAACTCCTGTTCATGTTGATATTTTGACCTCTTCCCATGAATACGAATGTTCTTAAAGGCATCTAGAATGGTGAATCCTTTCCAGAAGGTTTTCAATTGACTTTGCCTAGTTCAATCAGAGGAATCACTACGTATGGCAGCTATCACCTTACGAAATGTAGTTCTTAAATAATTAGACTCAAAAGTCTTCATGACTCCTTGATCCATGGTCTGCAGGATGGATGCTGTGTTAGCAGGCATGAAAACAACACTCATCTCATTGTACTTCTCCATCAGAGCTCTTGGGTGACCAGGGGCACTGCCAATGAGCAGCAATGTTTTGAAAGGAATCTTTTTCTAAGCAGTAGCTCTCAACAATGGGCTTAAAATATTCAATAAACCATGATGTAAACAGATGTGCTGTCATCCAGGCTTTGTTGTTCCATTTGTAGAGCACAGGCAGAGTAGATTTAGCATAATTCTTAAGGGCCCTAGGATTTTGGAATGGCAAATGAGCATTGTCTTCAACTTAAAGTCACCAGCTGCATTAGCCACTAACAAGAGGGCCAACCTATCCTCTGAAGCTTTGAAGCCAGGCATCGACTTCTCCTCTCTAGCTAGGATGGCATCCTCTGCCAATAGAAGGCTGTTTCATCCATTTTGAAAATCTGCTGTTCAGTGTCACCACTGTCATCAATTATCTTAGCTAGATCTTCTGGATAGTTGCTGCAGCTTCTACATCAGCACTTGCTGCTTCGCCTTGCACTTTCATGTTATAGAGGTGGCTTTTTTCCTTAATCCTCATAAACCAACCTCTGCTAGCTTCAGACTTTCCTTCTGCAGCTTCCTCACCTCTCCCAGCCTTCATAGAATTGAAGAGAGTTAGGGCCTAGCTCTGTATTAGGCTTTGGCTTAGGGGAATGTTGTGGCTGCTTTGCTCTTCTATCCAGACCATTAAAACTTTCTCCATATCAGCAATAAGGCCATTTTGCTTTCTTATTATTCATGTGTTCACCGCAGTAGCACTTTCAATTTCCTTCAAGAACTTTTCCTTTGCATTCACAACCTGGCTAACTGGTGCAAGAGGCCCAGCTTTTGGCTGATCTCGGCTTTCAACATGCCTCGCTCACTGAGCTTAATCATTCCTAGCGTTTTATTTAAAGTGAGAGCCATGTGACTCTTACTTTTACTTGAACACGTAGAGGCCATTGTAGGGTTACTCACTGGCCTAATGTCACTAGTGTTGGGTTTCAGGGAAGAAGGAGGCTGGAGGAGAAGGGAAAGAGGTGGGGAACGGCCAGTGAGTGGAGCAGACAGAACACACACATTTATCAATTAAGTCCGCCATCTTATATCACAACAGATGTAATAGTAATGAAAAAGTTTGAAATATTGCTAGCATTACCAAAATGTGACACGGGAACATGAAGTGAGCATGTGCTGTTGGAAAAATTTTATTGTTTTACTGCACTTTACTTTATTGTGCTTTGTAGATACTGTATATTTTATAAGTTGAAGGTTTGTGGCAACCCTGTGTTGGGCAAATCTATGGGTTTCCTAAATTCATTTGAAGATAGACTTTATTAAACATATGCTTGGAAATGGTGTGATATATAGATTTGAGGGGACTGTGGGAAGTCTGAGCTACATGACTAGAGAGGGTCTTGGTCCTTTATGGAGAAAACCAGATCAGCGTCCACACTTGTGGAATTTTTGATGGCGCTACATGTTTCAGTATTGTAGTTGTTGCATCTTTGTGTTCACAAGCTCTTGGGATATGAAATCTCTACAGCTAACGGCGTTTCCCAGTGGTAAAATGACTGTAATGCTCCTCTCTGTAGAGCAAGAACATGGCTTAGGCTTCAAAACTGTCACCAAAGATTGTCAACTCACCTCTCTACTTATCAGTTCTCACATCTATCCCTCTGCCCTCAGTCAGCCAGGTGGAAGAGCAGAACACAGGGCCCTCATCAGACACTTGGTGCAACTCAGATCAAAATCAAGAAAGAACCTTAAGGAAGGGTGTCCAAAGAGACCTTCCCCAAGCTCTGTACGGTGGCACCCCAGTTCTGCCAGCTAATAGGTCTCCGTGAACAAGAGGGGTTCCAAGATTGACCAAACAAACAATTGCATACTCAGGTGAAAAGCAAAGCCTCAAAGGAAGCAACCCATTTAACTTGGTTGAGAACCCACTATTTCTCCAAAGTATCTGACTCTGGACTCCTTATTGAGGGGTTTTTACAAGTAGTGTGCATGTGAAATCCACTTCTGCATTTGTTGCAAAATGCTGGTGAGAAAAGAAATCAGCTATCATAATACTCATTGTCCAAAACATTCTAACATAACAAGAGTTTTTCAGAATTTGTGCTGAGACTCTTCAGGGTTTCTGATGAACAGAGAGAACCCTGTTCCCCTTTTTGACTCAAGGAAACTGTGAGTCAAACTTGATATTCAGTCACAGCAAATAGATCGGCCTCAGCGATTAGCATATTTACTTCCTTCCTCTTTTTGTTCTTATTGTTTTGATATTATTTAATCCTTTGGCACTGAATCCTTTTGTAAACCATCTCAAAAACTTTTTAGGAACCGTCAAGATCAAAATGTGTTTCCAAGGGAACACACAGATCGGAAAGCCTGAGCTCACTACGTTTAAGATGTTGATATAAGATGATGTAATATCTGTGAACATATATTCAATAACACAATCACAGTCTAATCACACATCCTGACAAGTTTCCCAGACTTTGAGCAATTTTGACTTGGGCTTCAAACGTAAGAAAATACTTTAGGTAAAAAAAAAAAGTACCCTGGTGAACTATTTGATGGCAAAAAGAAAAACTTCTGGGAAACAGTTTTACATTTCTACTTCATGTGGGAATATACTACATTCAACTGAGAGAAGAGTTTGGATGTGTCTTGTTTCAAAATGACTTCTCTAAACTTCCATTGAACATATTACCACATACAGTATATGCACTGTCGTTCTTAGGCAATATCTTCATTTGGCTTTTTAAACTGAAAACAGCATAATCCTGGCTAATGGGAGAAGGGAAGCAAGAAGGGAAGAGAATTCGGAAGCCAAGGTTTTCAGTAACAAAACTTCAGAATCCTTTCCTTTAGAATTCATATTGAGTTATAATCAAACACCTTTCTCCAAGACAACATTAAATCATGTGTGATGTAGAAAAAAAAATCTAAGCGTCTGATAATATGATACGAATTAAATTATAGTGGAATATTGCCAAACCAATAAAACTCAATTGTAGAAAAATTATTTGACAATTTAATGCAGATTTCATTTTAAGCACTTGTGAATTTGGATTAATAAAATTTTAATTTTTGGGTTTTTTAAAATAACATTTGCCATCTTCAGGCAGAGGTACTGAAAAAATCAAAATTAAAATTTATTATGCCCACTTTACACAACTAAATAAGTGCAGAAGTTTAAATAATGCATCTTTTGAATGATGCTGTTTTGTAGATTTGTAGCATTTGTACTTCCAAATTTATTAAAGCTTAAAAGACTACTAAAACTTTTGAGATGCCCTGTATTATTTATTTTAAAGTTCAGGCTACTAATAGTGTGTTCAGAATGTTTTGAATTTTGTAAACCATAACATTTATGTTTATATCTTCATAGAAGAAAGTCTAAATAATTATAGTCAAGCCAATTTACAAAGATATTTCTCTGCTGTGGGATTTTGGTTTCCTTTTTGGCACTTTTCTGTGTTTCCCAAATTTTTGACAGTAAACATACACAGAAAATTACATAAAATAGGAGGAAAAAAACATTAAAATTCCCTTCTGTAATACATCTCAGGAGGTGTTTTGGCCCGCCGACCCTTTCTCCTTCCAATCCGATCTGGATTCGGTTCAGGTGTGGACCCCACAGCCCTCGGCCACAGACGGGGGACCCAGCCCCCTCGGCTGTGGCCCGACTGGGTGGGGGTTGCCCCATCCTCTCTGCAGGTGGATGTCCAGGAAGGAGCAATGAGACGTGTGGGCAAGTTTGCTAGAGGTTTCTGGGAACCGTGGCCTCATTTTTGAGCCAGAGACACAGGTCTTTCCTCTGCAGTCTTGGTGGCGGCTGAGATACCTGGCACAGCTGTGCCATCGGCTGAAGCCAGCGCACGGGGGAGAGCTGAGAGGACCCCAGGAGAACGGGGCAGAGCCCCAGGATTCGTCAGGGCCCGCCCAAGCCGTGGCCTTCCGGTGATGTGACTCGACACTCATCCTTCAAGTTTAGACCAATTCGAGTTGGGCTTTCTGTTTCTTTTATCCTCAAGCATCCAAACAGAGACTGGATCCCCCCGAAATCCTTGCTGCCATTTGTTGGCCACTTGGTAACATTTTCCTCCTTCAGCCCAACCTGTCAGCTCCAGTGGGTGACCCGGGCTCAGCTGATTGGAGACCAGTAAGCAGATGGCAGCTCCCAATTTTCCTTCCTGGAAATGCACTTACTACCTAGAGCTTAAGGTTTTTCATGGGTTTTCTTTTCAGGAGAAAGGATATTTCTTTTTAATGCACTAAAGAGAGGAGAAAGAAGACCCAGAATTATCTTCCTCAAGTAAATCTTCATTCTCTGAGCTCATTTTTCTTTTTTTTTTACTAAAACCAAGAAATCAGATTGTGGTCCCGCTTGTTGCAGGTGCGAAATAAAACTCTTAGGGAGCTGAGTGTCAGCAAGGACGCCGTAGAATAGGCCACACAAACACAAATGTCCCCAGAAACCAGGCAGGTGAGCAGCAGGGATGGCAATAGCTGGTGCAGGCGTGCTGGGGACCATCGGAAAGTGGAGAGGGGCCTCATCTGAAGAAAGCAGCTAGTCCTTGGCTGCAGCTCGCTGTTCCATGCATGGTGTGTGTCTGGCTTGATCACACTGGGCTGCCATGGCCGGCTCATGTTTGGATACCGTGCCCCAGGTGTGTTCCAACCAGAGAAGGACACATGGGTTTCCTCCTTCCCTCAATCTAATAACATGTTAATAATGCAACCAGTGTTTGCCTTCGTTGTAAATAACCACTGCAGTGCACCACGGGCTGCCCCTGCAATTGGATCAGTTGAAATCCCCAAGGCTCTTTCGATCTAGCTACACTCAAACTGGGCTCTCCCATCCTGAAAATAAACAAGAAGAGAAAAAAAAATCATTAAAAATTCAACAGTAAGAAAACACACCCATGGTTTAATCATAGAAGCACAATTTTATTTCATTCATTGTCCCTCTAATCTCTACATGTACAAATATTTTTTTACTAAAATAATTTAATCATTACACAAATGCTAAATTACCTTTATGCATGTCCATTATTTCTTGTTTTGACTTTTTGTTAGATAAATATCTAAGAGGGAGATTATGGGTTTAATGGAGTAAACATTTTATGACTGCCAAGGTGGATACAATCAGTGAGTTTTTTGTTTGCCTGTTGAATCTTAAATGCAGGGCTTGGTAAATTCCATCTGGTTAGTTTAGGCCCATAATCCTAATTTATAAAAATCTTTCTTCAGAGCCTGTCATCCAGCAAATGAACTTTTGCTCTGTGTCATCTGCGTGTTTGAGAAATAAATGTGTTCTTTCGGTTCCGAGGCAGAACAGGAGACAAGCACTGAGTGGGAGAGGGTCGAGAGTAGATTTGTGTAGTATACCAGCAGAAACCCCTTCCTCACTGCTTAGCTGATAAAAATCTATCTGAAGGACCTGTTGTCAGTTCCACATTTCTCCAACTTGCCCAAAAGGAGGAAACGAGAAACTTAATCTGATATTCTGCGAATGGACAAAACGTTTTCAGCCAATCCAGGAGCCTTGTCACAAAGCAAGAGTTTAGTGAGAGTCTTGGGCTTTGGTGCCTGCAGTTGGATGTTCTGTCACTCTGCCAGCCCAAACTGCCAATTTAGAAGGATTCTTGCTGAAGGAGGCCTCCTATGCAACTAGGATGTAAATAGAATTTTCTAGATTTTTTTCTTGGATTTGGTGTTTTTTTGTTTTTTTTTTTTATGTTTATGTTTTTAATCCACCTGGAGTTTATTTTTGTATGTGGTGTGGGATAGGGGATCCTGCTTTTATTTTTTTCCAGGTGACAGGCAGTTAGTTATTGTGCTAGCAACTTCCTTTAATAATAATTTGGATATAAATTTTTAATATTTTCAACATTTCCATCTGGAGTTGGAAGAGACATTGGTTTATCCTTTCCTTTTTATTGTTGTTATAAAGTTTTGAATTAAAATTGCACTAACTTTATAAAATGAATTGCTACTTTCCTTTTGTGTAGTTTAGATTAAATGACGTTGCAATTAACTGATAGCTGGGATTAAGTAGTGAAACCATCTGGCTCTGGGTGCCCTTTCAGGGGTGTATTTTTAATTCCACTCTCAGTCTCATCTGTGGATTTGGGGTTTGTACTCTGTTTAATTTTGATAATTTATGCTTTGTAAACTGAAGCCTTAATCTTACCTGAAGAGACGTCTTGTCTTTGCCCTCAGAGGCTGGGAGGTGATCTTCAGGCCTCAGAAGCGCAGGCCTTATAGGGGTGTCTTTTTTATTGTCAGGGGGCTTTGGCCACCAGACGGCTAACACTGATTTACGATGGGGACTTTGGGCCGTGTGGAATAAGTTTGGAGACTATAAGTATTAGCTAGATCCCCAGGAGCGGCTGGAGACTACACGTAAGTTATGCAGGCTGGGTGCAGTCACACCCCAGTCAGAGCTCTGGACGCCACAGCTTGAGTGAGTGTCCCCGGCTGGCAACATTCCGCGTGTGTTGTCACACCCAGGGGCAGAGATCCCACGGGGCCGAGGAGCCAGGGCTCCATGTTTGGACCCCTGCTGGACCCTGTCCTGTGTGTCTCTTCCCTTGTATCTGATGCCTGTAATAAACCATAACCATGAGTATAAGAGCTTTTGGTGAGTTCTGTGAGTCCTTCTAGCAATTGTTGGACACAGGGTGGTTTGAGGGACTTGCCAAACTTGCACTGGTGTCAGAAGTGAGGGCATCTTGTGGGGATGTACCCCGTAACTTCATAGTTGGCCTACTCTCTCAGTTAGCCTAATCTCCCCTGTGCAGGGTGACTTTCTGTTCCGAGTTCTCCAGCATAGGGTTACGTAGCATTCTTTTCCAGCAGTCTCAGGGCTCCCCATATAACGATTATCTGACTTTCTCATTCTACTAATGTGTACCTTCCTTTTTTTTTTTTTCCCACCTCTATTGGTCTCACGAGTTCTTTTCAATGAAACAGTTTTGACTCTGTGTATCCTTTCTGCTGTGTTTTGGTTTCTGTTGCATCAATTTCAGCCCTTATCTTTATTAACTTCCTCTTCCAACTGTTTGTGGTTTATAGTTCATTGTTTCTTTACTGGTTTCTTAAAATGAGCACTAAGTTCCTTTTCCTCTTTAGTAATGAATACATAGAACACTTTACATTTTCGTCTGAGAAAGCTTGGCTTTTGGTGTGAATTGTTTTTGTTTTTATATTTTTATTTATTTATTTTTCTTTTTTTGCTTTCTGAAAAAAATTGTAATTTCAGTTTGATTTCTTCTTGGACCCAAAGTTTACTTCACTCTGTGTTTCATAATTTCCAAGTCATTAAGCAGTTAAAAATATATCCTTTTGTTGGTAGCGTTGTGGTGCTGGCTTGCAGTGCTTTCCAATTTCCATGGTGTAAATATTCTCACGGCTGATTTCAAGCTGCTAACAAGATGCTAGTGAAGTGGAATTGGGAAGAGTTCTGCAGAATCAGCTCTTGGGAAACAGTGCAAGCCAGCCTGAGTGGGCTGTAACACGCCACTGTGTCTCTCCCTCCAGACTACTCCCCAAGACCATTCTCTTGGAAGTCAGACATCTTCTGGGGCTCCAGGTGACTCACTCTAGAACCCTGGAGAGATTGGAGATCTTGAATTCGACCTTCTTTTCATGGAAAGTTATTTTGTCACCTCAGTTTTCCATTCTCTCCTTCCATCCTTGAGAACAATGTGTCCCAAATAGGAAAAAAAAAAACATCTTCCTTACTCCTCCTCCTTCCTCTG
Source organism: Choloepus didactylus (assembly GCF_015220235.1). NCBI lineage: Eukaryota > Metazoa > Chordata > Mammalia > Pilosa > Megalonychidae > Choloepus > Choloepus didactylus. The sequence continues at coordinate 67,611,380 of NC_051323.1, forward strand.
CACCAACTGGTGGATACTGGCCTTGATGGTTCTCCATCTTGCTTTGTTGAAGCTTGGTCTCCTACCCTCAATCTCCAAAGACTTTGCCTTTAGGATTTGGGGTGGTGGAGGAAGAAAGAGAAGACCTTTTACCTTCCCAGTGTTATCATCAAAAGCAATTGTCATACAACTTCTTGAGCCTGGTTTTGTGATGACATGCACCCTTAGGACTGAATGGTCTTCATAGTGGACAAATGTTCACACCATGTTAACATCCTTATACTCGCAGTGGAAAGCTCAAATTCCCAGTGTAGCAGAAATGTAAACATCTTGCCTCTCAGCAAATTTGTGGATGAAATGAAGGGTAGCACTAAAAAAAAGTATCCTTTTGTTAAAAATTTTTAATTTATTGGGTTATCATCAGAAGACATGTTCTGTAAAATCCCTAATTTTTGAATTTTTAATGTTGTTTCATTGTGCCCAAGAACTTAATCAACTTTTGCCAATGTTATGCCCTTCACTCCTTCCCCTCCTTCTCACTTCTTGTGCTAATCATCTACTGTGGGGAGACCTCCAGCTTGAGTTGAAACTGACTAGAGAGCCACGGATTTTAGTAGCGCCCCATTCTTGAGATCTTCTGGCATCTTATGCAGTTTGATTTTGCCACTAAATATGCAAAAGGCCTGAGATTAGCAGAGGGCCTAACCCATTTAGGTGCTTGCTTATTTGATTTGAATTTAGGAAACAATGATGCTCCTGTGTTTTGCGGTTGGTGTGTTAGGAAATTCCTTGGCCTGATGACTCTAGTGTTGTTGCCTAGACTTCAAGGAGCTCTCAGAGTAGGTCACGGTGCCAGTCTCTGGGTCACATTTACATGGTTTTCTGGGAAATGTTTAAAATGACCAAGGTGAGTGTGGTAGTTTGGATTATGTGCCCCAACAAATACCTGCTCTCCATCTTAATTGCGTTGCTGGGGGTATGAACCCACTATAAATGGGACCTCTTGAAGATGTTACTGTTAGTTAAGGTGTGTGCCACGTTGACTGTATTATGTCCCCCCAAACGCCATTATCTTTGACGTAATCTTGTGTGGGCAGACCTATCAGTGTTGCTTGGATTGTAATTCTTTGAGTGTTTCCATGGAGATGCGCGCCACACAATTGTGGGTGATGACTCTGATTGGATAATATTCATGGAGGTGTTGGCCCACCCATTCAGGGTGGGTCTGAATTAAATTACTGGAGCACTATATAAGATCAGACAGAAGGAGCAAGTTGCTACCGCCAAGAGGGACACTTTGAAGAAAGCACAGGAGCCGCAGATGAGAGACAGTTTGAAGACAGCTGTTGAAAGCAGATTCTTGCTCTGGAGAAGCTGAGAGAGGACAAATATCCCAAGTGCAACTAAGGGTGACATTTTTGAAGAACGCAGCCTAGAGAGGAACATCCTAGGAGAAAGCCATTTTGAAACCAGAACTCTGGAGCAGACACCAGCCACGTGCCTTCCCAGCTAACAGAGGTTTTCCGGATGCCATTTGCCATCCTCCAGTGAAGGTACCCGATTGCTGATGTGTTACTTTGGACACTTTATGGCCTTAAGACTGTAACTGTGTAACCAAATAAACCCCCTTTTATAAAAGCCAATCCATCCCTGGTGTTTTGCATTCCGGCAGCATTAGCAAACTAGAACAAGGCGTGGCCCAAACGAATCAGGATGGGTGTCCATCTGGAGGCCTTAGAAAGACAACCAGGGAGTCACAGAGGCCATAAAGGAGAGGACATCGCCCTGTGACAGGAGGCAGAGAGGCAGGACAAGGCAACCCAAGGATTGCAGCGGGAGAGCACAAGAAATCTACGGAGACAATAAATTCCTGAAGCATGAGACAATAAATTCCCATTGTTAAGCCACCCCATTGTGTGGTATTTGTCGTAGAGTCTGGCAAACTAAGACAGTGGGAGACAAGGATGAGCAGCCCTGGGATGCCCTGCAGCACCAGGAAAAGCGAGGAGTTCAGAATGAAAGGGCTCCTCAACGCAGAGGCTCCAGTGGTGGGAATGCCTCCTATGAATCAAGGGAACAGAGTTTGGGGTTTAAATCTTTCTCCCACTGTCTCCCCAGGAAAGGACAATCACACCTTGAAATATCTAGACTTCTTGGGACTGTGAGGTCACGCTCATGGCCAAATGCAGTTTTCCCTGTGATTTCCTTCTTCCTGCTCCTTACAGTGCCCCGGGATTCCTCCAGCAGCAAGCCACTGCCATTTGGAAGGGAATTCCCTGTGCACTGTGTGCATTAACAGCCTCTGTGTCTGGGAAACAGTGTGCAAGGGGGACCACCTTGGGTGGAACTTCTCAGGAGCTTCTGAAAAGTGGGTTCAAAGGGCAGTCCTGGCTGGCCTGGGAGATGCTCATTCCTTCAGCCTGGAGCCCTGACCCTGAGGCTGCTCCTGCAGAATAAGGCCCTGGGGGTGAGCCAAAGCCCCCCAGCTTCAGACCAGCAGGGGCACAGGGAAGCCAGGTGGGAGAGCTGAGGTGGAGGGTAGTGTCATGGATGGAACCGCCTCCCATTTTAGCTGTTTGCACCTCAAACGGAGCTGCTTGCCTGGGCAGGTGAGATGGCAGCTCTGCGTGTGCATCTGTCTGCTGCAGGGGGCAGATGTGCCCCTTCTCCTTGGGGCCCTGCCGGGAGCCATGAGGCTCGCATCCAGACTCGGTGACCAGAGAGCAAACATGGAGAGGCTGGGGCACCACGCATCTCCCACAACTTCTGGTGCCCACAGAGAGGGGAACCCGCAGCAGGGCACCAGGAGGGGTGTGGGAGGGACACCTCCCCCCTGCCCCCCATGTTATCTCCCTCTTCTCTGTGCGGGTGGGTGGAGGTGACAGGGGAGTTTCTAGAGCAGGAGTCCTGGGGTCTGGACCTGGAAACATGGGGTCCAAAGAAGGAGATGACTGTGCCTCCTTCCCTGCCAGATCTCTGCTTTCCTTCAGTGATGAGAGGACCATTCACAAGGGCCATCGATGCTTAGCTCCTGCCCTTAGCCCCTGTGCCAGTTTGGCTATATATCCAAATTATGACCCCCAGAAAAAGCCATGTTCTTTAATGCAGTCTTGTGGGGGCAGATGTATCAGTGTTGATTAGGTTGTAACCTTTGGATTGAGTGTTTCCATGGAGATGTGACTTAATCAACTGTGGGCAAGACCTTTGATTGGATAATTTCCATGGAGGTGCGACCTCACCCATTCAGGGTGGGTCTGAATTGACAAACAAGGAACTGACTGCTGCAGCTTTGAAGACACATTTTGGAGAATGCCATTCTGAAACACAACATAGGAGCAAGCAGACACCAGCCACGTGCCTTCCCAGCTAACAGAGGTTTTCTGGGCACCAATGGCCCTTCTCCAGTGGAGGTACCCTTTGTTGATGCCTTACCTTGGACACTTTATGGCCTTAAGACTGTAACTTTGTAACCAGATAAACCCCATTTATAAAAGTTGATCCATTTGTGGTGTTTTGCATAACGGCAGCATTAGCAAACCAGAATAGCTCCCCAAACCCAACTTTTCTCAGCCCCCAAGAACCATGCAAAGGTTTACTGTACACAAGAGTGTATTTGTGTAGGTGCCCACACCCACTCACACACACTCACGCAGTCTCATAAACTAACACAGAAAAAGGCAAACGCCACGTTTTAAGGCCTCAGATGACCCACTCTACCTGCCCCTTGCTCTGATCAGTTGACTTTTGTTACTGGAAAGAACTGAGGAGGTTTGCAGGGAAGGGGGACTTTGCAAGATGACCCCCGAGGCCTTTCCCACAAATTCCCACCCACCACCCACCTCCTCTCCTGAAGAAAGCAGCAAGGGGCAGGTCTGCAGGTAGGGCTGGGGAGGCGGCGCCAGGCCTGGTTCTGCAGGATTCTGCCTCCATGGGCAGGATGAGCGTCTCGGGACCAGGAGCCAAGAGCCACAGGGCAAGGATAGTGTTCACGGTGGAGACACTGAGCCTCCCAGAGGAAGGGTGATGTTGGCTGAGTCGGCTCGTCTCCCTGTCCCAGAGTCCCGCCAATGAGTTGACAGGGCATTTTCAGGCCTCTATCCCTGAAAATACTACCTGCTGCCACTAAACTCTCATTCTAACCGTGGTCTAGGAACTGTACTAAGCACTTACGCTCACCTATTTAATTAACACAACAGCTGTATGAAGTAGGTTCTGCTATGACCTCATTTTACAAATGAGGATGAGAGGCACAGAGAAGGTGAGTGACTTGCCCAAGGTCACACAGGGGGCAAGTGGCAGAGCTGGGATCCAAAATCAGGCCCGTTTGGCTTCCCACCACTCTTCCATGCTGCCCTTCTGGGTTGATTTATGATTTATTAATTCCAGTTTGTTGGCACCACTAGCCACCCATTGAAAAAAAGTGAATGATTTCCTTACTCTAGATACAAAAATAAATTCCAGATAAATTAAATGCTAGATGTAACAAATATTAAATTTTAAAAATCATAGAAGAAAATTTAAGAACTATGTTTTACACTTAGGGTATGAGAAACTTTTAAAATCAAGACAGTAAATCTGGAAGCTATATTAGAAAAGTCCGATGTATGTGATTATATAAAATTTTTTAATGGCAAATTATACCAATTGAAGTCAACAGGATAATGATAAAAAGGGGGAAATATTTTCAACGACCGTTTAACGATTGCTGAGAAGAACTTTTAAAAATTAAGAAAAAAAGTCAACAAGTAGAAAACTGGGCAAAATAATGTGAATAGGCAATTCAAAGAAAAGCAAATCAAAAGGCCAATGAACATATAAAAAGATGTTGAACTTTACTGGTAGTCAGAGAATGCAAATGAAAATAGTCTGATTCACAAAAATTAAAAAGAGTAATGCCCATGTACTACTGGTGGAAATATGAATTGTATAAACTTTTTGGAAAACAATCTAGCAATAGCTATTAATAAATAAATATATAAAATATATATGCTGTATATGTATCTCCTTGTCCTGAGCAACCCCCTTTCTCAGAATCTGTCCTATGAATATAAAAGCACCAACATGTAAGGATTTAGGTACATAAATTTTTTGTTGTGCCAAAGAAAACAAAAACAAAAACAAACAAACAAAAAAACAGACAAATGCTTCTTTGTAGGAGAAAGCTTGATTAAATTTGGTTCAGTCCACATAATGGAATATTATTCCATTAGGAGCTTGAGCTAGAGCTATACCAAGACTAGAAAAGAATATCATGATTAATTCTGTTATTTATTTTTTTAATTTTTTACTTTGAAATAATGCAGACTTTCTAGAAAGTTGCAAAAATAATACTGAGAATTCCTGTATGCTCTTGACTCAGATTCCCCATCTGTTAACATGTTACCACATTTGCCTTTTCTCTCTCTCTTTCTGGGTAAAGATAATTTTTCATGATGCTTCTTTTTGCCTAAATACTTCAGGATGTGTTTCTTAAAAATGAGGACATTCTCTTACATAATCAAAGGACAGATAGCCAAGTCAGGAAATGAGCATTGATAAAATACTATTTTCTAATCTGCAAATCATATTTGAATTTTGTCAGTTGTCCCACTGCTGTTATGTATAGCAAAACAAAATAAAAAACACAACAACAACAAACAATGTAGGTCTCTACTATCTAATCCAGGATCAACAGTGCATTTAGTTGTCCTGTTTCTTGACTCTCCTTCCATCTGGGACACGTCCTCTGTCTGTGTCTTTCTAGACTTGGACGTTTTTGAAGAGTTCTGTCAGTGACGCTGTAGGAGGCCCCTCAGTTTGGGTTTGCCTGCTGTTTCCTCATACTTAGGCATGGGTTATGCATCTTCTGGTCTGGACTGGCTCAGCTGAGGCTCCCGGGTCTGGCTGGAGCCTTTCTGTGCTTGAGGTCTCACCCTCCAGGCCAGTGGGGCCTGTTCCCGTAGCGGTGGGACGGTTCCCAGCATGGGAGAAGCTGCAGGGCCTCTTGAGATGCAGGTTCAACGTTGCATGGCACTTCTGCCTCATTCTGTTGGTTAAAACAAGCCACAGGGCAGCCTAGGGTCAGGAGTGGGCATCTGACAAATTGCTGCAAAGGACTCGTCGTCAATTTTGGAGCAATTTCTCAAAATACGTCTTCTTCCTTTTGAGCTTATTCCCTAGCTGAGTGAAAGCAAAACTTCTAGTAGCTTCTTCTGAAGGGTACATAGAAAGTAAATGTTTCATATCTCAAACAAGTCTTTTCCACCCTCACATTTACTTGATATTTTGTGTATTAAAGTATATGATGAAAATAAGTTGTCCTCAGAATTTCAAAGCCACTGATTTCTAGCTTTTTGCACTTCTGCTGAGAGGTTGGATGACTGATCTTTTGTATGTGGAAATTTTAGAATTTTCTCTTTATCTTTAATGCTCTAAACTTTGACAATGATTGGATGGGTCTTTTATCTTTAATTGTGCTGGCCCCTTTTAATAAGGGGAATTTTCATTTATTATTTTTTTGCTAAAAGTCCCTGTCCTACCCCCCGCCCCCTTGCATCTGTTCTGGAATTTCTATCTGTGAATGTTGGAATTGATTATTTGGATGATCAGGGATTGATCATTGAATTTCATTTCTATCCTATTTTCCATCTTTTCTTGTCCTATTTTTCAAGAGATTTCCTTGGCTTTATGTTCCAACTCTGCTTCTGAATTTTAATTTCAGGTCTCCTATTTTTATTTCCCAAGAGATCTGTTTTGTTCTCTGATTGTTCCTTTCTCATAGCACACTATTTTTACCATGAGAGAAATACCTTCTCTTATTTCTCTAAGGATATCCTAGGACTTGGTTTGGTTTGGTTTGGTTCTCTATTTCTTCTCCTCGCATTTTCTGTTGATTTGTCTCTTTCATGTTGAGCACTTTCCTAAAATGTTGGATGACTCATCACCGTCCATTCTTGGTTAAGAATGGGGCATGAAGTGGTAGATTTGAAGCGTGGTGTCCTATCCAGGGCTTGCTCGCTGGGGCTTCCTTAACTGAGCACATGGTTGGTTGGTCTTTCCATGGAGCATCCCACATCTGGGGACATTTTCTCTGGGGGATTTGAGACGTGTCAAATTTCTCATGAGCCTTCTGGTTTCTGGTGGTGGAAGTGATATAGAATTGGCTAAAAGAATTCTGGAAACAGAATTTTGTCTGGATCAGATAAAAATTCATTTTCTCCTCCTGTTTTAGCACTGAGTTTTCACTGTTTTTAGTATCCTACAATCTGGAACCGCCATGGTTCAATTGGTTCAGAGAAAATATGTCTGTCCGGGGGTGGGGATGGGCGTGTGGGGGAGGAGAACCACCTGGCTGCTTGGGGTGCCAGAGGGGCCTGCCCTTCTGGGCTGGCAGCATTCAATTCAGCCCTTTCCTGTACTGCCATGTGCTGCTTCCAGTGGCTTTTTTTTCCTTTTTTTTTTTTTTTAGCAATAATAAAGATGATAAAAAGAAAAATAACATGTCATACAATACAATATAATAGTAAGGACAGAAAATAAAACCACTACCAAGAATCCCATATTCCTCCCCTATATCCCCCTCTCATATACATTTAGCATTGGCATATTGCCTTTGTTACATTTAATGGAGGTATATTACAATGTTACTGTTGACCAAAGACTCCAGTTTGCTTTGATTATGTTTTTTCCCAAATACTATCCCTTTTTCAACACTCTACATGGTTGACATTCATTTGCTCTCCCACATGCAAAAACATTTTTGTATTTGTATATTTAGTAACAGTCATTGGCCACTCCAGTTTTTGCCAAGTTATACAGTCCCAGTCTTTATCATCTATCTTTACCTCTGGTGTCATACATTCTCCGATCCCACCTCTTTCAGCTTTTTTCACAGACATCTTTGTTCAGTGTACTTACAATACTGTGCTACCATCACACAGTATTATGCTATCTATTTCTGGATCCATACAATCAATCCTGCTAAACATTCTGTAGTCCTTCAGCATCAAATGCCTGATCTCTACCCATTTTCTATCTCCTGGTTGCCTGTGTTGTCAGCTTTTAACTCCCCAAGTTTGTTCATTAATGTCTGTTCATATTAGTGAGACCATACAGAATTTGTCCTTTTGTTTCTGGCTAACTTCACTCAACACAATGTCCTTAAGTTTCATCCACATTATTATATGATCCATTTCTTTGTTCTGTCTTACAGTTGCATAATATTCCATCATGTGTATATACCACAGTTTGTTTATCCACTCGTCTGTTGATGGATATTTGGGCTGTTTCCATCTCTTGGCATCATGAATAATGCTGCAATAAACATCGGTTTGCAAATGTCTTAAGTTTCAGTTCCTCTGAGTATATACCTAGCAATGGAATAGCTGGGTCATATGGCAAATCTATATTTAGCTTCCTGAGGAACCTCCATACTGTCTTCCAGAGTGGTTGCACCATTCTACACTCCCACCAACAATGAATAAGTGTGCCTCTTTCTCCACATCCTCTCCAGCACTTGTCATTTTCTGTTTTTTGGATAATGGCCATTCTGGTAGGTGTGAGATGATATCTCATTGTGGTTTTGATTTGCATTTACTTAATAGCCAGTGAAGTTGAGCATTTTTTCATATGTTTCTGAGCCATTTGTATTTCCTCTTCAGAAAAATGTCTGTCCATGTCTTTTGCCCATTTTTTAATTGAATTGTTTGACTTTCTGTTATTGAGTTGTAGGTTTCCTTTATATATTTGAGATATTAAACCCTTATCTGATATGTGGTTTCCAAATATCATCTCCTATTGTGTAGGTTGCCTTTTTGCTTTTCTGACAAAGTCCTTTGATGTACAAAAGTGTTTAATTTTGAGGAGATCCCATTTGTCTATTTGTTCTTTGGTTGCTCGTGCCTTGAGTGTGAGGTCTAAGAAACCACCTCCTGTCACAAGATCTTTGAGATATTGCCTTACATTTTCTAAGAGTTTTATGGTCTTGGTGCTAACGTTTAGGTCTTTAATCCATTTCAAGTTAATTTTTGTATAAGGTGTGAGATAGGCATCCTCTTTCATTCTTTTGGAAATGGATATCCAGTTCTCCAAACACCATTTATTGAAGAGGCTGCTCTCTCCCAGTTGCTTTGGCTTGACTGCCTTAAAGATCAGTTGTCCGTAGATGTGAGGGTCTACTTCTGAACACTCAATTCGATTCCATTGGTCGGTATATCTGTCCTTATGCCAGTACCGTGCTGTTTTGAGCACTGTAGCTTTGTAATGTGCTTCAAAGTTGGGTAGTGTGAGACCTCCACTTCATTCCTTTTCCAGTGGCTTTTGTTCATGCTGTGTCTCCTCAACTCATTTCATTCAGTCATTAATCAACAAATATGGTGCTTATTGGGATGCTTCTAGACACCAAACATCAGGTCAAGCATTGGGAGTCAGCATCTTAAATAAGAGGAAGACCTGGGCCCAATCTTGAAGGATAGGGAGGATCTCAATAGGCCAAGAAAGGGCCTGGGGCAGGGCAACAAGGAATGGTGGGAGAAGGAGGCTACACATTCTCTTTCCACGTCTTTTATTAGGGGCAATTTTCTGACCCTGGGTGAGTCTCTCTGGGGTTGGGAGATGTGTGCCCACCACCAGCCCTTCTTTGCTCTCACTCCCAGGAGGAGATGGCTTGTTCTGAGATGGTCTCCAGTTGACTCTGCCACTGGGGAAAGGTCAGGGCTGACCTGTCTGCCATCAGAGTTACCTGGGGCCAGAGAAAGACCTAGAGCTGGAGAGCTGGACAGCTGAGGGGTCCCGGGTCTTTGAGAAGTGGAAAGCTGGGAGCCCTCTCCGAGATTATCTCTAAGGCCGTCTCACACTTGGCCCTCATTTGACAGCGGGGGAAACTGAGGCACAGAGAGGCCATGACTTACATCCAGGGTCATTTACTGAGTTCTGTAGAGGAAGAGCTAGAAGCCAAGGCTTCAGACTCTTGCTTCATATATTTCCTTGCAGTGCAAGGACTGAAAACACCTTGCTTTAGCCGATGATGCTGTAAGGGAAATTCTTCAGGTATGAGAGATTCACCCAGGCATTCCTGAGGACCCTGGCACTTGCAACCTTGGAGGAAGACGACCGCAGACATTGCTGACTGTGCCATTTGCAGGGGGAGGGACGAGGACACGGAGAGGCTAGGGGACATGCAGCGGAAGCAGCAGCAGGAAAGCACAGCCCGGGGTCTCTGCATCGCTGCCCCCTCTCCTCTGTGGCTCCCTGCTAACCCATCCCCGGAGCACAGAGCTTTTCCAAGGAAACAGTATTTTCTTTGGAAACCATAGGCCCTGGACCTTCGTCTCTGTGTCCTGGGGGGCTTGAGAACCGACTCAGAGTCTAAGGAATTTTGAGGCCTCCGGGCCAATGGTTGTGTCATGGTTTGACCAAAAGAATCTTTCCCAGGACCCCATCCCACAGCCTTGACCCCGGAGCTGGGAATTAATTGTGGCCACCTGGGCTCTGGTTAGCTGCCTTTCATAATGTCTTTCTGTTTTGCATAGAATAAACCACATGCTATTTCTCAACAAGACGGAGAAGTTCTGGTGTGGCTTCTTTGCGAGCAAAATATTCTTAGGCAACCACCGTGTTGAAACCCAGCACAACTTTGGAGGTGAAGCTGCAGATGCTGGTGTTTGTCCCGAAGGCTGTCTGTCCCTTGACATCTGATCCTGATTTTGAGTGAGAGATTCTAGGGTAGAGAAAAGAGACCGACCATGCCTCTTCTTAGGGGGCAGGGAGGGGCAGGACTTGGCCAAATTATTTCACACCCTCCGGGCCTCAGTTTCCACACCTTTAAAATGGGGCTGGAAGCACACAGCTTGAGAAACATGAGCGAATGAAATGAGCTCGTAGCTGTGAAGCGCCTTGCTCAGGGCCTGCTTCCTTCCCAACGTCCCCACCCCAACCCCGCGCGTTCCCAGGCCCCCATCCCTGCTGAACCCCTTTTGTGGGTTCAGGAAAGTAACTCGCTGGAGCTTTGGCAATAGCAAAGCAGAATTAGCGGAGGGCATCTGCTGGGGTGCGGGCGGGGGTGCCGGCCGGGGCTGCTGGGAGAAGGCTGGGGGTGGGAATCATGTCACACAAACAATGTCACTTGTGCGTGAGGTGAGACCGAGCCACAGGAGGAAGGGAGAGTTTCCCACTGCTGCTTCCCCTCCCGGCTGCAGACGGTTCTGAAAGGAAGGCATCTGTGCGGGTGACTAAGGGGCTCGGTGGTGAAATGCGGAGCTGGGTCTCCAGGGCCGAGAAGAGGACTTTTGCATGAACTTGGCCAACGTCTTGCATCTGCTGGACCCAGTAGGGGGCAGAACCCACCCAGATGTTTCTGATGGAGGGTCTGTCTCCCAAGGTGTGGCAGGTTAGGGAGACAGACCAGGGGTTCCACACTGGTGGTGCTTGAAGATAGAAACGGTGTCTTCCAAGCCTCGGGAGATGGGAGCCACGGAGAGGGGGAGCCCCTGGCAGCCTCAGCAGTGGGGAAACCCACTCCCACTGTCTTCTCACCTCCAGCCTCCGGCAGGCGCCTCTCCCGGGCAGAACAGAAAGAGCTGGGGCGTGCAGGGGCCAGCCTCGGGCCGGGGCAGGGCCGTGTGCACGTGTGTGCGTGTGTGTGTGTGTGTGTGTGTGTGTGAGATGGAAAAGAACTCAACTGTTCCGGGCCTCATCTATAGCAAAGGGGGAGGGAAAAGCCTTGCGTTGCCCCCCTGTGCGGTGCTCCTGTCAATGCACTAGGCAAGCATCTCAAACTTCCCAGCTAAGGTGCCACGGCCACGGGGCGGGAGTGGGAGTGCAGAGGGCAGAGCGTGGCCCTGAGGAGGCAACCAAGAAAGGTATTCATTGTCTCTAATTTTAGTTTAGAATTAGTGTGATATTTCAACTCCTAATTTATAATACAATCACCGTTCGTTTTAATTAGAAATAATATTTTAACTTACTTATCCACTGAGTAGGTTTGGTGCCCAGGGACGATGGAGCGTGCTTAGTTTGTGGCTTCCCATCCTACTCTCTCCCTTTTGCCAACCTCCCGGAACACTCTAGAAGAGTAACCCAACCCCATGTGGAGCCCGGGCAGCGTTGGCACGTCTCTCCCACCAGCCTTTGGTTAGTCTCCGTGTTCGCTGGAGACCATGGAAACACAATGCTCAGCCACGCGACACTACCGGGGCCCCACCCGTGTCACCCTGTGGGCAGGAGGACCAAGGCCTCAGGCTCCCGGGACCCCAGAGGGCAGGGTGGCTGCTCTCGGCCGGTGACTGTCAAACGCAAGTATTTTCCACAGAAGTGATGCTGCGGGCAGAAAGGCGAGATGAGCACCGTGGGGTCCCAACTTCACTGTGCCCCACTCCTCTCGGGGAAGATGAGGTGAGGCTGATTTGCCTTGAAGCAGAGAAACGAACAGCAGCAGCTGAGAGAGGGGATCGAGTCCCAGGGGCGGGTGGCACGGTCTAGCCAGCTGGTCTCTTCTCTTGAGCACCGAGAGGCCCTCCAGCATGTGGTTCAGACTAGAGTGAGGGTGACAGCCAGGGCGAGGCCGGGCCGGGGCAGGCAGGCCAGCTCTCCCGGGACTCTCGGGGTTCGTGGAGCGGCTGGGGCCTGGGAGATGTGGGGCTGCCTTCTTAAGACTTAGCAAACTAGAGAGCCAAATAGGGTTTCTGAAAACTCAGTATTAGTGTTTCCATGGTCAGAGAGAAAACAGTGGAATGCGCACAACCACACCCTGCTTTCCATTTAAAACTTGCACATCCCACTTTGAAATGTCTCTGCGAGGGGAATTTGGACGAGGCTGATGTTAGACACAGGTTCTCAGGGGTGATGTTCCCAGATCCACCGGAGAGGATGCCCACCGCAGGAGGCGGCAGTCGCGGGAGTTTGATTTCAGGACGCCGCAATGTGCGGCGCCCGGCTGCTCCCAGCTCCCGTGGGGCGTCCCCTCCAGCCGTGGGGCGTCTTCTCCGGCCAGCTGCTTCCTCGAGCTGCCCGGATGCTGCAGGAGGAGGGGAGCCTGCTTCAGTTTCTGTCCTCTCTTCCTGGGTTCTCTTCCTCTGTCCCCAGGGCAACACCAGCGCCTTGTTCCTAGAAAAGACACTCTTCAGGCTGATTTTCCTGGCTCCTGCTCCATTCCCGTGCGGTGTCCTCGCTCTTTCTCCTTAGAGATGAGAGGGATAGAGAGACAGGGCGAGAGAGGGACCCATTCGGGGGTTTCCTTGGGAATCTAGGACCTAGACTTGTATTTTCTTCTCACGTGTGCTCCGAGGAGCTACCTCAGACTCCCCTGGGCAGGATGTTAAAATGCAGATTCTTGGGCCCCCGGCACTGCCAGAAACACAAGCTCTGGGGGTGGGTCCAGGAATCTGCATTTCAGTTCCTCTCCCTTCTTCTGACCAGGGATGCTTGAGAAAGGGGCTCCTTGAGAGATGGCCTGCTGCCGGGCCAGGGGCTGGTGACCTTGAGCAAACAACCTGACCTCTCTTTCAGAGGCAGAGAGCGCGTCCCAGCAGTCCAGGAGGGCCACGGGAGAAAACGAGGAGGCTGGGTCTTCAGACTGCCAAGGCCAGCCACAGGAGCAACGTTGCTGCCTGGGAGTCTGCAGAGCCTTTAAGCACCCTCTCTGGGTGACCCCGAGTCAGCCAGGCATCGAACTCGCCCCTCTCACTGCCTGGGGTCCCCTGCCGGGTCTGCCACTTAAGGAAGTTCAGAGGAGATTCCAGGACAGGTGCCCTGCTTGGGGAGGGGGATGCAGCCTCCATCAGTGCTCGCCCTGGCCCCCCACACTGCAGGAGGCACCCCCATGCTGCACGAGGCCCCCCACACTGCAGGAGGCCCCTCCACACCGCAGGAGCTGCCCCCAACACCTTGTGTGGTGATGAAGGGCTCCGGTGCCTGCTTGCTTCCCCCACGGGGACGGCCTGCTGTGCCTTCAGCGCCCGGCATCCTCTTTGGCACCGCTGCCCAGGTCCCTCCGGAGTCTCATCTAATGCTTCAAAGAACAACTAACAGGACACGCGAAGGTAAATGCAAGTCCCGGTGCTCGTGAGTCCTGCCTCACTTCCAGACTTGTTGGTTCTTCCCTTATTTTTATAGAGTGCTTAGCACACTGCTAAATGGACACATTCTTGTTGAATTTGAACTGAAGAATTTGTAGCTCCCTTGGTTCTCTGACATCCGGCCCTGTGGGATCTACTGAAATGAATTTGCAATAATGAAAACAACTTACTGTAAGTCCTTCCCACACTACGGGGCTTGCCTGTGAAGGAGCTCCTTAACCTTCCCAGCAAGTTGCACTGTAGGCAAGCACCGGAGCCTCTGTACAGATTAAAGCTCCCAGCAGCTCAGTCAAGCGCCAAGCCAATCTCCTCCCCTGACTTTTTTTACCTGAACAAAGAAACAGCCCCTTAAAAATGCAAATATTCTAAGTGACCATGCTGCCCTCCCTCCACCCCCTCCAGAATTACAGTGAGAAACAAGACAGCCTTTGGAAGGCCACAGTGTTGTGCAAGTGCAGGGCTTTGGTTGTAATCGTCTGTTTCTGTCTGTGTTTTGGAGTTTACCGTTTAAAAGACTTTCAAAGAACACGTGCAAACTCCATCCGACTCGACCCCACACCAACCTGCCGAGGTGGTCAGGAAAGGGGCTGCCCCATTTTCTTTGGGCTCAGAGAGGCTGTGATTTGTTCAAGGACCTGGGCTGGAAAGGGACAGGGAAGGGCCTGGAGCAGGCAGCTCAGTGCTGCCCCAGGACAGGCTGCGGCTCTGCTCCCACCCCACACTGGGAGGCTGGGGAGGCTGGGGAGGCGGGGGGCGCTGAGCCGGACCTGGGGTCTCAGGCTGGGGGTGCTGAGGCTGCTGGGAGCTGTAGGGCGGCCAGAAAAGCTTCCGTCTCCCACTGGAAATAGAAGTGGCACTCGGAGCATCTGTTAATTGACAGGACTTGATGGATTCACCAGTGCGTTCTGTGGATTTTTATTTTATGGCTCAACAACAGTACATCTATCCCCTTGGCAGTGGTGGCATAAGCACGTGGGAATGCAATTAATTCACTCTGAATGTAATTAATTCACCCCTTAGCCCTTACCGTGGGCTGGGTAAGGGTTTTCGGACCTTGTGCAATTACTGTTCTCCCCATTCTCCTCCCTGCCCACCCTGGACCCCCCACCCCCCACCCCAGGTTTGTAAGGAGTGCGCAGTGGGAAGCAGATTTCGGGGCTGGCCTTTGAGGGGGGCCGTTGAGGGGGGCCTTCTCCTTCACCGTTGAGCCCTGAGGATCTAAGATGAGGGGTGGGCTGCCCTGGAGCCTCTCAGAATAGAGCTCCACTGCCAGCCTCTGCCCCCCTTCCCTGGGATCTGGGCCGCTGGAAGGGGATCAGACTGGATTGACCCCGATGGGGGAGGGATGGAGAGCGAGGGGGAGCTTATTTCAGCTGGAAAAGCCCTGCGTGCTTCAGTGGAAAACCATGTCTGGCGGCAGCACCCCCTTTGGGTTATCAGCATCTACCCCTTTCACCACCTTACTCTTTGCAAATTGTAGGAAACCAATAGAGATGTACATTCTGTCCTGGCTGGTAGTCATTTAATTGACTTCCTCACACCCCCGTGGAAAATCCAGCTTTGTCTCTATCTGCAGTTAATCGCAGCATTTCTTTTTCCGTATAAATCTGTGCCGTTTTCACTTTCCCTTTAACCTGGTTATAACATCTCCCCGCAACTCTCATGTCACGAGTAAAATAAAATTGTCAACACGTGTTCAGTTTCGTATCTGTGTGAGAATTGTGCTCGGGCTTTTTCCCGAAAGCTGTTTTTAAACCCGGTGTCTGTGTGTGCTGGGGGTGGCGGGTGGCGGAGGGTGGCTGCCGGGTGCCCCTGGGGCCCGGGCCCAAAGCTCCATGGCCTTGAGAGCCACGGGGCTTGTCCCAGGACAGGGGCTCCTGGGCAGAGAGTGGTGACCGTCGTGGCGCGGCCCTTCCCGTGGGCTCTTTGACTCTGGGGGAGGAGAGGACCCACCTCGGCTTGACCAAGATTGAATTTCTCACTCCTTCTGGCTGGTGTGTGTCTGAGAAGGCGGCTCAGGGCCAGATGGAATTTGATGTGGACAAATGGAGAAATGTGAATTGTTTTGCATCTAAGATCCAGGGAACACATTTCAGGGCTGCTGTATTTTGGGGTGTGTCAGGGCTTGCTGAGAGCCTCTGTGCAGCATGCGTCTGCACCCCAGTTGGTCTGAAGACAGGGCAGTGTTTGCAGAACTGATGTGCCAAATACGACTAAGCCAAGGAGCGGCACACAGGGTGATTTAAGAATCCTCTTTCCAACCCTGGATGACTGAAAACAGAAGCGACAACTGCAGCAAACGCTTCCCAAAATGAAACAAAATTCCACATGCCAGAACCCCTTCCTGGAGAAGAGGGAGCTGTGGCAGCACCTTCCTGCTCCGAGTGCAGGGGTGGGGTGGGGGCGCCCCCCTGGGGGCGAGGGGAGGACCCCTGGCCCGGTCGGGTGCTCCAGCCCAGGGGGCCGGGCAGGGCCGCCTCTGGGGCCGAAAACTGATGTTGCCCAGGAAATGTCCCAGGGCTTTGCCAGGTGCTCCTGGTGGGCACGCTCCATGGTTTCACCTGGTCACCCGAGAACTTGAGGGCACTCCAGTACACAGCTTTGGGTACCTGCCTATCGGAAATTGGTTGTTGTGGCTCCTTGAAAACCTACCAGAGGACTCCTGGAAAGGACCCGTGGGAGGGTGGGGGCTCGGGGGGCAGGGATCTGACTTTTGAAGATGTGGATGGGGTTATGGGGCTGGGGATTGACTATTTTTTTAACTTAAAAATGACTTTGACATAACGTTAGACGTAGAAAAGAACTGCAAGAATAGTGCAAGGAATCTCCACATCATTCACCAGATTCTCCAAATGCTGACACTTTATTACATTTGCTTTTTCCTCCCCCATCCCTCCTTCCCTCCTTCCACCCCTTCCTCTCTCCTCCCCTCTGTACACACATGCACGCACGCACGCACACTCACAAGTTCACATTTGTATTTTCTTTCCTGAATCATCTAAAGGTAAGCTGCAGACATGCTGTACTTTTTTTTTTTTTTTCAAATTCTTTTTTATTGAGATTGTTCAGATGCCATACAATTATCCAAAGATCCAAAGTGTACAATCACTTGCCCCTGGGTACCCTCATACAGCTGTGCATCCATCACCACACTTAATTTTTGTTCAATTTTTAGAAACTTTTCATTACTCCAGACAAGAAATAAAGTGAAAGATGAAAAAAGAAAAAAAGAAAAGGAAACTCTAATCCTCCCCATCCCTAACCAACCCCCCTCAATTGTTGACTCCTAGTATTGATATAGTACATTTGTTACTGTTTATGAAAAAATGTTGAAATACTACTAACTGTAGTATATAGTTTGCATAGGTATATAGTTCTTCCCAAATGCCCTTCTATTATTAACTTCTAATTGTATTGTCATACATTTGTTCTGGTTCGTGGAAGTGATTTCTAGTATTTGTACAGTTGATCATGGACATTGCCCACCATAGGATTCGGTTTTATACATTCCCATCTTTTGACCTCCAACTTTCCTTCTGGTGACATATATGACTCTGAGCTTCCCCTTTCCTCCTCATTCACACACCATTCAGCACTGTTAGTTATTCTCACATCTTGCTACTGACACCCCTATTCATTTCCAAACATTTAAGTTCATCCTAATTGAACATTCTGCTCATACTAAGCAACCACTCCCCATTCTTAAGCCTCATCCTATATCTTGGTACCTTATATTTCATGTCTATGAGTTTACATATTATAATTAGTTCCTATCAGTGAGACCCTGCAATAATTGTCCTAATGTGTCTGGCTTATTTCACTCAGTATATTGCCCTCGAGGTTTTGTCATCAACCCATGTTTTTTTTTTTTTTAATATGGTTTTGTTCACTCACCATACATTCCATCCCAAGTAAATAATCGATGGTTCTCTGTATGGTCATATATTTATGTGTTTACCACCTTCACCACTATCTATATAAGGGCATCTACATTTCTTCCACAAGGCAGGAGGGTGAGTCAAAGAAGGTAGAGAGGCAAAAGAAAGAGGAAAAAAAATGACAGCTAGGAAGCAGCAAAAGGAAAAATAACCTTAAATAAAAGTGGAGTAAAGAATCAGACAATATCACCAATGTCAAGTGTCTAACATGCCTCCCCTATCGCCCCCCTTACCTGCATTTACCTTGGTATATCACCCTTGTTACATTAAAGGAAGCATAATACAATGATTCTATTAGTTACAGTCTCTAGTTTATGCTGATTGCATCCCTCCCCCAATGTCTCCCCATTTTTAACACCTTGCAAGGTTGACATTTGCTTGTTCTCCCTCGTAAAAGAACATATTTGTATATTTTATCACAATTGCTGAATACTCTAGATTTCACCAAGTTACATAGTCCCAGTCTTTATCTTTCCTCCTTTCTTGTGGTGTCTCACATGCTCCCCACCTTCCTCTCTCAACCATATTCATAGTTATCTTTGTTCAGTGTACTTCCATTGTTGTGCTACCATCTCCCAAAATTGTGTTCCAAACCACACACTCCTGTCTTCTATCACTCTGCAGTGCTCCCTTTAGTATTTCCTGTAGGGCAGGTGTCTTGTTCACAAAGTCTCTCATTGTCTGTTTGTCAGAAAATATTTTGAGCTCTCCCTCATATTTGAAGGACAGCTTTGCTGGATATAGGATTCTTGGTTGGCAGTTTTTCTCTTTCAGTGTCTTAAATATATCACACCACTTCCTTCTTGCCTCCATGGTTTCTGCTGAGAGATCCGCACATAGTCTTATTAAGCTTCCTTTGTATGTAATGGATCGCTTTTCTCTTGCTGCTTTCAGGATTCTCTCTTTGTCTTTGACATTTAATAATCTGATTATTAAGTGTCTTGGCGTAGGCCTATTCAGATCTCTTCTGTTTGGAGTACGCTGCGCTTCTTGGATCTGTAATTTTATGTCTTTCATAAGAGACGGGAAATTTTCATTAATTATTTCCTCTATTATTGCTTCTGCCCCTTTTCCCTTCTCTTCTCCTTCTGGGACATCAATGATACGTACATTATTGTACTTTGTTTCATCCTTGAGTTCCCGGAGATGTTGCTCATATTTTTTCATTCTTTTCTCCATCTGCTCCTTTGCGTGTAGGCTTTCAGGTGTTTTGTTCTCCAGTTCCTGAGTGTTTTCTTCTGCCTCTTGAGATCTGCTGTTGTATGTTTCCATTGTTTCTTTCATCTCCTGTGTTGTGCCCTTCATTTCCATAACTTCTACTAGTTGTTTTTTTTGAACTTTTAATTTCTGCCATATATATGCCCAGTGATTCCTTTACAGCCTCTATCTCTTTTGCAATATCTTCTCTAAACTTTTTGAATTGATTTAGCATTAGTTGTTTAAATTCCTGTATCTCAGTTGAAGGGTACATTTGTTCCTTTGACTGGGCCATAACTTTGTTTTTCTTAGTGTAGGTTGTAATTTTCTGTTATCTAGGCATGGTTTCCTTGATTATCCAAATCAGGTTTTCCCAGACCAGAACAGGCTCAGGTCCCAGAGGGAAGAAATATTCAGTATCTGGTTTCCCTGCGGGTGTGTCTTAGAAAATTGCTCCACCCTGTGATGCCTCAGGTCACTATGCTTTTCTGCCCAGCAGGTGATGCCTGTTAGCCTATAATTCTTGACTGGTGTGAGGAGGTATGGCTGTGTTCCCCCAGGCTCTGGGGTCTGGTTCTGAATGGAAAGGGCCCCACCCCTTTCCTCCTAGAGAAGACAGATCCCCCAGGTGCAGGTTATTAGCATTTCAATAGTCTCTCTCTCTGCTTGTGCTGTCTCCACCCTTCCCGGAGTCACAGCCCTGGATACTGAAAATGACTGGGGCTTTTTCCCTGAGCCAAAAAAGACACAGATGTTCCCCTTCAGACCCAGTCCAAGGTGACCCTCTGGCTCTCCAAGGTCAGTCGTCACCCAAAGCCTCTGTCTGTTTTTTGGGGATTCCTACCTGTAGTGAGCAGTTCACACTCGCTACTTAAAACCCCAGTTGGAGCTCAGCTGAGCCATATTCGCTTGCTGGGAGAGAGCTTCTCTCTGGCACCACGAGGCTTTGCAGCTTGGGCTATGGGGGAGGGGGTCTCGCGACTTGGATCCGCAGGTTTTACTTACAGATTTTATGCTGTGTTCTCGGACATTCCTCCCAATTCAGGTTGGTGTATGATGAGTGGATGGTCTCGTTTGTGCCCCCGCAGTTATTCTGGATTATTTACTAGTTGTTTCTGGTTTTTCGTAGTTGTTCCAGGGGTAAGCTTCCACTCCTCTCTATGCCGCCATCTTGCCCCTCCCTCTGTACTTTTGCCCCTAAATACTTCAGGGTCTGTCTCCTAAATGTGATGCATATTCTTATATGACCACAGTACAATTATCAAAATCAGGCAATTAACATGATACTATTATTTACAGACCTTAATCAGAATTTTCCTCTTGTCCTAGTAATGGCCTTTACAGCAAAAGAAAATCCAAGATCATATGTGCAGTCAGCTGTCATCTCACTTTAGTCTCCCTTATTCTGGAACAGGTCCTTGGTCTTCCTTGGTATTTCTTGATGTTGACACTTTTGCAGAGTGCAGGCTGATTATCCTGGAGAAGTTCCTTCACTTTTTCGTCTGATGTTTGCTCACTACTAGCCAATGTTCTCCACCTTTAGCAGGAGCCATAGGGGTGATGCTGAATTCCTCTCAACATGCCAGGAAATTTACTTTCAAACCACATCAGCGTATACAGGTGACATTATGTGTGGGACGGAGATTAAAGTGTACCCAGGTGCTGCAAGCGTTCCAGCCAAGAAAGCTCCGGTCAAAGGGATCAGCTGGCCTTGCAGAAGGGAAGCTCATGCCCCAGAGATAGCTCTGTCAACTGCCTTTCAATCAGCAGCCATGATGAGGGTCAGAGTGGGTTTTTACTGGTGGAAATAGTGACCTGTTAATGAGCATGATGCAAGTGAGCAATGGGCTCTCTCTGATGAGAATAAAGTTCTTTGAGATGTGTGTGACATTAAAACATTTCAGAGGACACTTGCCACTCCTGCATGAACCATGGGATGCCGCTGGTCACCCTGTCTCCAGCTGGGATAACCAGTGGGTTGCGGTCACCAAGGCTGGCTCAGCATTGGCTCTAGTGACTATTACATGTCAGGTGGCGGTTGGAAGTCCTACCTCGTGTCCAGCTGTAGCCTCCTTGAGCCTATGGGAACTGGATATATGAACTTTTATTGTCCTTGCTTGATAATATATGTTTAGTTGAACATAAACATCTGTGTGTGTGTGTGTGTGTGTGAGGCAGAGTTTGGCTTTAGACTTGCTTTCATCATAACCTGGAAGCAAGGCTATGGCGGGGAGCGGCCAGATCTCACAACCTTCAGCTTTCTTCTGGGGCTGAGGCTGTGTATCAGGTCCATTTGCTGCAGAGGAAAATGCTGTCAAGACTATCACTGCGAGTTTAAGAAAGCCCAGGAGCCCCTCTTTTTATTTTGCTGGAGGGAATGTTGGATGCCCCAGACCATCCTGTACTTATAACCAGAACACCCAGCTCCTCACACAAAAGCTGAGTGGTTTTTTGACTCAGCTAAACTGTGGAATCCCCCAAGCATCTTTCTAAAATGCTGATATCCAGGCCACCCTGCAGGCGCATGAAATCCCCCCAGGTGATCACCCATACAGGCTGGGTTGAGAACCCCGGTGGGGAGAGCCCTGATCCCAGAGGTTAGTCTCAGCTCGGACCTTCTCTCCTGCCACCTCTGAGGGCAGAGCCCTGAGTAGGGCGAAGAAGAGCCCAGAATGTTCCTTTAGGGATAGATGCCAGGTAGGCCAGTGAGCTGGTTGTGTCCACGGATGCCCCCCACTCACTTTTGGGGGTCCTCTCCCTGCCTCTCCCCAGTACCTTGGGAGGCTCTGAGGGTAAACAATGGAAGGGGGAATGGCTCTGACAAAGAAGGCATGGTTGAAGTTTTGGGGTGGGATTTGTCCCCCAGGACTGACCAGGGCCTGGGGCATGGAATGTGCTTCGTAAACACCCATTTCCTTCTCTTCCCTTTTTCTTTTTTCATGGGGGAACTGGGGTGCAAGGAGGAGCTGAGGAGGAGGAGGAAGTCAAGGGCTTAATACTGGAACCAGGGGTGTCGGGAGACTGTTTGCTTCCTAAGGGCTCTGCTCCCCAGTGCCAGCAAGGGACATCTCCAGAAGGGAAACGGGGCCCATTTCATCAACCCTGACCTCCCCTTCTCACCCACCTCGCCTTGGGGAGGTGATGCCGCCTTCCGAGGCCTGGCCCCTGACCTCTCCTGGCCCTCAGCGCTGGGCGCAGCTGGGGCGGCAGCTCCTGCAGGCCCCGGCCTGACCTGGGAGTGGGGCCTGGGCGGGAACGAGGGCACAGGCCTGGCAAGTTTCCTCAATCCTGAGCCAGTGGCCTGGGGCGCCCTGAATTCCTTCTGACTGAAGGAGGCTGGGGCCTAGCCCCCAGGACGGGGCTGTGGCCATGGGTGGGGCTGGGCGCCCGGGCAGGCTGTCACTGGCCCTCGGGGACCTGGAGCTTGCGGAATCTACCTGGCAGCCGACAGTCTTTCGGGTGCCTCAGGCCATCACCCTCCACGCTGATTCTCGAGATCCAGAGCATTCATGTGTTGAGGTTGGTTTTGTGATCCCTGCTGGCCCTCGCTGAGGGCTTTATTTGTGCTCAGCACTTTTCTAAATGCTCATTTAATCCTCCCAACAATCCTAGATAGATATTCTTGTTGTCTTCATTTCCCAGAGGAGAAATAGAGGCACAGGGAGCTCAAGCAGCTCGCCGGGGCCACTTCACCCCGGAAGTGTCATCTTCATCTTTGTGCTTCAGCTTCTTGAACACCGCATGTGCCTAATAAATCTTGGGTTGGCTGGACTGAATTCGCGCCCCAGCTTGCTTTGCCTGCTTGCCTCCACTTCCCTTCACCCTGGCCTCTATTTGTAGGGTGGCCGTTTGAGGGTCAGGGGATGTTATTCCTGGGCAGGTGTGGAGCTGGGCTTCTGGGTGGGTGAGGGCAGCTGGGTGCGTGGTGGTGGGGGTGGAGGTGGGGGTGCCTCTCACCCCTCTGACCGGGGAAGGTATTTTGCCTGGCCTCATTCCATTTGGTAGGAGGGGTGAGGCCGTTCCCTTCTTGATGGAATGTGATAGTCTCAACCCCCACCCCACCCCACCCCACCTCAACCCCCTCAGGAGCCAAACCTCACCTCAGTCGTACAAAGGAAGTGGTAAACAAACCCACTATCTCGACTTAACTATTCTGCTGCTCCATGTCGGGGAGTTAGGCCTCTTTGAAATGTTTGCCATCTATTTTTCATATATTTTACTCTTCTGAGAATGTTCGTGACCAACCAGTAAAATGCTGCCCGTTCCACCGCTAAGTGCGGTGAGCGAACACCGTGTCGTGCAGACACTGCCCCTCATCCGCAAACCGCCTTGTGGGACCATGAGCAGGGGCAGGGGCCCTGGGACCAGGGGGCCTGGGTTTAATCCAGCCCAACAGGAACTACCGAGGTTACTGCCTTTGACAAGTTATGGAAACTCCCTGCACCTCAGTTTCTTTATCTGCAAAATGGGGCTGCTAATACCCAATAGGACTTACCTCACAGTGTTGAGATGATTAAATGGGCCAATATGTGAATAAAGTGCTTGAACAGGGGTGTAAGTGAGAGCTGCTATACCCATGACCAGCTTGGGCTCCGGAAGGTGAGTCGCCTGTGGTGCGTTTTGTAGCTGGGATTGGCGTGGAGATGACCCCTCCACTGGGAAAGGCTGCCCCCGTGACCAGACATGCTGCCTGGCTGGTCCGGCACCCGGGGAGCAAAGAACCTATTCTGGGAAATGGTTTTCTCCTTCTGTTTTTAAAAAGAATTGTCAAAGCCAGCAGGGCTCAAAGATGCCCGGTGGAGCTGGGCAG
This sequence comes from Choloepus didactylus, assembly GCF_015220235.1. Taxonomy (NCBI): domain Eukaryota; kingdom Metazoa; phylum Chordata; class Mammalia; order Pilosa; family Megalonychidae; genus Choloepus; species Choloepus didactylus. The sequence continues at coordinate 67,635,355 of NC_051323.1, forward strand.
GCCTCAGCCTTTCATGTTTAACATCAGCATAGCTTCCTCATCTGAAAATGGAGAGGGTGCCCCGGGGGGGTCCCCAACTCTGACAGTCTGTGGGCTACAGATCTCCAAGTCTGAGAACAAAATACACGGTTGCATCAAACCTTTCCAAGCCCCGGTTACCGCCCTGCTCAGCTCAGCCAGTGTTTGGCCCCACATAGCCCCAAAGCGTGGGCAGCTCGTTAGAGCATGTTGGGCCGGGCCTGGCTGGCTCCAGCGGCAGAAGGTCGGGCCGAGGGGCTCCTGGGCAGCAGCCCTCTGAGCTCTAAATCCCCAGGAGGTTATCGGCTGGATTGCCTCAATCCTGGGGAGCCCAGCAGCAGCCTCCCCACCCCCCAACCAGGGGAGTAAGGGATCCCTGAGATGACACGCTCGGCACCCCTTCCTGAGGCTGACCCCTCTAGGGGACAGTCCCAGGTGGGCACGTCTGCCCCTGTGGTAGCCTAACATTGTGTTCCCGGTGCCCACGGCCCCCGGGAGAGCAGAAGGGATGACTGACACAGCATGCTGCCCCCGAGGCCTGGATTGGAGGGAGGGGGGCTGCTTCCTTGGAGAACTAGGCAAGGGGCTCTCTCCTCTCCATTCAGAAGTGGAAGGAAAGGCCCGGACACACGAGTCACATGGGGCCACGTTTGATTTTCACTTATTACTTTGAGGAGCAGAGCAGAACGAATTAGTGAAATATATCTACAGCATATGGCTTTTCTAAAAGCTGTTGGAGATCTGTCAAGGACACTCTGAAAATGGATCCAGGCTTGCAGTGTTCTGAATGGAGATAACTATGATGCATTTTCAATGTATCATAACTTCACAGTATGTCACTTTCTCAAGTACATCACGTGCACGCTCTAGCATTTTGTTTGTGCTTTTTACTTAGCAACCTTGTTTGTATAGATGGAATCAGAGTAAATTTCACCCTCAACCTATTCCAAAAATGTAGCAGTCCTGGGGCCTCTACTTGCTAGAGGGTTAGTGTAGTCAGATCAAATTCTTGCGAGTCCAAAGGGGGTGAGATACGACTCCCTGGGTGAGAATAGAATGCCCACTGCTGAGACCCATCGGTGAGGACTGACGTTTGAACAACTCTGCATTATGGAAGGAGTCATTGGATGCAGAGAACCTGTCTGGGAATTGAGCCAGAACCTCCCTGGTTATAAATGAAGACATTGGCGTATGTCTTTATCGTCCCTTTCCTCCATGAAAATGTGAGCAAATACACAAGTGATGGAAGATGTGGGGGATGCAACTCCTGGGGCAGAGGTTCTCAACCCTGGGGTTACAGCAGAACCACCTGGGGAGCTTTAGAAAAGATGGATGGGCCCGACCCCTCACCTGGTATGGTCTTAATTGATCTGGGGGGTGGGGCCTGGGCATCAGTAAGGTTAAAAGCTTCCAGATGGTTCTCCCGTGCTGCCAGGCCTGAGAACCCCCGAGTAGCAGTCCTCAGGATTTTATGAGCATCAGGTCCATCTGGGGAGCTTGTTAAACACAGTGCTGGGCCCCACCCTAGGGTTTCTGATACAGTAGGGCTGGGGTGGGGCCTGGGAATCTGCATTTCCAACAAGCTCCCAGGTGATCCTGAAGTGGCTGGTTAGGCCCACACTGGCAACAGCCCTCTCAGGGCTCAGTGGTCACAGCGGACCTCAATTCTCCTGGACCCAGAGTGTCCCCTGCTGCTGGCCCCTGCTGGCCTGGCCTGGCTCTTGCCTTTCTCCAGCCAGGCACTTGCTTCTCCTTCTACCCTGCCCTGCCCTTGGCTGACCTCCAGGATCTCCCTGACATGGTGTAGGAAAAAAAAATCTTATCCAATTTTTTTGGACTAAGGGAGATTGGAATGCTCTCAGAGATGTTTTACCTGAGGGGAAAATAGACCCTCAAGTAAAACCACAGAAGTGGGCCCATTCTCTGAAGAGGGAAGTCCTGGGGTCAGAGATGGCTGGACAGTGTCCAGGGGACAGGCCACAGCCACTGGGAGGCCTGGGACAGAGCGGAGAGGCGGCCGGGAGCAGGCACTGAGCTCACACCAGCTTCTCCCTGGGTGTTTTCCTCGCTCTTCTCTCTCTGAAGCCATCCCGGGTGCCTGGTGGAACACAGTTGTCCCTCGGCTCTTGAGTTTACATGTTAGATGTGTAGCTCCTCACAGAGGCTGACTCATCTCCCTCTGGGTCTCCATCCCAATTTCCTAAGAAAAAGACTACGATCCGCTTCTCTTAGGGGTCAGCCCACGGATACAAACCCTCCTGTGACTTAGGGAAGAGGTGATTCGTAGAGAAAGGGGAGTTGTTGGCTCTGAGCTGGGCTGATGACCCCCAAAGTGTCCCCTACACACCCAGTTTAAAAGTCTCTCTCTCAAAAGGAATGTTGAGTCCATAAAACAGGCACTGCCGTGGAACCGGTCCCTGTCCTCTAGCTTAGCCAGTCTCTCCCCTGCCAGGTCCGGGGACCCGATGGGCCCCTTTCCTTCTCCTCTCTGGGAGGCTCCGGATCACAGTTGGCAGAAACCAAAGAAGAGGCTGCGGCGGAGTGGAGTGTCCCCCAGGGAGCTGAGCCGGGAACGGGCTCAATGGGCAGTGTCGGGAAAAGGGGGCCGGTGTGGTACTCACTCCAGGTGTCATTTCCTGTGAGTGCCATGGGTGTGCCCGCCCGTGACAGGGCGCCAGGATAGCTTGGATTCCCTTTGTGATTTTTTCACAGCCTCCTGAGCTCACCCTCCAGGTGACAGCCTGCCCCGGGGGCGGTGAGTGTTCCCAAGTCACTCAGAGTTGCGTGCCTGTCAGGAGGGCCAGTGGCTTACGGTACAACGGTGGGGTTTTGGGGAGGCTGTATTTTATTTAACATGACACATGGTTGAGAAGGCAATGGGTGCATTTGGGGCCCGGCGGGGTGATTCAGGCAACATCACTTGCTTTCCAGACGTTTAGTGCTCAGACATCTGCTGAACTAAGCAGAATGTTCTGTAAGTTTCTGAGAGATTATTAGAAAGCAAGGGAAGTTCCCAGGATTTGCGGAAAGCACCGCCTGGAAGGTGGCAGATAATATGGAAGCCTGGGGTATGATGGGGGGAGGTGCTGGGGGTACAGGGGGAGGGGTAAGGAGCTTGGTGAGAGTGTCCAGGAATGTCATCTGATCCAATCCTCAAGGTCACACAGGGAGATAGGTGATGTCTCTTGGTATTTTATCTGCAAGTCAGTTATGCATCTAGTCATTGAGATTTGCAGAGTCCTAAAGTGCTTACTTCCTGAATGTGAACATTTAAAATATAACCTGATGCTTGCTCCTCTGTGCTGGCGAGGGTCTTCAATTTTTGACATCCTATGAGCTTCAAAATTGCAGATCCTGGGGTCACATCCTCACCAGCTAGAAGCACTGCCACATGCTAACTGGAAACAGTAATTAGTAGCCAAGCAGCAATGGAATGAAGTGTAGCAATTAAGTTAAAAACAACAACAGCAATGCACACACATACACATATCTGTAGGCGAGCAGAGATAGAGACTGTGTCTTTTTTTGTTTGTTTCCTCAAGTCTAAAATCAGCTCAATCAGTTATTTGCAATTTTTATTTCTTACAGGACCTGAGTGGAGCCAACTGGTTAGAATATTGATTAGAATAGCTAGTGGGGATGGGTGGGTCGTGGGGGGCAGCGAGAAGGCAACGGTGATGTAGAGGAGAGGCTGGGGTGGCTGCTGGGGGCTGGGGGCTGGTTCTCTTATTAAGCCTCAGTTGGGACCCCACAGTTGTTGTCTGAGGGTCTTTCCCCCCATCTCTTCCTGCTGAGCCTGGGAGGAATAAATCTATCACCAGATCTCTAATGATGAGCCTTCCAAGTGCAGGTTCCATTGAAGCGGTGCCTCCCACGGCTTCAGACTGGAGCTTTACTTCGACGTGGGGCAGTCTGAGCAAAATGTCAGCATCTCTCAAAGGAATCGCACGGAAGGCTGACGTGACTGGGTCCGTGAGATCACCAGTGCTGTCCAACTTGGCTTCTTCTCTGTCCACTTGGACCAGACTGGAAAGCAATCGGGACTGGTGGCAAGAGAAGCCTTTCAAGGGCAAGGACCCTTGAGCTGGTTGAGAAGCAGAAATAATAGCGGGATGAATAATCATTGCATTGCTCACGGACAGAATGAAGACCAAATTCCTGTGATGAGGAAATCTCCCTTTCTGGTTCTAATAAAAGGAATTTTTCTTCAACCCCGCACAGAGCAGAGAGCGAAAGCCCACCTCTGGGAGCAGCCTGCCAGAACCCTCGTCGGTCTGCTTCTGGGGCTCCTCTTCTGGGCAGCGCACACCCCGCAGCCCCCGCCTGGAAGGCAGACGGCCAAGGCCAAGGGGAGCAGGGGCTTCCTTCCCATGCAAGGCTGGGGGTCTCAGATCAGAGTAGGTGGGCCCGCCTGGAGCCTCCTGCAGCCCCCTTGGGAAGAGGGAAGGCTTTGCTGTGTGGTTCGAGGAGACAGGCGATCCCTGGGGCCTTTGGTAAGGATGGAGGTGGGGGTGGGAGAGCAAGTCCTCTGGTCCAGTGGCTGGAGGGAGAGGGAGGGTGGCAGAGGTTCTTAGCAGGAATTCTCTCACCAAAACCCACGGTGAGGAGAGAGAAGCAAAAGGAAAGCTTTTCCACAACAAAGACAGTGTTTTCTCTTCAATGAATACAAAATAAAATCTCTGGTAGATCTCAAAAGTTCTCTAGATATGTAGGGAATTGCGGGATGCGAATGCAGAGCCATTTTTGTTTAGAATCATAAAGCACAGGCTGTGAGAAGGGAAGGGGGCTGGCAGCTTGTGATGGGCTGAAAAGTGCCACCACCAGCCCCACTTCTGAAGAGGCCCATGTCCTAGTCCCCAGAACCTGTGAATATGCTCCTTACGTAACAGAAGAGACCTTGCAGATGTGATAAAGTTAAGGATCTTGAGATGAAGAGATTATAGGCAAGAGAAGGTCAAAGAAGGAGAAAGCTGCTCCACGAAGCAGAAGGAGAAAAGGCTCTGTGACGGGGCCATGAGCCAAACAGTGAGGGCAGCTTTGAGGCTGCAGCACGCAAAGGCAAGGATGTGGCCCTTCCCCTGAAGCCCCCAGAAGGAGCTCAGCATCCCCAAAACCTCACTCCTAGCCCAGCAAAACCCATTGTGGACTTCTGATCCCCAGAATTATCAGAGAATTAATTTGTGTTAAGTCATTACACTTGTGGCCACTTGTTGCAGCCGCTCATTTGCCCCAGCCCTCTCTTTCTACAGCTGAGGAGACTAAAGCCCATTTGCAGTCAATGTTTTCATTCATAGTCTGTCAATTTATGAAACATTTATGGGTAGTGGCTGGGTTTTCTCCTGGCTCTAGGAATCAGATGTAGATTTTTCTCTGTCAGTGTCCAGTTGACCAGGGCAGGACTTAGAATTCTCAATTTTATGGCATATAATGGCCATATTCTCTTGAATCAAAATCAAGTAACTCTGATCTGACAAGACCAAGTGGATTTGTGGGAATAATATGATAATGAATTGCAGGGGTCCCATAAAATCCAGGGCAAACAGTAAACCTTACATCACAAGAGGCAGAAGCCACCACGTGCTTCTCTCCTCTTCTTCAAGTCTCTCTCTTCACCTTCTTCCACCCTCTGGCCTCGATGTTACAAGGAAGAAAAAGGAATTGAAACCTTGCCACAAGGATTTCCAGAGGGTGTTGTTGATCTCTGAACCAGAGCACACTTTGGAAAGGTCCCCTGGAACTGAAAAATGATGAAGCATTGCTTCAATCCTTGCAATAAAACATCCTGGGTGACTTTCACTTCAAACCTCAGAGGGTTTCGAGATATTACAGAACATTCTGTGCCTTGTCCATTTCCCCAGCTGATGGAGAAATTGAGCCTAATCTGCTGTTGACAGTGGGAAGGAGGCCGGCGTGACCTTCATTAGGTTGTGGATGAGGGATGAATGGATGCAGGAAGATGCAGCCATTGTTCCTGGAGGACCAGCTGCAGGCATGGGGACTGACTCCCGGGTGACTGCTGGGTCTGAAGAGTTAGTTCTTGAAAGGCCGGTTGAAGCAATTCTTGTGACTCTGTGATTTAGTTTTCCCATAGAAAGAAGTGAGGTTATGTAAATTCCTCTTTGTAGATCACAAGATCAGCAGTTACCCTTCAGTGCAACCAAAGTCAGATTGCATGATTCCACTTCCTCTCGTTGTCTATATTGAGCTACGGGCTTCCAGTGATATTTATTGAATAAGCTTCCAACCGAGCTAGGTCAGCCGGGAGTGAAATGTTTGGCTGACCACAAAGGGAGTCTGGAGAGAAGCACTGGCCTCTCGTCAAGCCCTTCCTTCTGGGATCAAGAACGTACTTGGTGAGGACTTTGTGCCAAGGTGAGTTCACACCCTTGGCTTAATCCAAAATTTGCAGCTCACTCTTCAACGGTACCAAGTCAGCAGGATGGAATAAAACAAATATTCCACCCACAACCAAAGAACAACCATGGATACAATGTATTATGTGCCTCTTGCCCAACACACTCCTTTTTTGGGGTACTCACAGGTTCCATAAGGACATTAGCCACAAGGAAGTTACACACACCAGTCCATTCAGCTTCCTCATTGGCAGCACCCTACACGCTTGGATCTCAACTTGCTCTTCTTTCAAATGCAGAATGGATTTGGCCATCTCTATGTTTCCCTCTAACCTCACACTGTACTTTTCTCTGATCTTATTTTTCCCAATGGGTTCTGACCCCCAAGAGTTACCTTCCTCGTTAACAAAAGGATAAAACCAAGGCAAATGGGTCCTTTGGACTTTGAGCCATTGGTTCCCTAGATGGACTTGGTAAGATTTCTCTAAAAGAGTTTGTCCAGCTGGTTTTGGTGCCTTATTGAATCTCTCAATGAATGAAGCAGGGAGGTGCCATTAATGACATGGACATTGAGGTCTATTTTGCAAAGTGCCGTGTCCTCCTCTTCCCTCCACCATCAGGGGAATCCAGGGCACACCGCCACCTGTGCTACGGGGCAAGGGCTCAACTTTCAGGCAAGAGGGAGGCGCGGGCCTGGAGGAGGTGCAGCCCTTGGCTGCCTCATTCCTACCCAGGAGGGACTGGATCACAGGGTGTCACAGTCCTGCCAGCGCTGGCAGTGGGCGATCTGGCTCGCCGAGGCCTGGAAGGGCTTTGCGGGCAGAGCTGGAAAGCCCCGTGCGCTGTGGGGACACCACCGGTCTGGAGGCAGCCGGTGGCAGCAGCCGCGTGCCAGGCAGGGCCTGTTCCTGGAGGCGACTGTGTGGGACGGACAGAGGTGGGGAATCCCAGCACCTCAGGAATTGTTGGGGAGACTTCCGAGTCTTCTGTTTCATTTGGCCCTGGCTTGGGGTTGAATTCCCACTTCCAGACTACACCGCTTCAGCCGGGCAAATTCCACTGATGGGAATACAGAATCGGCTCATCACCCCTCTTCCTTCACCCAACAATTAAAAATAATATAAGACTGAAAATACAGATAAGTGAAATCTTCCTTAGATTCCAGAAGGGTTCCTTGGAGGAAAAATGAATGATTCCGGTGGTTAAAGACTAAAAGTTCCTTTTTTCCCTTTAATTGGGCCTTTGTTGGGCAAAATACACATCGCTTTAAAACCACCTCTCAGCCGGCAATAACGTAATTTGTAACAAGTCACCAAAAAATAGGGAAACTCACAGAGTTTCCTTGGCCACTTCCCCATCGGGCAATCACGTAGCCAGTGCTGCTGCCGGGGGACACAAGGCCCTGGGGAGGAAAAGGTGTGTCCTCCCGTGACACAAGCCCAGTTAGGAAATCCCTGAGAGAAGGAGAGTATAAATCCCTGTCCCGGGGTGGAGCTGCCAGCGAAGGTGAAAGTTGGGCCTGGCAGCCTTCCCCAGGTGAGAAGCGACAAGGGGAAAGAATGCAGAGCTGCAGGTAAGTGGCTTTTGAGAGAGGTGGGGAGAGGGCGAGCTGGGAGGCCCATCTGGGGTCCATCTCCCCCGTGTGGCTCCCACCAAGTCAGCCCTCCATCTGTCTGGGCCTCAGTTTCTCTGTCTGTCAAACAAAAGGGCCCTTTTATGATTCCCAGTGACAGGTGAAATGCTGTCGAATCCAGTAAGAGGAAACGGGTGGCTCCAGGGAGAATTCTACCTCTCAAGAGGCTGCACGGAATTTAAAGGCTTTTTTCCTTGAAGACTCACGGAGTTTTTAGTGTGGAAATGTGTTATTTCTTTAAAGAAGTGTAACTTTTCTTAGACCTGTCTCCCTGTGAGGGATGCATCTCCTGCGCTAGGGGCAGCAGAGGGTAGCGGTAAAGCGTGTGGCCCCTGAGGTGGAATGGCCCGGGTTCAAAGCCCGGTTTCGCCTCTCTGGCCGTGTGATGTTAAGAAATTTGTTTTTATCGTCTCAGTGCCTCTTTTCCTCATCTGTATGTAGCGGTCTTGCTGCAGATGATAATCACAAGGTTGTGGGAAGAGCAAACAAGTTAGAACAGTGGGAAGCTTCTAGAATAGTCCGGCACAAACTAAGTACTACATAAAGGTATGCTCTTACTATTTGAGCTTCCCCCTCTTGGATCCCAGTACCTTTGGGAGGTCTTCTGTCTGCTTAGAGACCCCTACTCCCACCCCACCAGCTCTACTTCTGACATGGTCAAGACCCTTGTTTCCTCTTCTGTCGACTGAGGCAGTTGAGTGACTTGATCTTTCTCTCAGGTCCCTCCCAGCGCTGCCTGTCTGCTGGGAGATGCGATGCCCTGACATCTCACTCTGTAATCTATCCCAGCTCCATTCCACACCCTCCGACCTCCCACTAGGCTGGCCTTTCCTCTGGCCCATTTTCTCAGAGCTCTGTCTCCCCACAGGCCAGTGGGGTTCCACCAGCTCAGCGTGGGATTCCCATATGCGCGGACAGGGGTGCCTTTCCTTAACCTCGTTTACAATCGTGTCCACTTTAATTGTATTGTCCTTCCCATTTTTCAACCCCTGAACAACTGTATTGTTCTTTTGCATTTTGCAGCAAGGAAGCTTGGGTTAGGGGTTGGGTGGCTGTGAGGAAAGTCTTTGTGCCATTTTGTTCTAAGTTGGCTTGGGGCCCCCTTCCAGGCACTGTCAGCAGACATTGCCCTCACTGTCCCCGAACCCACCACCGCCTCAACCTCCAGAGACAAATTGTTTTATGACTGGAGCTGAGGAATCCAGACATTCCACAGACCAAAATCCTTTCGCCACCTCCCACCGGGATAGCACAGTCTGCCTCTCGTGTTGATACAACCGAAGTGGTGCAAGTGGCTCCGATTCGGCTTTCTCTTTTTATACTATCAGCCGTCTGCTCTCTTTATGAGAGGGCACTTGATTGTGGCAGTGCCTTATAACAGGGGTTTTTAAACTTTAGTGTCAGAAGGGAGGGCTGCCTCCACCCTCTGATACAGTAAGTCTGGGGGGGCCCGAGAACCTGCATTTCAAACAAGTTCCCAAGTGCTGCTGCTGGTGAGGGGACCACCCTTTGAGAACCACCTCCTTGGGGTGTCCAGTGGCAAGTCTATGAGGCAGCTACTTCAGTACAGGAGACTTTTGAGGCCATTTTCAAACTAGAACTTACTGGAACCTTCCAGCAGGTTTGATGTGCTGACCAGAGGCGGGGGATGTCTTAGATAGGGGTTACTCTACTTACCAGCAGAGAAATGCACACAGCAGGGACAAGAGAGTGGAGTGTGACAGATCACTTTTGTCCTCGGCCCACCAGGGAATGCTGCCTGAAGGGGAAGGGAAAGAGGGCAGCAGGAGGACAAAAGGGGATCCAAGGGCCTGTGGTCAGCGAATGAGCCAAACCCCGCGTGGCCGTAAGGAAAATAGTGATGGAGGTGTTGTTTGTCCTCTAGCATCTCGGAGGCCCCGTTCCAGGGGTTCTCAACCCCAGTTGGGCCTTGGAATCACCTGGGGGCTTTAAGACCCCAGGCCCCGTGGGCACCCTGGACCAATTATGTCAGGACCTCAGCCCAGGTGACTCCAGTTGGCACCCAGGGTAGAGAGCCACTGCTATGTTCATTTCTTTTATCCTTCCCATCTCCCACCTGTTATAAGCTACTCAGGGACCTCTTATTTCTCCCTTCCAAACCTACCTTCCGAACCAGTCCCAACTAATGGATCTCACCTGAGGGTGGGCAGCTGCAGTGCCAGTAGCCTAAAAAATAATAATATAGCGTTCCAGGCCCTGCCTCAGGTTTACCGACCAGGATATCATGGGGGAGGAGTCTGGGAATTGGTATTGAACTCTATCCAGATGACTCAGGAGCATACTTTGGCTAAGAATCACTGTTGTATATTAAGCATGAATTATTTCCTAAATACAAGGAAGAACAGGGTGGTGGCATTTGATTGTGGGTCAAAAGAGCCCAGTTGCAAACCCTGATTATTATTAGACATGCAACTTCACACTGCTGGGCCTTAATGTTATCCATCAGATGAAAGGATGGGATTAGGGAGTAGTTCCTTGCCATTTTCTGGAATCTCTGGAAAATATTTGTACCTCTCCAATTTTTCATGAAATGTGAAAAGGAAACTTAAGAATGCTTGAGCTTGATTGCAGATTGCAAACTCAAGCGTATTCAGAGGCCACGGAGTTAAGTCAAATCTGTGAGGCTGCCCAGTAGAGAGTGACAGGGCTTGTGGTAACTGCAAGGAGCTTGTCCCTCCGAAAGGGCCTTCACTTAAAAATAACACCAGCACCCCGGCTGAACAAAGCATATTCACAAGTTGGCTTGGCCTGTGAAACACCAGTTTGTGATTCTGGGGCAGGTTAGACAATTTTGACATATGATCACATAACCCCTAATTTAAAGGGATGAGGGTTAAGTTCTAGCTCCACCACTTATGTTTGTGTGGCCTTGAACAAGTTATTTAATTTCTGTAAGCCTCAATTTCTTCATCTGTAAAGTGAAAATAATAGTATGTAGTTCATAAAATGTTGGGAGAATTAAAAAAAGAATAATGCATTCCATGACTTACCTCGGTGTATTTGAACACATGGTAGGTGCTCAATAAATTCCAGCTCCCATCATCATCCTCAACATCATCATATCATCATCATCCGATCATGAGACTATGCCAATCTGAGAAGGCTGGGTTGATCAGGGCCCAGGGATTTAATGATAGCTGTGATCTCACCAGGTTGGCTTCTGCCTGTTTCGCTTGAGGACAAACCAGTTCTAGAGATCAATGCTTCCTGAATCACCTGGGAATCTTGTTAGTAAGCAGATTCTGATTCCATAGGTCTGAGGTGGGGCCTGAGATTCTACCTTTCTCACAAATGATTTCTATGCTGCTGGTCCGTGGACCACACTTTGAATAGCAAGGATTTAGCAAATTCTGGAAGAGGTTTTCTTATTTGGGAGCAAGGAAGAAGTTAATATAAAGCTTTGGGTGGATCCCAAATTTTTCTGGAATGAATATGCATCAGGATGATTTTTTGGAAATGTCTTTGACGGGCAGAATTTGAGGATGACTCTGCTGACCTGTGCCTTTGTGTGGGTGGGAACTTGAGTGAAGGCAGGACCCCTGGATGTGAGGGGATAACACTCCCGTGATTAGGTTGCTTTGTTTGGCAGAGGTGAGGAAGTTTGCAGATGTAAGTAAAGTCACGTTAATTAAAAGGGAGATTATTCCTGCTGGGCCTGACATAATCGGGTGAGTTTTTAAAAGAAGTGTTAGAAGCCAGAGAGATTTGATGCCATGGTACATACTGTCCTGTTGGCCTTGAGGAAACAAAATTCCATGTTCTGGAGAGTGGCATATGGCAGGAAATGGCTGCCAACCCCCGGGAGCTGAGAGTGGCCTCAGCTGAGAGCCAGCAAAAAGATGGGGTCCTCAGTTCTACAACGGGGGTTCTGCCAACAACCACGCAGACTTGGGTGAAGACCCCGAGTGCCAGGAAGGAACACAGCCCTGCCAAAACCTTGATTTCAGTCTTGGGAGACCCTGAGCAAAAACTCTAGCTAAACCGTGCCCAGATACGTGATCCACAAAACTGTGCGACAATAAATGAGTGTTCAGTTAAATCAATAAGTTTAAACTTAAGATGAAATCACTAAGTGTGTGGCGACTTGTTACACAGCAATGGAAAACTTGCACAATGCCTGAATCCTTCTCTTTGATTGCTGGGCATACCAGTCTGAGTTATGCGGTAGTGAAAAAACAAAACAAAAATAAATTCAGTAGCCTACTACAACACAAGTTTATTTCTCACTTTTGCCATATAATCATCATTGGTCAGCTGGGTGAGACGATGACAACTCATCACAGTCATGCAAAGACCCAGGCCGTTTTCAGAACAGAACATACGGAGAATGTCTAGTGGATTAATGTTATTTTGATATGGGTGCTGGGGGTGGGAGGTATTATTGCTATTTAATGGAAGAAAGAAGAGACACACTAGAGCACAGAGAGGATCAGTAGGTCTAAGTAGACCCCAGTTTCCCGCCAGGATGGCTCGACCATACTGCGGTGCTGCCATCTATAAAGTAGGGCTCAGGGTTCCCCATGGCAGGGGAAGACAAGGCTGGAAAGTCGAGCCCCAGGAATTAGTGCTTTAGTCTGGAAGTGATGCATGGCCTTGCAGTCACTTTTCATTGGCTATAACTAGTCACATGACCATGCCTAACTTCAAGAGTATGGAGAAGCAAAGTCCTAAAAAAGGCCTGGATGATGGTGAACCTTGGTCTATGTCTCTGCGTTAAGCGGCTGGGTGGGTTGGAGTGGCAGAGGAGGGCTGCAGGCTTGTCGAGGGCTAACCTTTCAGGAGCTTCTCTCCCTGCTGGGGACAGCGCGAGTCAGGCTCAGGGGGGCCGGAGGGGATGGCGTGCAAATGGGACATGCTGCAACCCCCTTTTAGATCCGGGCTGTCTTCAGGCTACAGACGGGGCTTTCTTGTAGTGAGGGCTTTTCAGCACAGTGTAGATAAAAATCGCTTGGGCTCTCAGTCATTTTCTTGGGATTGCCTTTTGTTGGCTCTCATGGATAAAGGTTGGGTAAAGCTGCTGGGCCCCCAGAGAACAAGTCATTCTAAGGTGGGCACATTTGCCAGAGAGCAGAAGATAATCTTCCAGAGCCTAAAAAGAAAATCTCATGTTTTTGCATTTTAATGATTTTGGAAGGAACTATTTCTAAATTGTATGTTAGCACAGTACAAATTTATACATGCTACAAATCTATGCCAAAATATGTACCTTTAATAACTTTCTAATAAGAATCTCGCTTGGCTCCTGAAGTCCCACTTCACTAGGAAAGAGAAATTAAACAGATCAATACATGTTACCCCATCTTGGCTGGCTTAAATCTACCTCTCTTGGGTTCCTTCAGCCTCTTTTGGGTAGAAGCCCAGTTTCTCAGAGCTTCTTCCCTAGCTGCTTACTTCCTGCCAGGAAGGTGCTGAGAAGGGGGGGGCAGCTGATGGATCCCAGGGGAAGGGTGGGGAGGGTGGCTAGTCTGTATGTGCCAACCTGGGGGGCTTCACTAACGCCCATGGAGAGGTCCCCCGACCTGCCTGTCCCTGGTTGTTCTGCTGAACCTACAGCTGAGGATTGGGGCTGGGGAACCCGTGGTCTGGTCCTTCAGCTGAGCGAGAGCAATGCTGCCCCTTCCTCGGCCCCAGTGTGGCTTTGCCAGCTCCACAGGTCTTTGGGACTTGCCCCTGGCCTTGTTTCTCCCCTGGCTTAGACTGTCCTCCTGTGCAGGTGGTACTCGAGATCTTTACCAGCCAGTGGGGCACAAGCACATCCATCAGAACGTATGCTGCAGCTCCTGCGGGGACGTCTGGGTCACCTTGGGGGAGCCCCAGGCAGCCCATACAGCGGATGGTGGAATGTTCAGGGCCTCAGGAAAGGTGGTTCTTCACCAACTGATAAGGACGCGTTTCCATATATGGTGACCCAGTGTTTTAACCGACTCACTATCTTGCAGCTTCCGTGTCCTCCATGTCCCCTCGGGCACCTTGTCCTCCACAGCCAGCGCTTAGCCCCATATCAGCCCAGATCGTAGTTTCCCTCCCGCCCCCCACTGGGAGCCCAGGATCCGGGTCTCTTATCTGTTGGTCAAGAACTGAGGCAAGCAGGGGCTAACCCTGGTGTCCCCGCTGCTTAAGCATGCTGCACGATGCTTTCCATTCTTCTGTAGCCTCCCCACTTTAGGAAGGGCTTTTGGCAAGGCGAGGCTCCTCTAGACTGAATTTGGAAGCAGGGAAAAAGTTCCTCTGCTTTTCTTTTCCCCTGTATTTTATCTTTTGATCCTTTGTTTGTTTTTTCCCCAAGAGTATACCATATTTATTTATCATCTTCAGTGTGCCAGGCATAGGTAGAGGCTCTTTGGGGTATATACATATGGTTTACATTTTGTTTTGAAATATTTTTAAGCTTACAGGAAAGTTGCAAAAATAATACAAAAGCAATATTGAGAACTCCAGTATACTCCTACCCAGATACCCAGATTTGCCAACTTTTAACATTTTACTACGTTTCCTTCTTTCCTCCCTTCCTCCCTCCCTCCCTTCCTTCCTCTTTTGCTTTATCTATCATCTCTCTCTCTCTCTATCATCTATCTATCTATATCTATCTATCATCTACCTTTTAAACATTGGAGAGTTGGTTGCAAGCCTCATGCTCCTTTAACACTTAATATTTCTATGAATGTTTCCTAAGAACAAGGATATCTGTGCTTAGATTCTGAACACAGAATGGAGGGAAGGGGTCTCTGGCTGCTTCCCATTTCTGCTTCTCTCCTTTCACCCTAGAAATCGAAGGATCTTTTCCTTCTGCTTCCCCTTCCAGCCAGGAAGGAACTTCCCCTACCTCAAACCACGTCTTCCCCTCCTTTCAGAGGAGGCCTTTGCTCTTCCCCTTTCCCTAAGCCACGATAACAGAAGAATGCGGGATAGCAGGATGGGAAACGTACTGGGAGGCAATTAAAATACTGCCCTCCTTGCATATATCATGCACTGTCCCATCCTAGAAAAAGGGGATTCTAAAATTTAAAGTGTTTTTCATGATACAGGGAAATCATTCCAACCAACTGTTTTGTGTTATAACATCACAGCAGCCTCAGGGGGACACAGGGAGGTGGAGAGGGCCATTTATGTCTGCTCTTAAAGGCCACCGGATTGCTATGCTCTTTGGTCTACTTTAGCTGCTTTAATGGTTCTTGTACCTCTTCCTTTACAGCTGGGCAATCGGCTGCTACTCCTTTCTGCATGCGTTTTCTTCTACCAGCTCTCTCCCTCTTGCTAATTTGCTATCTCAAATCTTCTTTAGATTGAGCATCTGGTCACGTACTGCTGCGTAATAAATGACCCCCAAACTTAGTGATTTAGAACAACAACCATCTTGTTACAACTCAATCCATGCATCAGGAATCTGAGAAGGGCGTGGCTAGGCATTTCTTCTGCTCCATGTGGTTCAGTTGAGTTCAAACAGTGGGCAAGTGGCCTGGTCTGCACCATTTAAAACTGCTGCAGTCCTAGGAGACTGGGTGTAGCTAGGACTGTCAACCAGACCCCTGCCGGTGGCCTCCCTGGTAAGTGGGTCTTTTAGTCAGACCATTGACCTGTGGCTTCCCCCAGTGGGAGCTTCCCAGGAAGGCCAAGTGGAACCTGAGTGGCTTTCTGTGACAGCCTCAGAAGTCCCGCAGCATCACACGGATCCAAAAGAGGTGAACCAGACCCCACCTCTTGATGGCAAGTGTCACGGTTGCGTTGAAGAAGACGTGGGAAGGGAGATTTTGTTGCATCCATCTACTAAATACAATCTGCCACTTTGAGAAATGAAATAGCCGCATGCATACAAATAAAGAGAAACAAGGTTCTGATGGAGGGCTTGAGAGCTGCTTCTGTGAATGAAATATACTTGCTTTTGTGCCAGGATCCTACTGGCTGCCTTCCAGCTGTTCGGAGTTTTTTTGCCTGTGTTTCCTCTGTCTGTATTATGTTTTTGATGGGCAAGTTTTCTGGATGACTGACTATTCAAACACCCAAAGTGTTTACTACAATCAGATTAGAAGAGAAAATTGGAAAGTGAGAGCATCCTTCAGTTTAAAGTGTTTTCATCTGCTCACCATCAAAACCTTGTCTCCTGCCAGCCCAGAGTGTCCGGTAATAATTAATATTACTGAGTAAATAACCCCAAAGAGCTGGAACTCCAGCACCCAGGAGAATTCAGAAGTCCCGAGTCCTGGAGCTGTCCCATTTCAACGGTTCTCTGATTAAGCCTCTGACTTGGTGCTTTAGCAACTGAGTCTGCCCAGGATGGAGGCCAAAGCTTAAATCTAGATTGACTTAGAATCCCAAAATTTTATACTGGGAGGGAGCTGGGAGCTCCCACCAGCCCAACCCTAATATTTTAGAGATGAAGAAACTGTGACCCTGATTGGTTAAATGGTTTGCCTAAGCTTACATGGCTAGTTGTTAGTGGCAGAAGAAGGCAGAGGCCCCGCTTCAACCTTCAGTTCCAGGTGCTCAGAGACTCTACCACTAAGGTGGCAGCCTGAGCAAAAGCATTCAAAACAGAATTTTGTGATAGGCCTTGAAAATATATATGCGTATGTGCATGTGTGAGTCCATGATTGTGTGTTTATATGATACACACATTTCTATAATATAGCTTGATGCACATGGGCTTATTGATGCCATTAGGTAAAGTTGCACAGTTTCTAAATGAGTTACTGACTGCTGCCAGAGAGTTCTCAGGCTTTGGGATGAACCTTTAGCAGGAATTAGGCAGAATGTAGTCACTGGAAATTCTGACTTCTCACTCAGGTTCTGCCAGCTGTGCAACCTTGAGCAAGTTCCTTCTGAGGTTCTGGTTCTGCTTCTATAAAACCCCAACAGAGCTGCCACTTAGGAAATGCTCTCTCTTTGACAGCAGGGTGCTAAGCTCTTTAGAAGTCACATGTCGTCTAAGCCTCTCGTGATGCACACCAGGTTATATCGATTTTATAGATGAGGAGATGGAGCCTCAGAGACATAGAGTAACCTGCCCAAGACCAACCAGCTGGCCAGGAAGGCAGAACTCACACCGAATTCTGCCAGACTCTGAAGTCCACAGGCTTCTTACTGTACTCTGGACAGACTGACTAACTATATAGACAGGCCTAACTCACAGAACAATTGGAAGGTTCAGATGGACTTCTGAGCTGCCCTATGGGGTGGTATCTGACCCATGGATGGAGGTTAGAGAGAGGCAAATGACAGATAGCTTCTGATCATTGGAAATTCCTAAGCCTAGAAGTGTCCAGTATGAGGTGCTAAGCTTGGCCATCTGTGGGGGATCCTGGGTTTGGGGTCACTGTTTGTGTGGGCAGCTGAACTGACTGGCTTCTGGAGCCTGCATGAACTCCAGGTTTTGATGCTTCTAAGAGCAAAGACTGAGGGTTGGGTGGACTTGTGTTTACAGCCTACTTTATCATCCCATTAGCTCTGTGGCCTTGGGCAAGTTACTCAATGTTTCCGAGTCTATTTCTGTTGCTTCATTTCATAATAAGGATGAGGCACTCTACTGACCTCAAGAGTTTTGTCCTCTGGATTGTATAGACCAGCTTGTCCTCTGGTAACATCAGGGTGGGAGAATTTGAAGCCTGGTTGATTTGGATTATGCGTGCACGGGTCCCCGCAGCTGGAACTTCCTCACCAGTCATTTTGGAGGGGGATGGTGATGACTCTGGGGCCAGGGGAGTGGACTTTTGGGTGTCAGCCAGTGAGATCACCTGATCCAGGAGGAAGGGAAAGAGAGGCTCTCCCGGTTGATGGTCCAGCCTGCTGGGGGCTCTGAATGATGGGGCTTACTGGCAATGGAAAACGTGAATAGAGGACTAGAGTGGGAAGATGAGTTGGGTTGCTTTACTGAAGTGTCTCTTAGTGGTTCGGTTTTTGAGGCAGAAGTTGGTCAAGTTCAGAAGAAAGAATGGTTTTAGTGAGGAGGGATATTTGTTGGCAGAAAGTAAAATGTAAGGTGAGAGTGTGGCCCTTGGTGAATCTACGTTTTAGCCTCTCCAGGTTGTCCTCTGACATTTAGCCCAATACGGGCCCCGCTAGGGTCACCCCTTGCCCTTGTCCCCAGTAAGATTCTGTTTCCCCAGCCCCACCAGAGAAGGGGAAAGGTGGAGTGGAGGACATGATGGTGCCTAATTCTGTATGGCTTGCAGATCAGAAGCAATTTCACCACGCTGCCAGAGACAGAATTTGCTTCCCTCTGGAAAAAAAAAGAAACGCGCATTTTCTTTTCTGTAGAACAAAAATGATTTGTGGACATCCTATAGAGTTTCCTTTGAGTCAGTATCTTTTTCAGCAAGAGCTACCTCAAACCTGGTCAGTGTTTCTCTGTATCTGAACCTGGACAATCTTCCCCAAACCCTAAATGTGTCAAATTCAGTGCTATCCTGAGGCTTAATGTTTTCAGCTGCTTCAGCTTAGACTTTTTTGACATTTCCAAGCTTGAATTTGAGATAAATGCTTATTTTCCCATGAGTTTCAGAGGGTTTTCACATGTGTGAAACGATAGGTTAGGAATTTTAGGAATCTATTTTACAAATTAGAGATGACTGAGTCATTTGTATAAGGCTTGAAAGCTATTTGACTTCATTAATATTCAAAACCTGCCAGCTTGTTTTTAGTCTTTGCGAGACTGTTGCCTGACTCAGAGAGATTAGACAGTTGCCTTAAAACTTCCAGGAATGAGGTAAGGGTAGAAATAAAGAGAATTTCAATCTTTTGGGTGAATTCAGTCTAGATATGCTGAAATATACTCTAGAATAAACATTTAACTCCTTTCAAATGCCTGTAGATTTATTTCTGAAGCTCTCGTTTACTTACTTGTTCCCAATCTGCTAAAAATATATTTTCCTACCGGTATCCTAAAATAAAATGGGAGAGTGTCTACTACTTTCAAATGTTCAAGGGAAAAAAGTACACACACACTTACACACACACGTACACGCATACACACAGGTGGGTGCATCTAAGGGAGATACTGGTATCGTTGTATTATTCTTTCAACTTTTCAGTCTGTTTGAACATTTTAAAAATTAAATTAAAAGGGGCATGAAATCCCTGTATGCTCTCCTGTGTACCGCCCAGGAGCCAAGGCTGAGGCTGGGTGGCGACACCTGGATCCCAGCAGGTGTCAGTTACCTGAGGCTGGGTGAGGATGGAGAAGAGGGTGGTGGATATGGGGAATCCCTTCCCTTCTTTCTCGCTTCCTTTAACTCTTCACACAGTCGCATTTCTTGGTCTTGCTTTTTCATCCCATCCCTCTATTTTCCTACGTGGTGTGAGGTGAAACAAAGTTATTTGGCCAACAAAGATGGACAAAATTATAACTCAAATACTTGTAACCAACTGCTCTTGAAATCTCTTTCTTCCAGTAAGACGGTCAATTCAGATTCCAATAAAAATGTCAAGTTGTCTGTGTTTTAAGAACATATTTAAAGAAAGTAGGGCAGGGGAATAGTGTTTTGTTAGAAACCTCTGCAAGGCGAATTCTTTTTTCTCTAGGCCTGCCGAAGACTTACTATTTCCCACAATATGGCAACTTTGGTTCTAGCCTTTTATTCTGAGGTTTTGATTATTAAAAATGATCACTACTATGTGTTTGTGGTTTAAGTGTCTGAAGCCACTTCCTGGAAATGTCACAGAGAAGCAGTTATTTTGCCAGAGAACACAGAAAGGAACCCAAGATAATTCCCCTTGGCTCGGGGGTGGGTGGGGGGCAGTGAGTTGAGGAGTCAAACACTTTAGGATTTTGTTCCACTGGAGCAAAGTTCTTGCTGAGATGATTTCCCATGTCTCAGCCTGATCAGTCTTTCAATTTTGGAGAAGAGGCTTAGCTTCAAACGCACTTCCATTCCCTGTCAAAGGGGGTGCACTAGATTTCTCCAAGACTTCTCCCAGCTCTGTAGCTAGTGATTGCACCGGAACGGACACCACTTGACTTTCTGGTGTCCATAAAGTGACACATCACCCAGGGCTAATGGCAGTCATTGTACTTCAGAACCTGGGAGAACCTGAGAGAACACTAGGCCTTGGGGAATGTTTTCATTTGAGGGGTGGCTGCACAGCTCATCCTGTTTCTGAGTTGGTTTTTAGTCAATCCAGAGAAACTGTATATTTGGATGAGGATGGATGAGAACACAGCACCTGACAGTACCCAGCGGGTTCCTTCCTCCAGGGCCTTTCCCTGAACTCAGAAAGGCAATCTATTGGGAATAGGTTTGGCTAGGAATGACAGGAAGCCTAACATGTAAAAGAAGGTGGTCTAGAGCTGGGGGTGGGGTGGGGTGGGTGGGTAAGGAGGGGTCGGGGCAGCTTCACAAAGCCACCAGGGTCTCAGGCTCCTTCTCTTTTGTCCCCCTACCACTTCCAGCAACTGGTTTGCACATTGTGGTCCAAGATGGCTGCTCCGGTCCAGCCGTCAGAGCCACCCGAGCCAGCAGGAAGGAAGACGAGTAGGAAAAAGACTTCCCTTTAAGGGGGGCTTCCCAGGAGGACCACACAGCATTTCCACTTACAATTCATTGCCCCAAATGTTCTCACATTGCCACTTTCATTACAGGGGGAGGATGGGATGGGAAAGGTAGTCTTTCTTTGGGGGGGTCATGTATCAGATTAAGAGCCAGCAGTTCTATTATTTGAGAAGCAGGGGAGACGAAATTGAGGGGGCGGGAAGCTGGCAGCCGTTGTCACAGACAGTTTACTTCTGAAGCACAAGGGCTTTGGGATCACTTATCCTGGGTTTAAATTTCAATCTGATTACTAGCTTTAAGATCTCGGCCAAGTTACTTAGCCTCTTTGATCTCCTCTTATATCATCTGTAAAGTCCACAAAATATTCACGTCATGGGGACAAAAAGAACGAGTTTTCAGTAGTTAGCGCAGCAGCTGTTATCACACCGGTCCCTACCTCAGCATCCTTGACCTCATTTATTTATTCTATGTGGTCTTTGTCACAAACGGTATATTTAACTCCTACTTCTTTCGTATCCTCACTAGAGAATTAGTAAATCTGGCTGGGATCAGTGCAGTTGGGCACATGATAATCTAATGAGTGTCCAAAGAGGACAGAGCCACTTGATTGATATTTATATGACCTTCCTGCCAACCACGTTGACCCCAAGAGATAAAGTTTCAGGAAATACTAGCGTTCAGAGACAGGTAAAGGGTAAGGGCCACGTGGAGCAGGACGAGCTTAGGGAAGTCAGCCCTGTGCCAGATGCCTGACTCCGGTCCTTCACTTCCTCCTCCTCGGCTCCCTGTCACCAAACAGAGAACTCATGGACTCCCGCCCTGACCCCGTGGGTTCCAGGGGCTCCTGACGGTCATGGGAGGGTTTCTAGAACGTCAGTCCCTCTGTCTGCCAACCCTACTCAGGCCAGTTAAGAACCATCTGGGATTATTGCAAATCCGTCACAATGAGATTTGTTCCAGAAACAGGAAACACCCTAAACTCCTTGAAGAGAAAGGGGGTTGGTGGTTGGGGTGGTTTTATCTCTAGAGTCACTCACCGCTCCCAACTCTCTGAAAGATTTTCAGGCATAAATATCTCCTGGGTTCTTTGTAGGACTGGGCAGTCTCGTAGGCAGTGAGGATGGTGGACAAGGCCGGGCCTCTTCCCTCAAGGCTCTCACCATCTGCTGGGGGCCACCAGGAAGAGGTGTGGTAGACTGCCTTATCTCCCCACCTCCATTCCCCTGCCCGTGTAGCTCTGCAGTTCCTTCCTCTAGAGGTGTTGAATTTCCAAGCTCCGTTCATGGTAGGCCTGGCCACGTGACACTTGCTTTGGCCAACGGAATGTGGACAGACAAGAGTGAGCTAGTTCTGGGCGAGGCCTGGTGTATTTTTCCTCACCCCGTTCTATCCTTCCATCATCACACAAGAGGATCGACTCCCAGGAAGCTCCCTGTCCAAGGAGGATGAGAGAGACACACGGAGCTGACTCGGACCTACCTGCAGCTCGGAGCCCAGCTCATTCCAGCCTAGTCTAGATTAGCCAACCTCCACCTGTCCACAGACCCACGAGCAATGATAAACGATTGTCGTTTTATGCCACTCTGTTCTGGGGTGGTTTGCTAAGAAGTATCGTCGTGGCAATAGCTGGCCGATACGACAGGCAACTGGGATATCATGTGAGAAGGACTGAAAGAAGTAGGAGACATCTACTCTGGTCTTGGGGAGGTCTGGAGAAGAAATGCTTCACTTTTTGGATCTCATTTTGCTTTACCCCTGGGAGTTAGCAGTCTATAGAATTCCTCAGGGTATTGCAGAATGGTATATGAAGTAAGAGTTAATCCATATGAAATACAGGAAGGGTTCTCTGATGAGTAAAGTATGAGGACATTTTGACTTCATGTCATTCATTCCTTCAACAAATATGAATTGGGGATATAACTGAACAAAACAGACTAGGATCCTTGTGTTCTAGAGAGAGGAGACTGGGTTGATGATAAATACCACAGACATCAAGATGGCAGGAAAAGACAATACCAAGTAGAGGGGCAGAAGGCTGGTGGCGGGGAAGACCGTGCTGCAGGCAGGAGCGGTGGGTCTTATCTGAGCAGAGGGAGCAGGAAGTGCTGGGGCACACTTCTGAAGAGAGAGAAATTTAGGATAGGGAACCCTGTACCAGGAGAGCTCTCGTTCTGGTCCAAACTGAGTCTGCAAGTGCTCCAGGGACTTGACTTCCGGAGTGTTCGGTGGAATACAGATGTAGATGAGCAAATTCCAAATTTTTGAGTATTCATGTTGAAAAAAAATCTAGGCAAGAAGGTTTCCATCACCAGGTGAAGCCTCTAGAATTTTCCCTGGCACCATCTTTGGGGGGTCCCCTCTCTGGGGGTCTGTGGCTCCTGGTGACCCTGCTGTCTCCTCCTCTAGGCTACTGGGTGCCGGACTTCAGATTTCCCCTCCCAGTGTCCTTCGGAAGTTGTCTGGGAAAATGTTCCTCTTGTACATGTTGGTAACGGGTGTGTCTGCCTTCGCGGTTGAGCCTGAGGAAAGCACAGGTAAGGGGGAGCTTGGTGGGGAAAATGGCCTGTCTGCAGCTCCTTTGTGGAAAGCAATTGTTTATGTCGTGAGGTTTTGTTGTTATCAGAACACAAGGGGTGACTATTCCTGCCTTGTTGAGTAATAAACACCCCTTCATCCCGTGTTCTCCTCCGTGAGGCGCTTGCCCTGGGCTTTGATCGTTCTTGCCAAAGGTGTGAACCGAAGGCAGTGGTGCTTTTTGGGGGGGAAGCCCTTAAAATAGGTGCTTTTAGATTTTAATCACACATCCTGCCAGAACTAAGCCCTTCTTCTGTCTGAACTCACCGCAGATCTACTTTTAAAGACAAGGGATCAAAAAGTGAAAACTGTGGCCAATTTTTAATTTTTTTTTTCCACGAAGGGAAACTGATGCAACTTTTCCCATAATATATAAATTGTCATTGATAGAAACCCTCAACTTCTTATTTGGAAATTTTTAAGTCGTAACTAACAGGAGGGGTTAATTAGCACCCCGTGTCGTCCCCCGCACCCCCGTCCCCTCACCCCCCACCCACGTGCACACGGAGTCCCCAGATGTGACAGCTGCCTCCCTGCAGAACGCACCTTGGGCCGGTGGTCCCGGGAGCTTTGGGGTTGACTGTGGTCTTTCTGTCCTGCAGCGGTTGAAAGAAACTGCCAGTTTCAAGGCACGTATTTCAAAATCATTCTCAAGGCGGAAGGGGAGCCTGTGGTCCTGAAGTGTCCCCAGATGCTGTACGGGTCGTGGACCTCTGCCAGGCCGCACTTCAGCGTGACGTGGCATAAAAATGACTCTGGTGTGATGGTCTCAGCAGGAGAAGAGAGGCGAGAGCTGGCCCAGGACGGTGCTCTCTGGATTCTGCCGGCTTTGCAGGGGGACTCGGGCACCTATGTCTGCACCGTGAGGTAAGGACCCCTGGGAGCAGTGGGGGAGTGAGGTCCTCAGCAGGATGCACTAGTGCACTGCTCTTCAACATCCAGTGCATGGGGGAGAGTGCAAATCGGGTCCCCTTCACTGTTCCTGAAGTTGCTTCCCCTGGATTTTGCTGTCACTCTCCTTAACTTCCTTCATTTTTCTTCATAACTTTTATCACCATCTGACACACACACACACTTAACGTTCATCTACCCCATTAGAATGTAAACTCCCCGAGGGCAGGCACTTGTCTATTTTGTTCGCTGCCGAATCCACATCACAGAGAAAGAAGAAATATGTGAATGGATTTTTGAGCTGGATGTGACTGAAGGGAGAAGTTAACCTAACCACTTACTGTACAGACGAGGGAGCCCAGCTCCAGAGAGGTGAAACCACCTGCAAATTTCCTCCAGGTGCTGCTGGTGGAGCTGGAACTGGTACCCACACCCCTGGATCCTGGGTCCAGTCTTCCTCCTCCTCTGGCCTGCTGCTGTTTAACAAGAAAAGTACAGGCTGGGGGTTGGTGATCTGAAAGCTTCCCTGGTTAGGGCAGGCCCCGAATGTGGACTAGTAGTTTCCTGGCCTCCCCTTTTCAGATGCTGCCTCTTCTTGCACCTTCCACCAGCCAGATTTAAAGTCCCTCCAGATTTCATCAACTCACTTGATTTAAGGAGTAACTGTACCCAGAAATATTTCCATTTAGAAAGAGAATAAAAAAAAGTAACATTCTTTTTTGTTAACTTTAGTGAATTTAATCAGGAATTAAAAGCAAAAATACAGATACTCCAAATTAGAATAAGGGAGGAGATAGGCCCATAGGAGTGGAGAAGCAAATTTACATAAGACTATGATGTGCAGTTCATAGGTAATACATTGTAAACAAAAGAAAGACAGCATTCACTAGGAAAATGGATGAAGAAAATTGAGTAAAGAAATGGAAGTCCTGAGCAGACCAAACAGCAAGGAAGAAATTGAAAATGTAGTCAAATATTGCATCTAAAAAATGTGCCAGGTCTAGATATAAAAGCAAGTACTTTGAAAGTGATATTCTTAGGACAAAGGAATTACTGGCCAATCACAGGATTTCAGTCAATATCAGTCCAGTTGTGTGTGTGTGTGTGTGTGTGTGTGTGAGATATTTTGAGAATTGCTTCAAATCAAATAGCCTTTTTATCATCTTATATGCTTAGCCCTCACTAAAAGCAATTTAGGAACAGGTTTAATCCTGTTAAAGAACCCTATTTCCTATTTCCATGTACAGGGAAATGTAAAGATATTTGATTTTCTAGTAGCTAGAAATGCATGTATTTTTCTTTCTTTTTCAGTGTAAGAAATTCTAATTTCTCTAAGGAACACTTAATAGTATAGAAGAAAGAAAAAAAAACAGGAACCTGGAGTCAGAAAGACATTGGTTGGAATCTTTTTCCCTCCCACTTTCTGTCTGGTGGGATCTGGGACTTATTCCCGACATTTACGGGCTCCGTTTTCTTCCCTGTAGAGGTTCCTCGAGAGGGTTACCTGCAATCACAGCCTGTGAGGCATCGAGCATGGGGAACGTCATGGGAGGTTGTCAAGATGTGCATGGAAATTGTCCTGTCCTTCCCCCAAAGCAGTACTTATTGACTAAGTAATGGTAGTATGCAAAAATCAGGGAAGCTTGAGAGCTGAGTCATCTTTAGTGCCTTTATTTTATTTTTTATTTTTGTAGAAAAAAGATCTAAGATTGAGGGAGAAGTGGAAATCCCCATGGGTGTCAAGCTTTCTTGGCCTACGGGAGAATTTACCCTGGTGACATCAAAGTCTCTATTCCAGCTCTCAGACTAGGAGCCTAGAGAGTGAGAATTAGCAGAGGTTGCCATAATACCCTTTGGCTTTTATAGTCAGAAGGCATTGAACTGGTTTGTTCCTGTGATTTTTATCCTCGTGTGATCTAGAACCTCTGTCATTTACCCACATGCCCTTTCCCATCAGTCAGAGTAGGTAAAGTTGTGCTGCTGTAACAAACATTCCCCAAATCTCAGTGGCTGAAAACAACAAAGACTTATTTCCACACATGCTCCATGGCTGCCATGGACTGGCAGACACTCAGGGACCCAGGCTGAAGGGGCAGGTCACTATCTCAAATGCTCTGGAGCATCTTTCCTTGCCATTAAAGCTATGGTGTAGAGGGGACACATGTCTAACTCATGGACAGCAGAGCCAGGACCTGTCATCCTACCAGGTGTTCAGAAAGGGGGCAACAGGAAATACCTGGTATACGTGGCAAATACCACCAATGGCCACCACACTCTTGGGGAGTCCCACTCCACTGGGACTTTTGCTGGCAATTGAAATCTCCCCCTATACCTGTCTTTCTTTGGATTTATTTTCATGAACTGTCTTGCCCAAGGGAAATTACCAGATCAATAATGTGAGCAGGCTTGCAGCTCTTGACATGTCTAGTCAGCTTGTTTTCTGGAGATACTGCTTTAACTTACTGGTTTCCCCAGGGCCCTAGTGGCTTCCAACCATGGCTTTATGCCTCCCTAGGTGTATGGCCTTGGGAAATTACTTACCTCCTCTACCTCATTTTCCTCCACTGGGAACAACTTTCTACCTCATCAGGTTGGAGAAGCAATGGAATAATCTGTGTAAAGCATTTAGCTCATGATGAGCTATCAGCTGTAATTACTATTTTTCAGGTGTGTACTGTTCTTTAGATTTGTCTTTACTGCATTTCTCCTACTTGAAATGAGATTGTGCATTTTTCAAGGTGATAGTAAATTTTCTGCGTCTTTGTTCATCTCCCATTTTTTTAAAGCCAGATATGGAATGTAATGCAGGTACTGACCTTATATATTTGGATGACTTATTTTTACTTTCAGGCAGTAAGTTTTTATCACTTAGTTCTTTACATATATTTTTCACATTTTATTGCTTCCTTGGATAGAGATTGTATTATATTTTCCTGTGCAACCCCCTCCCCCCATATATCATCTCCATCCTCCATGTCCCTGTTTGTGCCCTGTGTTTCAGATAAACTGAGAACTTATCTGAAATATTTATAGTTTTCTACCATAAAATTAGTTTTCTTAATTTCTGTCTTCCTTCACATTGTCCCATGTTTCCAGCCCTGTTTTGCCTCTGCCTTCTCCCCCTACTCCATATCTGGTCCTTCATAGAATTATGATTTTGAGATTGTGGGTTATGTTGACCAAAAAACAAACAAGGAATCCAAAACATCCATTTTCATTTTTGCCGTGTAATATTTCAAAAATTTTTGTAGCTCTCACACTACTCCCTCAGCAGTTTTCTGAAATTAGACTTCGGTTGATAAACGGTTCTCAGGAGAAGTAAAGGGAGACTTTATAGGGAGACAATTGCTCCTTGGTAACAATCCTTCCATTTGGATGTGGCTCCCTGGGGCAGGAGGTTGGAGCAGGTCGGAACTGAACTCAAGGAGCCCCAGGACGTTGGAAGTCTTGGGGATTTCATAGTGACCTGAGCTGCCATTGAAATCAGGCTTGCAGAAGCTCAGGATACATCACTGTTTCTGTACAACAATTATGATGGGACGCTTTTGTCCCCCAAGTCTTCAAACTGATCAGGGGACAGATGTATTGTAATACTAAGTAAGAAAATGCAGAAGGCAGGATTTAATGGGACTGGGGAAATTATTCTTAATTTCATTTATTTTTATTTTGCCTTTCTATTTACTATCTTATTTTTTATTTTATTTTTAATCAGAAATGCCTCTTTCTGTGAGGAAATGTCCGTTGAGCTCAGGGTTCTTGAGAATACAGAAGCGTCTCTGCCCTTCATCTCATACCCACAAATTCTAACCTTGTCAACCTCGGACTCATTAGTTTGCCCAGAACTGAGTGATTTCACCCGAAACAAAACTGACCTGAAGATTCAATGGTACAAGGTACGTCTTTTAAAATTGCCATTTTGTTAAAACATATTTTAAACTAGCCATTGGAAAGATATAAAACATTTCTGAAGACACCATGTTCACTTTTATATTTCTGTTTTTTCTAAAAAAACATGTAATTTAAAAAGGGTAAGGATTAATATGTTCTCGTCTTCTTTCTGTTGTTTGGGTAAGGGTCACCATAAAAGCAATTTGAGAAGACAGAATGTAATATGAATCCATAGTGAATAACAGCTGCAGAAAATTGCCTTTTACTCTACCCTTTATCTATAAAAATTTAGAAAAAACTGTTAATTCATATAATAACTTTATACATGTTAAAGGTTTTGTTTTTTTTTTGTTTTTTGTTTTTTTTTTCAGACATGACAACCTCTGGGTTAAAGGAATAAATATAAATGCAATTTATTCCCTTGCCTAGTTGAATGAATATTGTTGGCTGTTTTAACGGCTCCTCATGGGAATGTCAGAGATCACATATAGGGCAGGTGTCAGCAAACTACAGCTCATGGGCCAAATCCAGCCATAAATAAAGTTTTATTGCCACACAGCCATGCACATTCATTTACGTATTGTCCATGGCTGTTTTTGAGCCACAATGCAGAGCTGAGTAGTTGCTACACAGACCACAAAGGCTCACAAAGCCTAACATATTTACTGTTTGGCCTTTTACAGAAAAAGTTTGCCAAACCTGAATATAGACCATAGACTGATAATGAAAAGTATAGTTATTAGTTAATTGTTGATAGAAATGAACCCTTTCATCAATAATAGGTTAACCAGTTGGCTGCTATTGTAACTACATATATATATATATATATATATATATATATATATATATATATATATCAATGTGACATTGGAAAGTTTTAAATGGTTTTCCAAAAGTAGAGTGAAGTAGCCACCTCCTGTGAATTAGCCTGCCCAGCCAGAGAAGACATTCTTGGTTTAAGAAGAGCATGGAGAGGACAAGAGGAGGTTTCCCCTGTAGAAGAAAGCACAGGCTTGGAGCCGCCAGTCTGTGTTTGAAATCCTGTGCCTCCATTTACCCACTGTGCAGCTGGGGCAAGTCACTTCACCTCTTGAATCTATTTCCTCTGGAAAGTGGAGATTAGTAGTTCCCACTGCCTGGGATTGTTTTGAAGATGACATGAAGTAGGGCTTATGAAGCACCCAGGAAAGTTCCTGGCTTATAAATGGTGTTTAATAAATGTGTGTGGACAAGGACATCATGGCATTACTTAATATTCGTTCCCTTCCTAATGAGGCTGATCTTTACTTGGCGCCTCCTTGTGTACAAGCCTGTTCTAAACGGCCTGACTTGGTTAATAGCTCCATTTTAAGGATTAGCAAATGGAGACACAGAAATGGAAGAAACCTGAGTGAGGTCATTCAGCTGGTCAACGGAGAAGTTAACAACCTCTCAAGCCACTGGGCATGCACCCCACAACCCCAGTAGCTGGGTGCTGCTTGACTTTTATCATGTTTGATCACTCATGTTGAAAACAATGACATTTCTACTTTTAATTAAATATACTGTGAAGTAATACTGTATGAGCCATGAGGCTAACCAGCTGCATCAGTTCTGTCTGTGTGGCCATTCAGAAGAAGGTTATGAAATGACTCAAAGTTATGTTTAACTCTTGCAAGCTCTCGGTCATTCTGGTTTTGTAAGAGGTGCGCATGACAAGAACATTCCATGTTCACCAGGATGTTTTCTCAAACCTCATTCAGCCTTTTATAATTTATTGCTCTTGACGGTTCTGTTCTGCAGAGAACCCACCTTTTACCCATACAGAAAAGTGCGGCCTCGTTTCTCCCATTTAGTTTTTTCCTATGACTTTTTCTCTATTTCCACTGACTCCTAAAACTGAAATGGCTTCTAAAGTAACTGCTGCCACATCATCTGTTCCAAATGTTGTTGCCTGAGTCACATTGACCGTAGGGAGCCCTCCTCCTTGGACACCTCCTCAGGCTTTTAGGCAGTTGTTAGGCACAAATATATTTGCATTTTAAATGCTCTCTTTTGTCAAAGAACAGATAGTCTCTTTTTTTCCCCCAACGTGCTTGGTTAAACATACACAGCAATTTTATTGGTTTCGTATGATAAGAAATCCCCTTTTCTAAAAATGCAGTTAGATGTATGTCCAAAGCACATTTGCAGAGTAAATGCCAGGGCAATTCTTGGGCTGCAAGACTTAAATCTGTGTATAGAATAACTTTAAAATACATTTTTCCTAAAGGACTCTGTTCTTTTGGATCAAGACAATGAGAAGTTTCTGAGTGTGAAGGGAACCCCACGCTTGCTCATAAGAGATGTGTCTGCAGAGGATGTAGGCTATTACAGCTGTGGCATCACATTTGTTCACAAAGATACTCGATACAACATCACCAGGAATATTGAACTACGTGTCAACAGTAAGTACTTTCCAGCCTGGTTCAGTAACATGCATGCAAAGGACAAATTAAGGTTCTCTTAGAACCCCTTGAATGTCATTGGTAGGAAGGGCAAAGAAAAACAGATTGTGTCATCTCTCTGAAAGCATCAGGCTGATAAGGCACCTTGAAAGGTAGAAAGCAGGTGTTGTGATGAAGAAAGGTGAGTTCCTGGGTTCCAAGTCTGAGACCAAAACCCACCATTAGAGGGGCTGAGCAGTGTTTCCCTAGGAAGGTCCTCTTTGGAAAGCCCCCTTTGGAAGCACGCACCTGTTACACAGCCAGCCGTGAGAACACAGGTGCCGTGACTTCATGTATAATTCTGGGCTGCTGGGATTTTATTTGTTTTTTCAAGCAGAAGGCTATGCATTGGCATATCTGGTGAGAATTGTCCTTCATCTTCCTAAAATGTGCCCAGTCACCCTTGGTACCAGGATTGCAAATAATGATAACTGTCATTGGTTTAAATCAATTATACTTCAAGGTAAGGTCGTGGCCAGGGTTGGCTAGTCCTTTAAAGTTTGTTCAATACTTAGGTCATACTCCTCCTGCCTGTCAGATGCTGAGCCAGGTGCAAGGGGCATGAAAGTGTTTACGTTTTGGACCGTGCCCGGAAAAGTGTGTGCTTTTCTTTACTTGATAGACTGAACAACTAGTGCAGTTGGAGTCTCCTGAGGGGATTTCAGAGAACTTATTGGTCTGTGAGGTGAACAGGCTACTTTGTTCTCACAGAGAATGCAGAGATTCGGTTGGCTGCAGGCAAATCACGTCTCTCCTGAGCTGAGGTCCCCAGGTCACCTTTGTGAGTGTGAGTGTCAGTGTGTGTGTGTGTGGTTTCACTCCTATCTGCTCCTTGCTCCGGCCTCCATGGCAGCCAGACTCCCCAACCTTGATTGCGCCCGCGATGATCCCTCTCCTGCGATTCTGCACATGAACACCAGGGGGCAGCCGCCTCCACGGTATCCTGCGGTTCTCAAAGTGCGGTCCTGGCCGGCAGCGCTCCTGGGCACTCGGGCGCTCCAAATCGGGGCCGGTCCAAGGCCACGGAGTCGGACATTCGGGGGCGTTTAACAAGCCCCCCGGGTGATCCCGAGGCAGCCCCGTCCGGCAGCCCCTGAAGTCTCCAGCCTGCAGGGCTTCTTTCTCGCGGCTGCTCTCGCTGCCATGCAGCTGGGACGGGAGGGGGAGGCTCAGGTCACAGCTAAGTAGCCTTTCTGGAGTTCCACCGTCTCCTTGCCACATGTTTACTCATGTTAGGACTTCAAAATGGTCTTTGACAGACGAGGTGAGGATGGAGAGGCCAGTGCCGGGAGGGACAGCCTTTTACTCACCCCCAAGCCATCCCTCTTACTCCAGGCGCCCAGTGTCGTCACTGCCCCTGGGGGAACTGGGTTCTGATCCCTTCCAGGACCCACCTCTGCCTCCGAAAGTCGTTGCTCTAATCGGTTAACAAGACATTAGTGTCCAGTACTAGGTGACTGCATTTGTCGTCCAGTGTGGGGTAGCTTAAAGACTGGTGGTTCCTGAGCCCCTGCAGAAATCTCCAGAACCCCAGGCAGGCACTTGGGAGGGGAGACATCCGAGGGCACCTCGGCTTGGATGAAGCTGCCTGTGGATCTTGTGAACGTAACTGTAATGAGTGCCTCCAGGAAGCCCGGGAGGGGAGCGGTTACTTGTTTATCAGGGAGTGAAGGATGTCTGTCAGCGGGATGTGTATTTACTTGTGACCTCTTCCAGTAATCTCTCTGCTGGGAAAGGCGCTGGCCAAAAATGTTGAATTTGCAGAGGCTGTTTCCTTTGCCAGGCAGAGACGGAGCCTCACAATGACTGGCCACAGCGTAGGGGATAACGGTTAATTAGCTAAACAATGGAACTTGAACATCAGCCCGAAATAAGGCTTCCTAACTGCATCACTTTCTTGCATCTTTCTCAGAGAAAGAAGAGGAGACGATCCCAGTGATTGTATCTCCCCACCAGACCATACTGGCTTCTCTGGGTAAGTCTTGCAGTGTAATCCCCACAGCCCACCAGAGCTACTGAAGTCCCAAAGCACGGGGGTCTTGGGGGCCCTTGGTCTGTGACTGTGGCTGAGGGGGGTGGGGGGCCCAGCAGCACAGGGCTGAGGCAGAAGTAACAAATGCGAGGGGCCAGCTCCCTTTTTTGAGTGTTGTTAGAAATGGTATTGTTTTAAACAGGTGTACCGCATGAAAACCCGATGTATAAAAAACCTAAATGTGAAAACTCGCCCATTTTGGGCACATTCATTACCTGTAAGAAAGGATTAACCGAAGCCAGTGCCTTTGGCATATTTAAAATAACTCACTTTACCAAAACTTTGTTAATGCTCAGCATTTACCCCGAGCCTGCGTCTGTGCGCTGAGGCACAGCCGGCCGCTGCCTGGCCCTCGGAGACAGTCTCTTGTTGCCAAAAGGGCTGGTCAGCTGGACCGGTGATGACGATGACCCCTGGGGTTTTACAGTTTTCAGCTGGCCGTGCAGGCCTTCCTGGGCCATCCACACTGGCTGTGAGCAAGGAGGGTTGTCCGCACACTGTCCTGACAGCCTTTTGGGGTGAACGTCATTGGGGTGGGGTAGCTGTGTATTGAGTGCCAAATGTGTCCGAAGTGATCTCATTCGATCCCAATCTCAATCCTGTAAGGAAGGGGTTATTTTTCCCATTTTGCATAATGGTTTTGTGGTTCTTATGCTCATTTAGTAAACCCTGGTTGTAGGATCCCACTGGTTTTTTTTTTTTTTTTTTTTTTTTCCCCTTAACTTCTCTGAGCTTGATTTCAAATTTTAAAGGGACAGCTCCTAACTGGAGGCCGTAGGAAAGGGTGGATTTTGTGCAGGCACTGGGAATGTGCCTGGCATGTAAGTCTCAGCCCCCCGTGGCTGCGTGGCTCCAGGGACAGCTGCCAAGAGACCCAGAGGAGGGGCTGTGCAGTGCCCCTGGGCTCCTGGGTGCTCCTCTGACTCCTGGTGTGGCCACATTCCTGCTGGGCTGCTTTTAATGCTCTGAAGTGCCTGGTGGCCACATGCTGTCCGTTTAGTGAGGTGTGTTTGGCTGGGGAGTGTCTTTAAGGTTGCAAGGAGTGGTGGAGGAGGGAGAAGAGCTGGCATTCTGGTTGGGAGTGGTGCCAGGATCCTAGGGAGGCACGTTGCCTCTGAGGAAGAAAACCATGGGGAGGGATGTGCTCTTCCTTTCCACCTCCCCTTTGATGACTTAAAAAGAAAAACAGCTTACCATGGTTGAAGCAGGGGGTCTGGCACCATCACATTGCACAACTGCAGGGGGCACTGGTCATATGAAAGACACTGGCTTTTTTCAAAGGGTGAAACAAATTAGAGTGTTCTGGGAATGGAGAGTGCCTCTCTTTTGGGGGTAGGGAGATGGGAAGTCAGAGGTGGGCAAGGAGACAGAAACCAGACGTTAGTTTGGATTTTGGAGTTTGATGGTGTAAATTGTAGAAGAAGGCAGTCCTTGAATTCAGAAGGACTGTATGAGCTGAGTGGCCTTGGGGAAGCCATTTATTTCATGTTCCTCTGGGTTTTCATTGGCCGTGGAAGACCAGTGGAAATAACTGGAGAGTAACTGGTAAATATTGAAGTTCTATGTGAATGGAGTTATTTAAGGAAACCATGTTTCTGTTGAAGACAAGAACTGGCCGGTGAGGGATCTTTGAGCAGAAGAGTGACTCGTTTTCCACGCAGGCTTCTGACAGTCTGTGCACTGTGTCTCATTGTTCCAGGGTCAAGGCTGACAATCCCATGCAAGGTGTTTCTGGGCAGTGGCACACAAGCAACCACGCTGCTCTGGTGGACGGCCAACGACACCAGCATAGAGATCGCCTACGAAGAAGGCCGGGTGACGGAGGGGCAGCGCCAGTAAGTGGCTCTTCTTTGTCATCTCAGAAGCATCTTCCCGGAGAGCTGCTATGAGACTCCGTGGGCATCCCTTTTCCCCTTGGAGACAATGCCGTATCCAACTTATAAATACTATACGCCTGCCACATTAGGAATTATTTTGTGATTCAAAACCCTAGGATTTTTAGAATTTTAAAAATTGAGTTTTGCTAAGAATTATCAACTGATCTTGCGAGTCAGTCTTTATAACTATTTGAGTTGAGTCACAGGGGACAAGTTGATACAGATATTGCATTTTGTAGCTTTTAAAAACTTTCATAGCTTGATTTTTTCAGTTTTCTTTTTCTGTTTCGGAGTTGATAAATTTCCACCCTGCAGCCCAAGTCTTCAAATATTTTCATAAACCCCTGAAAAGATTCTGGGACCTAGCCACGGTTTTGAACCATTTCCTCTGCTTCTCATGGAACTAACTGGTGGCGTCTGAGTCTGTTCTCGTAAGCACTCAACTCTAGGAAATGTTGCGTCACTCTGAAACTAGAACAATCAGATCTCGTAAATGGGAACCATTTGGGTATGAGGAAAAGAGCCCATTGAATGTTCTAAATTATAAAGTCTTTTTAAATTGAAGTTTTGATACTTTGGCTTAACTGGAACTTTTGCTTGCTGGCCACTATCAGAAAGGGTCTTTTAGGATGCAATTTAGTGGAACAAGCATGTGTGCTTGGCACGGTCGTTTGCTTGCAGGTCTTTGCCGTGAAAGGCTTGGCCGCAATTACCGTGGCCCCTGTGTCAGCTTTCTCACACTATCCACTTGCTTAAAGGAGTGCATTTTCACCCCATAGATAAAACAAAAATAGTCCTATTTTTGTTGATGTGGATCCACATCAACAGTTTTTTTTTCCCATACTCATAGCTAGCAGTGAAGTGTGCTAATCCTCAGGTTCCCGTCACCTTACGAATGGCAGTTCTGAATAGATCTGTTTTCCTGGCTTGTGTGTAGCCCTCCTCTCTGAGCTTGAGCTTCTGGAGAGAGGGTTTCCAGTATGGAGAGAGAGGAGGAGCTGCTCATTGAGGACTGGAGTTCTGGAAACCCCCTGTTCTTTTACATGCAAATGATTTATTGGTGATACAGCCAAGTCTCCCAAAAGTAGACATTTCTGTTGCTGCAACTGGTTTTTATTTGGTTTTGTTCATCAAGAAGAGCCTTTAAAAATGAATTTTCCATGATCAAACCAAACTGGTTACTTAAGAACTCGTGGTAGTAAGTATACCTTTGGAGTGACCAGCTTCTTTGATGATATGCCTCCTTCTGGAACAGGCATGGAAATTCTCCCAAGTAAGTGACAAACATAGTGGCAGTTGCCTCCTTATCCATCTTCAAATCAATCTGAGCACAATGGATGCCTCTAGTTGAGAATGTTTAGGTGCCTGAGTTATAAAAGACAAGCTTGCCTTTGATATATTGCATTTAAGTATATGTTTTCTCCCTCAGGGAATATTCAGAAAATAATGAAAACTACATTGAAGTGCCATTGATTTTTGATCCTGTCATAAGGGAGGATTTGAACACGGAGTTTAAATGCGAAGTTGTTAACTCATTGGGTTTTCAGACGCTACAAACCACAGTCAAGGAAGGTGGGTATTTTGGTGACACTGACGGGGAGGACAACATGTTGAGGGTTCTGTGGATGACCCACAAAGCTACTAGTTCTCAGATGGTTACTTAGGAAGTACCTGGCGTTTCCTGTTAGTGGAGCACTGAAAGCAGACCTCTCATTGAAAAACAAACACTGTTTATGTTGTTGTTGGGTAGAGGCTGGACTTTGGAAGATTATGCACAAATAAAGTTAAATAGCAAGTCGATTTTTGGGAAAAGGATAAAGTGGTTCTGCAATGCACTTGAGCAAACCCTGTCTTCTCTGTGACGCTGCCCTCAGTCAGCAGGGTCAGCTGTCCCGAATGGCCTCTAGAGGGAGGGGAGAGCAAATCTCATCCTGAGATTGAGAAACTTTCTCAGATCAGCTTTAGGGCTGAAATCATTTGTCGACAGTTAATAAAGTAAATCGACCCAACCCCCATTTAAGGATTTTAAAACAAGGAAGGAAAAACACATTACCACTTTTGCCTAAACTGATTTAGGCAAAAGTGTTTAACCCTTGAGCCGGAAAGGGAGAACCAGTTCACTCAGTCTCTGTTGACAGCCTGCTTAGATAACAGCTGCCAAGCCCAGAGCATTCCCAGCTGGAGTCTCCCGTCTGCCTTCTGGGCAGTTCTGCAGCAATCAAATAAACACACGTTGCCCCACACCTCCAAGTTTTGCTGGGAAGGCAGCCGCAGTCTTCAAATTGGAAGCTGATGATTAGGGCAGGGGATGACAACCAAACACAGCTACATTCTCTAAATACAGTCTGAGGTCCACCGGCATCAGACTCACCTGAGCCACTAGTTCAAAACACAGATCCGTGGGCACAATCCAGATCTTTGATCAGACTTTCCTGGGAGGGGCCCAAAGCAGCTGCCATTTAGCAAGCTCCCTTTCGTATCAAAGTCGGAGAACCTTTGGCTTAGGACAAAAGGCGGTTTTAGGTACTTTCCATGACATGCATGTTGGGAAAGAGATGGTGTTTGTGCAGACTTGAAAAGGGAAGATGGAATAAAAAAGCAGAATCCAATCCCTGGGATTCAGACTAGTGACCCGTATGCAACAGCCATTGTCCTCAAATATCCTTGATCCTGGTGTCAAGGACACACTTTGAAAGTCAATCCATGATTATCAGGATAAAGAACCAAACTCCAATTGTCTTTCTCTGTTTTTCCTACAGCCTCCACGTTCTCCTGTGAAATTGCACTGGCTCCCCTGTTGCTGGTTTTCTTGGTTGTGGGGGAAATATGGATACACAAATGGTGGAAACACAGAGCTAGAAAAGCCCGTGGTCTGATCATGTTCAAGACGGACTGTGACAGTGTTTAGCCCTATCCAGCTAAGATAAAGGAAATAAAATAATTCAAGTACAAACCATATCCTTTCTCCTGGAAATGGCTCTGCCTTTTGGAGGGACTCAGTTCTGTTCTTCAGTTGTTCAAGAAGACTCTGTGTTGAGTGGGCTTGTAATAAAAGACTTTTTACAACTTTTCAGAATAAAAGTCTTACATACTTTTATATATAATTTAATCATTGTAAGTGTATAATAAAAGTCTTGGATACTTTTATTCTGAAACTGAGTTGCAGGATCAAAGGTGCATGTGAGCGACCGTCTAATTGTGACCTGTTTAAAAAAGAGTAAGTCACCCTTAGGGTTTCCTGAGAGTTGAAAATATCTATACGAATTTTGAAATTGATTCATTCATTCATTCTCTCAAAAAGATGTATTAAAAATCTATTTTGGCCAGGATCTCTGGGAGTTCTTGTAGGTACAAGGATGGTTAAGTCGTGGTTTGCCTTTCAGGAAGATAGAATTTCATTTTAAGACTGGAAAGGATGATTTAGCAATGCAAAGAAGAATCAGCAAGAAATAGTGATTTTTTTGGAAAGGATGATTCAAAAAATAGCAATTAGATTAGAGTGGAACATATTAATGGACTGAGAAAGAGATCCCACCTAGTAACCATGCTTCTCGAAATAAAGGCAAAAGGGAGGGTTTTGAGAGGATCGTATACAAATTGGAAAAAAATAATCCAGAGACTTTTTTATATCATGCACACACAAAAAAATTTCAAATAAATTAATGAACTAAAACAACAACAACAACAAATTGCAGAAAATTCAGCATGGCCCTCTCCTCCACCTACCTAAGTCTCTGTTCAATGTGACTGTCCCAGAGGCCCTTCTAAATTGACACCTCCTTGCATCCTCTCTTTCCCCTCACCCTGCTTTAGGTTACATCATAACACTTGTCGCCACCAGACTTTATGTTATATATTTGCTTGTTTACTTTCCATCTAGTTTCCCAACCCAAATGGCAGATCTCTTAGGCAGAGATGTTATTTTGGTCACGGCTGTATCCCCACTTTCCTCAGATCATGCCTGGTATGTAGTGAGCATTTAATAAATATTTATAGAATAAATGAAAATAAGATGAACCCTTAAGTGTTCACTAGCAATAAAAGAACCAACAAGTTCAAGGAATTAATAATTATATCATACAGAGTTATTCAAAGTTTTAAGAAAAACATCAAAACCCTAACAGATGAAAGGGCAAAGAATGCGAGTAGGAAATTTGCAAAAGAAACACACATAAAGGACCATATGGAAAAGTGATCAGTTTCAATAACATTCAAGGATAAGTGAAACTTATTGCCCTGATTATCAAAAATTATGCAGCAATTATAAATCATAATTATCAAGATGGTGAGACAAATATCTGCGAGTCTAAGGAAAAATAAATTATTTTGTACAATTTATCTAATTACAACATTATTAAAACTTGTTTGCATCTAGTCGGAATATGGACTTTGAGAACAGATTTCTAGGGTTCAAGTCCAGGCTAGGCCAGGTGGTAGCTCTGAGATCTCGGCCAGGTCCTTCAATCTTACACTATGCCATTTTCCTCATCTGAAAATCAGTGGCAATAATAGTAATTCACTAAAATGCTTGTTATTTAATACTCAAAAATAGAGGAGGATCAAACAAGTAAAAATACTTGTATTGTTTAGACTGGGGATCTGCATTCTACAGCCTGTGGGCCAAATCTAGCCTGCCCTCTGTTTCTGTAAATGAAGTTTGTTGGGACACAAACATGCCACGTCCCCTCCCTATTATCCGTGGCTGCCCTTGTTCTTTGAAGACACAGTTGAGGGGGTGAGGCAGCGAAGGCTAAACAATTTACTCTCTGGTCCTTGGTGGAAAAAGTTGGTCAACCATCAGTTCAGACCAAGGAGATTCCAGGTGGTTTTTGACTCTTATATTTCCCATTTTCAAAATATAAAGAACAAAATAAAGACAAGCATTGCAAGTTTAAAAAAAATATCTCCACTATTATCTCCACTCCTTCTCTCTCCTATTTTCTAAGCACATAAGGAGGGTAAAGAAAGTAAGAAGGGGCGGGTGGAGGCCTTAAGCATTAGCCAGGAATTTTAACCATGCAAGGACGTAGAAACAGGTTTGCAATGGAAGGTTAGGTGGGGATATTGCAAACTGCTGTGTTGGGTGCCCCTGGCTCTCTGGATCTTCAGGCTTGGGCCTGACCCCACTGCTCATCCCCCTGCTCCCCAGGCCTGCTCCTCCAGTGCCTCTTTGGAGTTTCCCACCCTCAGATTTTGGGCAACTTCAGCAACGACCTAGAAAAGAAGCTGACTGCAGCCAGAAGGGAGCCACCAGCAACTATTGAGACTCTACTTTGATTGAACAGAATGACTCACTTCCTCACCTCCACAATTTCAGAAGTGTGGGTTCATGCTGTTGGCAAAAATTATGAAGCAATCAGGAAATTTCAAACCCTGGATTTGTGATAATGCTAAGGAATAAGTATGATACTGAGGATGTTACATTTTTAAAAAACAGTTGTTATCTTTATAAGAGACATACTGATATGTGAATATCAATGAGTGGTATGTGTGATACCTGGATTTGCTTCAAAACAGTCCAGGGCTGGGTGGGAGTATAGATGAAAGGAGATTGGCCAAGTGTCAGTTGTTGAAGTTGGTGATGGGTGCCTGGGGGTTCCCTAAACCATTCTTTCTGCTTTAGTATAATTTTAAAAATTTCCATAATAAAGAGTGCAAAACAAACAAATATAGAAACATCAGAAGATCCACTTGACGAGAGGGCAGTTACATAAACTGTGGGGTAATAGCACAATGGAATCCTGTATAGCTACATGTACATGCAACAATATGGATGAATTTTAGCAATATGCTTTTTTAAAAATTTTTTTTCTTTTTTCTTTTTTTCTTTTGAAATAAATTCAAAGTTATAGGAACAGTTGCAAAAACAATACTAACCCCATACAAAGAATTCCATCA
The DNA here is from genome assembly GCF_015220235.1 of Choloepus didactylus. NCBI lineage: Eukaryota > Metazoa > Chordata > Mammalia > Pilosa > Megalonychidae > Choloepus > Choloepus didactylus. The sequence continues at coordinate 67,675,487 of NC_051323.1, forward strand.
TACCCTGACCCCCCTCCCCCAATAGCTCAATCCACCAACTTTAACATGCTGTCACATCGCTATTTCTTTCCCTCCCTCCCTATGTATCATCCATCATCTATTGCTCTGTCTTCTGAACATACGAGAGCTAGCTGCACACATCCTTGAACATACACTATAATTCGCGTATACACTTCCCATGAACAAGAACATTCTTTTATGCAATCCTATTAAGCCCAGCTACGAAGTACAAGAGATTCAACAATGATACAAAGCTTACATTCTATATTTCCTTTACCTTATGTCTCAACTGTGTCCCTTTGAGCCACCTGTCCTCTATCCTCCAATCCCATCCAAGTTCATCCTTGGCATTCAATTATCATCTGTTTAGACTTTTTTTTTTTTTTTTTAATTGTGGAAACATATATACAGCCTAAATATTCCCATTCCACCCCCTCCCTAGCCTTCCATTAGTGGGATTAATCACATTTAGAATGTTGTAATGCTCTTTCCCACCATCCATTACTAGAAATTTCCCTTCACCTCAAACAGCAACTCCATACTCATTTCTTAACTCCCCATTGCCCCTTCCCCCATTTCTCTTAACCCAAACTCTACATTTCATCTCTATGGTTATATTCTCCGATAATTTCTTTGTGTTTGCTGTGGGGGTTAAAATTAACCTCTTAAATCCATATCAATCTTGTTTTTTTTTGATACCACCTTCACTTCAATAGGGCACATAAACTATGTTCCTATACTCCTCCATTCCCTTGCCTTTATATAGTTCTTGTCAAAAATTACATATTTTACACTGAGTTCAAAACCACTGATTTGTCATTAGAGTTCATGTAATTTATATCATGTAGGAAGTAAATAGTGGAGTTACAGTTCAAAAATTACTGACTTCTATTTGTATTCCATTGTGGTTGAAGAATGTGCTTTGAGTATATTCAATTTTTTTTTTTTTTTTTAAATTTCTTGAGGCTTGTTTTATGTCCCAGCTTATGGTCCCTTCTGGAGAAAGATCCGTGATCACTAGAGAAAAATGAGTGTCCTGGTGATTTGGGATGTAAGGTACTATAGATGTCTGTTAAAATTCTCTATATCTCTTTCTCCTTTCTTTGTTTCTCTGTTGGTAGGGCTCCCTTTAGAATCTGAAGTAGGGCAGGTCTTTTATTGGCAAAGTCTCTCAGCATTTGTTTGTCTGTGAAAAATTTAAGCTCTCCCTCAAATTTGAAGGAGAGTTTTGCTGGATAAAGTATTCTTGGTTGGAAGTTTTTCTCTCAGAATTTTAAATATGTCATGCCACTGCCTTCTTGCCTCCATGGTGGCCGCTGAGTAGTCACTACTTAGTCTTATGTTGTTTCCTTTGTATGTGGTGAATTGCTTTTCTCTTGCTGCTTTCAGAACTTGCTCCTTCTCTTCAGTATTTGAGTCTGATCAGAATGTGTCTTGGAGTGGGTTTATTTGGATTTATTCTATTTGGAGTTGTCTGGGCATTTATGCTTTGTGTATTTATATTGTGTATAAGGTTGGGGAAGTTTTCCCCAACAATTTCTTTGAATACTCTTTTTAGAACTTTACCCTTCTCTTCCCCTTCTGGGACACCAATGAGTCTTAAGTTTGGACGTTTCATTTTATCTATCGTATCCCTGAGATCCTTTTCTATTTTTTCAGTTTTTTTCTCCATTCTTTCTTTTGTTCTTTCATTTTCTATTCTGTGGACTTCTAGGACACTGAGACATTGTTCAACTTCCTCTAATCTTGTATTGTGAATATCCAGAGTCTTTTTAAATTGGCCAACAGTTTCTTTTATTTCCATGAGATCTTCTATTTTTTTATTTACTCTTGCAATGTCTTCTTTATGCTCTTCTAGGGTCTTCTTTATGTCGCTTATATCCTGGGCCATGATCTTCTTCATGTCCTTTATATCCTTTGCCATGTTTTCGTTCCTCAATTGTAGTTCTTTGATTAATTTTGCTAAGTACTGTGTTTCTTCCGATATTTTGATTTGGGAGTTTGGAGTTGGATTCTCCATATTGTCTGGTTTTATCATATGCATTAAGATCTTCTGTTGTTTTTGGCCTCTTGGCATTTGCTTTGCTTGATAGGGTTCTTTCAAGTTGTAAAAAAAAAAAGATACCAATCTAATTTTTCAGAAACACAGTTTGTTGGCATACACTTTCTGTAACTAACCAGCAGATGGCATCTGCAAGTCACCTATACACCTCCAGTCAGTTCTCCCCAACTCTGTCTCTGTGGTGTGTGGGGAAATGATTCTTGTGGGGTTCAGTTGGAGAACTCAGTTTGGGTGTGTTGCTGGAGCCATCCACCCTGAATGTGGGGCGCGTGTATGGGTGGCCAGAGAGGAAGGGCAGCTTTAATATTCAAATCCCCCAGGTTCCTGGAGATTCAAGGCCACCACAAGAGTCTAAGCCTTCATTTCAGTTTTGCCCCAGATTTTCTGTCACTGACCCACATACCACTGGCATTGACATAGCATCCCTGGGTTTTCCAAGTGGGCCCCCCTTCTCAGCTGTGATCTTCCAGGACCTCTGCTGAGGGAAGGCTAAGCCCCGGGCCACCAGGCCGTGCAGGGAGGCTGTCTGCCTGATGCAAAGATTAGCCTATAATTCTTGACTGGTGTAAGTTCTGAATGAAAGACAGGCAGTAAAGCTGGGCCCCACCCCTTTCCTCTTTAGAGAAGATGGATGCCTTAGGGGGAGATCATTAGCATTTCAATGGTCTCTCTCTGCCTGTGCCACACCCTTGTCTGGATCACAGAACTGGGAACTCAAAATGGCCGAGGCTTTCTCCACTGAGTTGAAAAAGGAACAGAGCTAGTCCGAGGTGAACCTCTGGCTTTCCAAGGTTAGTCATCACCCAAAGCCTCTGTCTACTTGTTGGGGATTCGCACCTTGTAGTGAGCAGTTCACACTCACTAATTAAAACCCCAGTTGGAGCTCAGCTGAGCTATATTCACTCGCTGGGAGAGAGCTTCTCTCTGGCACCACGAGGCTTTGTAGCTCGGGCTATGGGGGAGGGGTCTCCTGATTTGGATCTGCAGGTTTTACTTACAGATTTTATGCTGTGTTCTTGGGCATTCCTCCCAATTCAGGTTGGTGTATGACGAGTGGACGTTCACGTCTGTCCTCCCGCAGTTATTCTGGATTGTATACTAGTTGTTTCTGGTTTTTTTTTCAGTTGTTCCAGGGGGACTACTTAGCTTCCACTCCTCTCTATGCCACCATCTTAGATCTCTCCTTAGCAATATGCTTTTGAGTAAGAAAAAGTAAATTCCAGAAATTTTACCTCACGTGATGCTCTTTTTTTTTTTTAGTTTGCATTGATTGTATTTTCCCCCCAATCCCACCCTATTTTCCACACCTTGCAATGTTGACATTCATTTGTTCTCCCTCATGTAAAAATATATTTGTACATTTTGTCACAATTGTTGTACACCCTGGGTTTCCCTGAGTTATACAGTCCCAGTCTCTATCTATCCTCTTTCCTTCTGGTGTCCCACATGCTCCTAACCTTCCTCTTTCAACCATACTCACAGTCATCTTTGTTCAGTGTACTTACATTGCTGTGCTACTAACTCCCAAAATTGTGTTCCAAACCTCTCATTCCTGTCTTTTCCTTTCTGTCTGTAGAGCAGGTATCTTGTTCACAAACTCTGTCATTGTCCGTTTGTCAGAGAATATTTTAAGCTCTCCCTCATATTTGAAGGACAATTTTGCCAGATATAGGATTCTTGGTTGGTGGTTTTTCTCTTTCAGTACCTTAAATATATCACCTCACTTCCTTCTTGCCTCCATGGTTTCTATTGAGAAAGCCACACATAGTCTTATCAAGGTTCCTTTGTATGTGATGGATCGCTTTTCTCTTGCTGCTTTCAGGATTCTCTCTTTATCTTTGATGCTTGATAATTTGATTATTAAGTGTCTTGGCATAGACCTATTCAGATCTATTCTGTTTGGGGTACGCTGTGCTTCTTGGATCTGTAGTTTTGTCTCTCATAAGAGATAGGAAATTTTCATTGATTATTTCCTCTATTATTGCTTCTGCCCCCTTTCTCTTTGCTTCTTCTGGGATACCCATGACATGCATATTCCTGCATTTCATGTAGTCATTCAATTCCTGGAGATGTTGCTCATATTTTTCCATTCTTTTCTCTATCTGTTCTTTTGTGTGTAGGCTTTCAGATGTCTTGTTCTCCAGTTCCTGAGAGTTTTCTTCTGCCTCTTGAGATCTGCTGTTGTATGTCTCCATTGTGTCTTTCATCTCTTGTGTTGAACCTTTCATTTCCATAGATTCTGCTGGTTGTTTTTTCAAACTTTCTATTTCTACCTTATGTTCGCCAAGTATTTTCATTATACGCTTCATCTCTTTTGCCATGTCTCCCCTAAACTTTTTGAATTGATTTAGCATTAGTTGTTACAATTCCTGTATCTCAGTTGAAGTGTAAGTTTGTTCCTTTGACTGGGCCATAACTTTGTTTTTCTTAGTGTAGGTTGTAGTTTTCTGTTGTCTAGGCATCTGGTTTCCTTGGTTACCCCAATCATGTTTTCCCAGACCAGAACGGGCTCAGGTCTCAAAAGGAGGCAATAGTATCAGGGTTCCCTGAAGGTGTGTCTTAGAAGATTGACAAACCTTGTGAGGTCTCAAGCCACTGTACTTTTCTGCCCAGCAGGTGGCACTTGTCAGCCTGTCACTCCAGACTGGTGTAAGGAGGTGTGTCCCGTGGCTGTTTTCCCCCAGGTTCTGGGATCTAGTTCTGAATAGAAGGTGGGTAGTAGAGCTTGGCACCAACTCTTTCCTCTTAGGGAAGACACAACCCCCTAGGGATAGGTCATTTGCATTTGGTTAGTCTCTCTGACTCTGCTATCTCCACTGTTGTCTGGGTCAGAGTGCTGGGAACTGATAATGGCTGAGGCTTTCTCCACTGAACTGAAAAAGGGACAAAAATCCCCCCTTCAGGGCCCAATTGTGGTGACCCTCAGTTTCACCCGGCCAGAGACAGCACCCAGTCCTCTGGACTCCCTCTCCCTCCCAGAGAGGTCCTCTGGCTCTCTAAGTTCAGTCGTCACCAAAGGTCTCTGTCTGCTTGTTGGGGATTCATAGCTTGTATTGAGCAGTCCATGTTTGTTAAATAAAACCCCAGTTGGAGCTCAGCTGAGCTATATTTGCTTCCTTGGAGAGAGCTGCTCTCTATCATAGGGAGGCCTTGCACTTTGGGCTGCCGTGGGGGAGGGGCTCTCAGCTCGGTCCACAGTTTTTACTTACAGATTTTATGCTGTGATCTCGGGCATTCCTCCCAATTCAGGTTGGTGTATGATGAGTAGACAGTCATGTTTATCCCCGCGCAGTTATTCCACATTATTTACTAGTTGTTCCTGGTTGTTTATTAGTTGTTCCAGGGGAACTAACTAGCTTCCACTCCTCTCCATGCCTCCATCTTCCGGAACTCCCACATTATGTTCTTTTATATAAGGTTGAAAGCAACTAAAACTAAATGCTCTCTTTATATATATATTTTATCATATATATATTTATAAAACTAAATATTCCCTTTATATATATATATGTATATACATATATATATATATATATACATATATGTGTATATATATATATATAAAATAAAACTGTATTTTAAGAAAACAAGAGAATGATAATCCCAAGGTTCAAAATAGCAATTATGACAGGGGCAATGTGTGGGTTGGGTTAGGAAGATGTATGTTTCATAAAATTCTAATCTCATATTAGGCAGATGGATTATTATTTTTTAATTCATTGTAAAACAGATTTTTAAAAAGGTCACACGTCAACCAATCAAGAATGTGGGTCTTGAGCCAAAGATTATGAGTAATCTAATTCTGTGTACCTGAGTCCAAATTAAACAAAAAACATGAAACAAGGTAGCTTATTTCTTCAAGATGACTGATCTCATCTGTTTTATGCTGATTCTCTTGGTTTAACCATCTGAAGTTGGATTCTTTCACCTGTCCCTATAAAACCTGGGGTGCACGGTAAGTGCTGTTCGGAAACCTCTCACTCCTCTTTACTGCCTGTAGATGAAACCCACATGTCTTAGGTAATAAAATACCAGCTCCCCAAGAATGAACTGGAGATGACAGGGGACCTCGGTCACAAGCACACAAAATACTCTGTGTTCCAAAGCATGAACTCAGTGTCTCAGGTATGCATGTGCTTATGGGAATACAGAGGGTCTTTTCGGAAAGGCTGGGCTTGCATCTGCTCTAAGATCTCGAGGTCAGAAGCTTCTCGGTCCCGGACACATCCCCGGCACTTGGCATGGTGCCATGCCACATGGGCAGCCCTTAAGGAGCATCTGCTGGTCGCTGGATAAATTGTGTGTTCCTTGGTGTCTTGGTTGCCTAGGGCTGCCTTAGCAGACTACCACAAACCGATGGCTTAAAGCAACAGAGATGTATTCTCACATGGTTTTGGAGGCTGGAAGTCTGAAATTGTATGGGGGTGCCCTTCCTTGCCCCTACCCAACTTCTGGGCTTTTGCTTCATTCTCTGGCTTCATTCTCTGCCTCCACCATCATGGGACCTTCTCCCCTGGGTCTGTCTGTGTCCAGTTCTCCCCTTCTTAGAAGGAAGCCAGTTGTATTGGGTCCGGCCCACCCTAATCCAGTTTGGCCTCATCTTAACTCATCATATCTCCAAAGACCCTATTTCCAACTAAGGTCACATCCATAGGATTGAGAGTTAGGACTTGACCCTGCCTTTTTGGGGAACAGTAAGTCAACCCATAAGACTTGGGTTTTCTCAACACCCTGGACTCCCATTCACAGGGCTCACTCCGGCTTCCTGCTCCTGCCACTCCTGCCAAACTCCCACAGGTCATCTCCATAACATACTGGCAGTCGCCCGCTGGGGCCCATGAACGAGCCTGGTGTTGCTGCTGCTGTTTTCCTGTTCTTGTAGCCCCCACCTGAAGGCATCTGCTGCCCGTGACACCCCACAGTGGGCGCCATCCCCTGGGGAGTGGGCTGCATGCCCCGTGCCTGTGGAGCCCTCCCTGTGCCGCCATGGCAGCTCCCCCTTCTGCAGCTGATGTGGTCAGCCAGACAGCAAAGCTGGGCTGCCCGGGCCCTGGGGCACCCCATCCTGGGCTTGCAGCCCCCCTCCCTGGCTTGCAGCCCCAAATCTGCCTTCCTCCTCCCTGATATGTCTGCAGAAGCCACATCCTCATTCTTCTCCAGGCAGAGCAAGCCAAAGCAAACCCTCCTGCACAGAGATTCCTGGAGGGGCTGCCCACTGGCTCTTCAGAAATGGGCCTGGCCTGCGGTGACAAGGTCTCCGAGGGTACTCAGCCAGCTGCAAGTTCTGGAGGGGAAAAACCTTCAGGAAGATGGAAGGAGGCTTTAGAGGGAAAGAGTGGGAGAAAGGAGCAAGAATGAAGAAGGGTAGACCAATGCCACGGTGTCTAGGATGTGCCAGATTTTACATACATTGCCTCATTTAATCCTCAAAAAATCTATGAGGCAACTATTGTAGCCTCCATTGCAGAGGTGAGGAAACTGCGGTTCACTTAGTGTAAATATTACATCAGAAGAACGTGGCTTGGATGTGCCGCAACAATAGATTTTGCAAGTCCGAATCCCAGAATTGGACACGGCTAGAGACCAGCTGGCCTTATGGGGTGGAGTCTGGCCTTGTCCAGTTCACAGCAAGAAGGGGGAACAGAGCAGACACCCGTGTGCTTCCTTTGGGCAGCCTGGGCATCTGGAAGAGGAAAGCAGGGCCGAGCTGCACATGTCCAGTGTCTCCCCCAAACTCGCCAGAAGATAAGTCAGGGACGAGGGAGGGGAAGGAAGGCTCAGGACTGGGAGCCAAGGCCCTCTCCCTGACCATGCTTCCCGGGTTGGCTTCTCTCATCCTGTGGGACCCCCTAGCCAGCCAGCCGAGCCCACAGATGGCAGTGAGCACCCACTTCATCAGAAGTTGCTCTGCTCAGCCTTTGAGGCCCCTTTTCTGGTACATCCGGGCTCTTCCTAAGATGCTGGTGGATGGTGTGGACTCAGCGGCTGGCAGGCTCAGCCAGAGCTAAGGCCCGCAGTGAACTACGTTAGCTCTGCAACCATGGTAGGCCCAAGGCTGGAAATTCACCCAGTTCATTTCCCATCCCAAATTTATGCCCAGCCTTCAGAGCTCATCAGCAGTTCTGCAAGGAAATTCAATGCCCTAAGTAAAATAACTGAACAGAATACATAAGGCCCTGATTTTATTGTATCTTTGACAAGGAGGACCCCAAGTATCCCTTATCAAGCACAGGAAAGCTGCCCCACAAAGTGCTGCTAACAGAAACAGACACGGGCACAAAAGGTTAGGGCCCCACCCCGACGTAGCCTTGTATGTGCAGCCTTGGCAATGTCCAAAAGGCGGAAAATAATTCTCTAACGCCCAACTAATGTTCTCAACCCTTTCCTAATTCTGAGTTCCTAAGGAGAAATTAAAGTTTAAAGATTGAGTTATTGTCCTTATCAATTAAAGTATCAGAAAACCAAACCTCAAAAAATTTGGAATTAAAGCCTGAGTCCCACCCTCCAGCGGAGGGCTTCTCCCTGGGGCCTGGGTGGCCTCTGTCCCCTGCGGGGGCCGTGGACCTCCACTGGCCTCTCCTGCGTGCCCTGTAAGATCCTCTGGGTCCTGGCCCCACTCGCACCACACGCTACAAACCAGCCCTCCCCTGGCCTCCCCAGCACGTGTCCCAGGCAGTTGTCACTCTCGGCTCCCAGGAATCGGGGCTGAGCGTGACTGCAGCAGAGTGCAGGGGTCTCCGAGGGCAGAAGGGAGACGGTGCCTGCCAAGGCCCTGGTTCTCAGGGTGAACCCCTGGATGAGCAGCATGGACGCCCCTGGAATCTGCTGATTGGAAACACAGGGTGGGCCTGGGATCCGCAGTCCAGCAGGCCCTCCAGGGGATTCTGACACAACTCGAGTCCGAGCGCCTCTGGGCTCGTGGGTTTTCTGGCACCCATGACCTGGGGATGTCAAGTCCTGGGCAAATGATTCCTGTTTGTGACAGCACCGTGTTTGCTGTGACTGGGGGAAGTTGCCCTAACCTCTGAGTCCCTGCTGTGTTCTTGAGTAATGGATACTTTTTCAGGGTAGCTCCCCAGTCTGTCTGTCTCCCGGCCCTTCTTTTGTGTCTTCCTTGCCCACCCAGCTGTTTGGAACGGCTCACCGAGCATTTGCCTTGAGCCCCCGTGCTGTGCTGACAGCGGCCCTCTCTGGTGCCTGAGCTCTCACCCTCCTGGCCCCTGGTGCCATATGTGGCCTCCTGTCGCAGACTCCCCCAGACTCTCGTACCTGCCTCTAGGGAAGGTAACCCCCCCAGCCCCACTTTCAGCCAGAAGATCATCCTCAGCAGAACCCCGAAGCTTTCTGCACCCCTGCAGCCCCCCCTGAGGAATATTCAAGACCCCAGGCAGTGCTTTTCCCCTCCTAAATATTTTTTTCTGAAGTGGAGGGATGTGCCTTGAGTAAGTTTCCAACCTCGGCCAAGTCCTACGACCACCTGGGGAGACAGAAGCAACTCTGGTGTCCTGGCCCAGCCCAGGGACCACGTCGGAGAGTGGCCTGGGCCTTGGGAGTTTGGAAAGGGAAAGCTCTGCGGCTGATTCCAAAGACCAGCCCGAGCGAGAACCCCTGGCTCAACCTTTCCTGGAGCCTGTGGGGCTGGGGCTGTCTGTGTCAGATAGACTTCCTTCCTTCAACTTTCCTTTGCTTTCTGAACCAGACGTTTTCTTTTCCTGGCAGACTGCTCTAGATTTTTGTCCGATCTGGGGACAAAAGTCAGCAAGTTTTGAGCCTGCCCAAAGCATTCTGTCCATCTCTCTCAAATTGGATAACCCCACAGCATACTCTCAATCCAGCCCAGGCTGGACTTGCTCTGACAGCTCCTCTTTAATGTGTCTCGTCGTTACCTACCTCCCTTTACTATTGTCCCAATTTCATGCAGTGTTCAGCTATGGCTCTTCAATGAATGATTCTTGCAACCACATCTAATAATAACTGAATCCTTCTGAAACTCACACAGTAATTTTTTTAATTCAACTTTAGTGAGATACATTCACATACCATACAATCATCCAAAGTGTACAATCGGTTGATCACAGTACCATCAAACAGTTGTGCATTCATTGACCCAATGTTTTTTGAACATTTTTCTTGTACCAGAAAAAGTGAAAATAATAAAAAATAAAAGTAAAGAAGAACACCCAACCCCCCACCCCATTTTTCATTTAGTTTTTTGTCCTCATTTTCCTTCTCATCCTTCCATGCACTGGATAAAGGGAGTGTGATCCACAAGGCTTTCACAATCACACTGACACCCCTTGTAAGCTACATTGCTATACAATTGTCGTCAAGAGTCCAGGGAACTGGGATGCAGTTTCAGCTGGGAATTTTTAAGATGCATCCCTCCATGGTCTCTCCTTGGCCGGAATGGAGGGGATTCCCGGGCAGGTAATGGGCTCTGCCAGCTCGGGCCTGTAGCTGGTGGGGTGCAATCTCCTGGCTCGGTGTGGTGTGTGGGAACTCAGAGTCCTGGCAGCCTGAAAGCAGCACAGGTTTTCCCACCCGTGTTTAAAAGTCTAATTCCATTTCAGCTGTGCCTGGAATGACACCACGTCCACCTGCAACTGTGGAATTCAAGGTCAAGCTGCAGCAGTCTGGTGTCAAGGTCTTTACTTGGTCACCCCTGGCCTGCCTCCCTCTGCAGACCCTATGCCTCTTTTTTTTTAATGCAATTTTATTGACATATATTCACATAACATACAATCATTCAAAGTGTACAATCAGTTGTGCACAGTGTCATCACATAGTTGTGCTTTCATCACCACAGTCAATCTTTGAACATTTTCATTACTCCAAACAAAAAAATAAAAATTAAATGGCAAAGAATATCCAAAACATCCCACTCCCTTCCTCCCCCCATTGTTCATTTACTTTTTTTAAAATACAGTTTAATTGAGATATATTCACACACCCTACAGTCATCCACAATGTACAATCAGTTAGTCACAGCACCATCATACAGTTGTGTGTTCATCACCAGAATCAATTTTTGAAACTTTTTTTTCTCCGATATAAAAATAAAAGCAAAAAAGAACACCTAGATCTTTCCATCCCCTCCATCCCACCCTATTCTTCATCTAATTTTTGTCTCCATTTCCCACTCATCTGTCCATATACTGGATAGAGGGAGTGCAAGTCACAAGGTTTTCATAATCACACAGTCACACTGTGCAAGCTACATAGTTATACAATTGTCTTCAAGATTCAAGGTCACTGGGTTGCAGTTTGACAGCTTCAGGTATTTCCCTCTAGCCATTCCAATGCACCCAAAACTAAAAAGTTATAGCTATATAGTGCATAGGAAAACCCTCCAGAGTGACTTCTCAACGCCATTTGAAATCTCTTAGCCACTGGAACTTTATTTTGTTTCATCTCTCTTCCCTCTTTTGGTCAAGAAGATCCTCTCAATCCCACAGTGCTGGGTCCAGGCTCATCTCCAGGAGTCATTTCCTGTGTTGCCCAGGGGGATTTGCACCCCTGGGTGTCATGTCTCACGTAGGGGGAGGGCAGTGAGTTCACCTGCCGAGTGAGACCCTATCCCTCTTCATACAGTCCTGCCTCAATATAAACAGTCTGCTAAAAACAAAACAAACAAAACAAAACAAAAATCCATGAGATGCAGCACCCCACTGAGGGACGAGTCCGTGGGGAGAGGATTAGCAGAGCTTCTCTGTGCCTCGGTCCAGCCCTCATTTCCCATGTGGTGCAGCCTAATGCGTCAGCTGCCACAGGACAAGACACCAGGGCACGACACTCCGCAGCTGCTCAAAGGTGTTCTGCAAAGAGAAGGTCCTTGCAGCCTGGAACATAGGGGGTGATCAACTGATTCTTGTTGATTTGAATGGCTTAGGCACTAAAGAAAGGGGCAAAAGCATGGAAGCCAGCCAACCGTTCATCAGCAGAGGAATGGACAAACAAAATGTGGTGCATGTACACAATGGACTATTACTCAGCCATCAACAGAAGTGAAGTTTGGGTACATGTTGTAGCACTGATGAACCTTGAAGACCTCATGTTAAGTGAAATAAGGAAAAGAACAGATATTGTGTGATTTTATTTCCGTGAAGTAACTTGAATATACAAATTCGCACAGGTGGAGAGTAGGTTACAGGTTACCAGGGGAGGGGGAGAGAAATAGGTGCCGAGTTTCTCTTTGGGGTGATGGAAAAGTTTGGTAATGGTGGCGGTGACGTTACCACAACATCGTGGATGTGGGTAATGTCACTGAATTGTACACCCGTAAGTGGTGAAAATGGGAAATTTCATGTTGTATATATGTTGCCACTATGAAAATTTTTAACAAAGCAGTCCTCAAGCTGGAAAAGAAAAAAGGGAAAAAAGAACAAAATAAAGGAGCCAGACGAACAACTCGTCCACTTACCCCTGTGCTTTCCTGCAACCGGCCTTTGCTCACGGGTTTTCCTCTTCACAAGCCCCACTCCACCCTGTTCCATTGCTCGTCTGCTACAGAGCCTTTTCCAACCATCACAGCGATCTCTCTCAGTTCTGAATTCCCATGCTCCTTATCTGGGCCTTTATTACAGCATTTAGTGCTTTCTCCTTTCTATGAGGTTAATCACATGTTCTCTTTTCTCCCCTACTAGGCTGGGGGCAGCTTGAGGGTTGGTGTAGGGTCTGACTGGCCTTTTTCTCTCCAAAGCATCCTGTGACGTGTCATAAGAAGTCATGGATCTGGGCAAAGGCTGCGAGAAAGCAAGCCGGTAACTGTGAGTCGGCTCCGAAATGCCACATAAGGGCAGCGTGAAGCAGTGGGGAGGGAGGGAATGAAGAGAGAACACACTTGCATGGACCTCAGCCAGGACACAGGCCCCTGATGAGGGAGGCAGCCACGAGGTGGAGGCTCAGGGCTCTTTTGGAAGCTCAACCTGCCCCTGTCATTCCTGCTGGTTGCCTATGGCCGCGTGCCAGGGTCCAAGTGCCTTGATTAAGGTGCACAGGCCTTCCACAGTCTGCTTATGTGTCTCATGTATCTTGTCTCATTCTGTCACCTTTGGAATGTAACCTCTGTGAGGCCAGGAGTTTGTATCTGTTTCGCCCACTGAGATGTTCTAGCTTCCAGATGAGTGCTGGGCACGTAGTAGGTGCTCAGCAAACATTTATTGAATGAAGGATGGATACTGAGCTCTCTGGCTTCATCTCCTCCAATCCTTCTCCTCCCCCCAACTCAGGATGAGCCTCACTGAACCACTTGCTTTCCCCCTCAAGTCTCCATTCTCCCTGGCCGCAGGACCTTGGCACATGCTGTTTCCTGCATCTGGAAATCCCCTTCCCATCCTATTCAATTGGCCGACTCCTCCTTAGTGTTCAGTCTTTCCTAGGAAACCTCTCCTGATCCCTAAACCTGGGAGAGATGCCTCTCTCATTTGCTTCCAACCATCAGGCAACCATCAAAATTAGAATCGTTATCACTCATTGATCTGACACTCCAGAGTCTTGCAAGGTAATATTTAAGACATTACCTTGTTGATTTTCCCCAAACCTATGAGGCAGCCACTAATAAGACTCCTAATTTACATATGTGGAGCTGAGGTTGGAAGGCTTGGGTGATTTGCCCCAGCTACAAAGCTAGTAAGTAGTGGAGGCAGGATTTGAACTCTCATTATCTAGCTGCAGATGTCACATTCTTAACCCTCCTAGCTCTAAGGACACTGAGGTTGCCTGTGGCCTTGTCTGTGTTTTCCAATGCCTGGTAAGCTCCTTGAGGGTAGGGGCTCTATCTAATACACTGTTGGCTGTGTCCGTGGTGACCAGCACAATGTCTGGCACACATTAGGCACTCAGTAGATACTTGGTGAACCAATGAGCAAAGGGCAGTGTTAGTTTCCGGACATACAAAGACAAGGATGGCGAAGTCACATTTCCACCCCAATGTCCATCCAGGAAGCTCACCACCTATTCCCAGAGGGTCTGTGTCCCAGGCTTTTTCTCTGATGGCCCATTCAATTATCCATATGTGCCCCCAGAACCTTCAAACAAATCTACCCTTATAAATGCTGCTTGGAAAGCAGAGGTCTACAGATGCTCCAATGTCAAAGACATAGCACATGAATGAATGAATGAATGAACGGTGTTGGCTACTTGGTTTTCATTGTAGGTGGGATGTTCCTAGGGCTAACTAGGGGCTTCATTCTGTAATCAAAACATAAAGATCTGAGTCCTTTTCCAGGAATCCGTCCCTCGCACTCCCCAAGATCAGAGTCTTCCTTCTCTTTAAGATCTAGAGCTGCCTGTCTGTCTCTTGTACATTCCGCCTTGAGTGAGAAGAAAATGTTTATGAGTCACTGGCACAGTTCTAAATGTTTTCTGTTCTCTGGGCTTGGAGTTTCCTGTTTAAAAGCCTGAAAGAATATCACTGTTGGGCCCAGAGTACTTGCTGAGCTCTGACTAAATACAAGGTGATGATTAAATTATTTCAGACTCTAATAAAAATATTTTTTAGAATAAAATCCTTTGGATATTATGTCAAGTTCTGAGTACACTTTCAATGCTTCAGTTTGTCATATCATTTTGAGCCAATTTTACTCAGCAGTATTTATCCTGAGGAAATTCAGGAGACTTATCTTCAAAGTCAAAAGACTGGGTTGATTTCAGAAACCTTCCAAGAGATGAGGGATCCTGATAAGAAATCTCATGAGCTGATGAGGGTTTTGGGTTTTAGCATTTTCCCCCCTCTTCATTTAACTCCTTAAATAAAAATGGCCTGTAGCACACTTGAAATCGCAATCTTTCAAAAGAAATTTCACGAAGGGGTTGCCTTGAGTTTCCTGTTCTCTAGCCCACAGTCCCCTGAGAACTGTGCCCTCAGAGAGGAAGTAGGGGTGAGTGTTAGGGAGTTGTTTCCTGAACTTCTTGACCTCCCCAGGCCAATGGACAACACCAACACCAATATCTCATAAATCACCATTTTTTCCAATAGCCCAAAGCAGATTCTTTATTTCTTCCTGCTTAAAGGCAGATTATTTCCAAAAAATGTTGATTAAACAAGTAGCACGAGTGAAATGCTGGGTTTTGTGCAGTTGTGGCAGTTCACACACCAGTGGATGATGCAGCCTTGCTCTCGGGAGGTCATGGAACAAGAGTAGGCAAAATGTTTTCATAGGCGATTCATGTCTCCCCAGGCCACGCCTGCTTGAGGGTGCCACTGAAGCACAGGGACACAGAAACGGTAACTAAAAGGCTGCTTTTGCTCTATTTCTGCATCAATCAGGATATATTTGGGTGCATGTAACAGAATAACCAGTCAAGATTAGTGTAAACAAAAATCAGTATTGATTTTTCTCACATTGCCAGAAGCACGAAGGGTCAGCAGCTCCATAATGTCTGGGTCAGCGCTTCTTCCATTTTTTTGGCCCTCTCCTCATGGTCACGAGATGACTGCTGGAGTGCCGGACATCGCATTTACATTCAAGACAGGAAGAAAGGGAAAGGGAAACCTCAGTCAAGTCTTTACCTTTCTCTGGTAACCCTTTGCAGAGCTCCCCATTGTCTCATGGATCAAAATGACCACATGGGCTTCTCTGGCTCCAAGGGAGTCTGGCCCCAACTGTGTATCCCAGCTCTTTGCACTCAGTTTCCTACTGCACAGTGGTTTGGCCCTTTCATTAGGCTTTCTTTTTTCACCAGTTATACCCACTGTTCCAAGAACCTGGCAAGGAATCTGCAGGCTGGGCTGATGAACTTCAGATTTGACCCTCCTGTCTGACCGTCAACAAATGTCCCCAGACCTGGCTTCCAGATGGAAGGAAACATTGCTTTAGAAGGGAAGGGACAAGCCAGTGCTCCCTGGTTTGGAGCAGAAGATGGATCTAGGGGAAGGCCAGATGGCAGCTCCTCCATGTAGTCCAACAGTATCAGGAAGCTCAGGGAGACAGCTCCCAGGCTGGATGGACAGACATCTTGTCTTTCTGGTGAGTGCACAACTTTGGGCTTTATGCTGGGACTCTTGCTAATAAGCACACAAACAGTAACTAAATTGCACCTCAGAGGAGACAGTGGTAAGTGCAAGTTATAGTAATAGACTGTGGGAAGACAGAAGGGGGAGAATTACATCCAGGGTAGTTATGTGGTTTGGTTGGTGGGAGGCAAGTGGGAAGGACAAGGACAGTTGCATGAATCACAGAAGAAAGAAAAAAATTGTTTCATTCATTCACTCATTCAACAAATATTAGTTTTTCCCTACCTAAGCTAAGAGACACAGATATGTCCTCTGCCCTGTGGGAGCTAAAAATGAACAGAGAAGACAGATAATGGTAATATGTAAAATTGTGGAGCGTGTAAAGGAGGGAGATGTGGGGCTACGAGAGGGTATAACTGGAGGGTTTCACCCACTCGGAGTTCAGAGAAGGATGTTTTGGGCTGGGTAAGGTGTTGTCAAGTGGAAGGAGGGGCAGGCATCTGGGTAGAAGAACCAGACTGAGCAACAAATGGGGGCTGGAAAGTGCCAGTTGGGTTTGGGGAATAGTGAGTGGTCTGGACATCCAAACAAGCAGAAAACGAGCAGGGATGGAGATAAACCAGTCACCAGGCTCTGTAGTCAGAGATTTATCATGTTCTGGACTTACTTTATGTTTGGCACAATCCCATAAGGTGAGGTTTCCCTTAGCGTTGATATCCCTGAAAGCAGAACCTGAGACAGGTCTAGGCTGCAGGCAGTTTGTGTGTGGGGTGCTTCCAGGAAGCAAGAAGGAGGGAGCAAAGAGAGTGAGCAGAGATTAAGGAAAAGATTTAGGGTGATGATTGAGGTGTCTGCTGTGGCCAGGGGGGCTTTTGACTACCAGAACCTCCGGAGACAAGTAGAGAAGGCCTCCCACAATTGTGCGTTTGAAGGAAAAGACACAGATCAGGAGTGAGGGCCTCCTGAAACATCTACTACGGGTATTGTATTCATTTTAAAGATGAGGACTGAAAAATTTGAGTGATTTGCCCAAATTCTCACAGAGAGCAAATAACAGATTTGGACGTGGGTTAAGTTGTGACTGTAAAACATACTTTTACCACCATACTTTACTGTCTTCTTCTCTGTATGTAAAAATGTATAATTATCAAAAAATGTAAGGAATTAAGGTAGAAATTAATATAAATGTTGGTGGGATGCTTTCCTAACAATCATAATTCTTCCAGCCCTAAAAGTGGTGCTAAATCTCTGATTCTGCTATGGTACCTAAATAAAGGTTGTCACCTCATTGGGTGACAGTGAAGATAGGACAGTACATAATCCACAGAATAAACTAAGTGGCCCTGTGGGGACTTACCCAAGCATAGAGTAGCAGAAGGGATGTCAATAGTCTGCAGAAGATTAAAAATGGCTGCAAATTATTTGCTATCCCTCCCATCAAGAGATGGAGCCTAGTTCTCCATCCCTTAAATCTGGGCTGGCCTTAGAGACTCCTTTGACTAATAGAATGAGGCAGAAGTGACTTTCTGGGACTTCCAAGCTTTGCTCATAGGACTCCCTATAGCTTGTACCATGTCCTCGTGGAACCTGTGCTCTTGAGTCCTGATCTGCCACATAAAATGTCCACTTTTTCTGAGGCTCTCATGGAGAGACCCAAGTAGGAATTCCAGTTGAGCTCAGACTTTCAACTGATCTTGCCAAGGTTCTAGATGTGGGAGAGAACCTCCAAACCAGACCACTGCCAGCTGAGAGCCACCAAGTAACCACATGGAACATAAGAATCACCCTGCTGAGCCCTGCCTGAATTCCTACGAAATCGGGAGATATAATAGCATAGGCGTTATTTTAAGCCTCTAAGTTTGGAGGTAGTTTGTTACTTGGCAGTAGATAGCTGGAAAAGGCTACTACTTTCTACTTCCTCTGGTAATTGCAGTATCACTCTTCTTGGAGGGATATATACCAACTTGAATTTAGGCTAAAATGCTAGGTTAAAATTCAGCTGTTTGGACTAAGGTCTGATATATACACACCTTAGTAATCATTGGGAAGTTTGGAAATCTCTCTCTTGGTTGACCATGTCTGGAATGAATCAAGCATCTGAAGAACTCATCCCCAGTAGGTGGAAGAACACTCCATTTGCAGTGCTGGATTTTAAGGTGTGGATGCTAGTCTTGCGACTTGAATCTGTGAACATAAACATACAAGAAGTATAAACTACATATTGTGAAGAAGTTTCCACGTGGACTGGTAAGTGAAGCAAATGATTATGGATGTGTTCTCTGAAAGAAAGGAAAGCAGAAGTAGGACAAAACCTGTAGGGGGAAAGCCCACAGCTAAAGGTGAGGGGACCGTTGGAGGAGACCCAGATGGACGTTTGGAGGGCAAGGGGTCTGGTTCTCAGAGTTCCTCTCCGGGGCCAGAGGAGGGTTTCCAGCAGGGAGCACTGGTGTCCAGTGCCAGAAGGCTGAGGATGATGGGCAGTTCGGCTCAGCTCTCCAGCCTCCTTGCCTTGTGGGTGCCCCCAGTACAGTTCCCTGTGACCTCAACTTATCCCCTCAGGCAGTCATGTATTTACAGTTGGGGAAAAAAAAAAGACATTTTCTTTTACTAATTGTGTAACTCATTTGGTGAGGAGTCTCCACTCTTTGGAGCAAAGGCATGACACAATTTTATTTTTTCAATCACCACGGCCAACTGCGTCGTTTCTAGGCCCCCTTACCCACTGGGTGGTAATTTCCCTTAACAACTCTTCTATTTCCATAACTTTTCAGTAACTTTTGGCCATTATTAACAGTCTAGTTTTGAGTGTTAAGACTTGCTCCTAAAAAAAAAAAAAAAAAAAAAAACTTAGTCCGGTTCATTTAATAATTTTAATCTCACAATCTTGTCTTCCTTTTTACCTGCCATTGTGACTGGGTGTGTGTGTGCTTGGGTGCATTGATGGTTTGTTGGTGCACACCCTCTCCCCCTTCTCCCTTGTGCTCTCGCCTCTGGGGTTGTTTGGTGTCAGGGTTAGGGAAAACCCTCAGGCCCTCTGTGGGTAGCGGCCTCTGGCCAGGCTGCCTGCCTCTTTCCACGGCTGGCCCTTGGTTCTTCTGTGTCTTGATCTGACCGTCCGTGGTTCTGTTTGGTGGGCTCCACCGCATGCTGGCTGTCTGGAGGTGGGGGATGCATTCATGGGTTCTTCAACTGTTCTGGGAAGGAGGTTCTCATGTTACACTGTGGGCAACCTAATCGAACCTATGCCCTGGATGGGGGCAAGGACGAAAGGAGTTGCCCAGCTCACCCCACGGCCGGCGGCTTTGCTGGGATTTTGACCCCAGGCCTGTGTCTTCTGCTTCGGTGTTTATTCACCACACCTTGCACACATTTCCACGATATATCATTCTGTGCTTCTGAGAACTCCCTTGAGCCTTTTCTTAGGTGTGGTAACAAGAAGTCCATGGAATTTTTGAAATGTTGGCTGAGTCTTAGCTTTGTGTAAACACAGGATGACGCTGTTTTTTTTTGACAGTAGCCGGCTTTGCTGGCCTTTTGACTTGGGTGGGACAGTGGGGAAGTGTTGCCTGGCAATGTCCCCAGTGACTCCCGGGTTTCTTTTCAGAGCTCTAATGGATAGTTTGGAGGTCCTCATCGTACAAAAATACTATAGGTGACTTGTTTGGAAATCATTGTAAGGAAAATTCACATAGAAGTAAGTCTGTGGTTCTCTGCCTACTACTTACTCATCGCTTCACGAGATCTTGAAGTTTATCAGGTTATCAGTTTATTATCTGAAAGACTTGAGAGTCACCAGCCAAGTTAGAGGTTTCCCTCTCACATTTTAGATCATTTAGAATTATTACTTTATCTTGAAAGTTGGTTCTGGTCTCCCAGTTTCCTGTTGAGACTTACTAACTGCCTGATCTTTGACTGGCTGTGTTTTCAAGGCATCAGGGTAGGCCTGGGGCACGTCTGAAGTAGGCTCAGAACCCAGGAGATGCCGTCTAGAAAAGGATTGTTTATCAGAATCTGGGCTCTTCACTCAGGCAAGTCAAGAAAGGGCATGAGAATGTGCAATCACGAGGTAGTCTGAATCAGATTTACTCCGCACGCTAGAACAGGGTGGGTGCTATTTGATGTTTAACAGAGATGAAGAAAAGCGAGTGGTATTTAACTAGTATCAAGGGTACATACAGAACTCATTCATGAAGAAGCAGCACATACTAAAATATCAAAAATCTATGTGGGGTCTGAGCTGATGAATGCCTGATTCATAGGTAAGGAGTCATGAAAGGGAATTAGGAATGTTTCTTTCATTAAAAAAGTATTTCCTGAGTTTGCATCAAGTACTACCTCTGTACTGGATGCTGGGGTCCGTCAGTGACCTGCTGGTTTGGATTTTATGGTCTAATCCAGGAGACAGACATTTACAAAATCATCTCAAAGACATTAATTAAATCGCCACACAAATCACTGCAGAGGTCAAACTAATGGGCACTGAGCCAGCGGCTGAGATCAGGGAAGGCTTCCCGGGGGACAGGATGGGTGTACTGACATCTGCAGGATGAGTAGGAGTTGTCTAGGAGGACAGCAAGGGGAAGGGTGTTGGGGGTAGGCTGGGGTGGCCGCAGTGAGTGGACGCTGGGCATTCAGCATCGTGGGGCACAAGCCCATTCTCGCTGAACGTGTTGCTCGTGTTGGCTGAGTGTGTGGCGTTGCTGGTGGAGGAGCTCGGAGCAGGAGAGACGCTCCACGGGACCAGACCCAGGACCACCGGCTGGACCTGCAGGCTAGACAGGCCTCTGGCAACTCAGGGAAGACCAGTAGGGGTCCTGGCCCCTGCATGTCTCTCCTCTGGCCTCTTACCCTTTTTGCGGTGCTGCCCAATAGAAATATAACGGGACCCCCAGATGAAATTTAAAATTTTCTAGTAGCTATACTAAAAAAAAAGAAAGAGGAAAAAGAAACAGATGAAATTAATTTTAATTAACGTTTTATTTAACTCAATATACTCAATATAATATTTCCAAATGTGATCAATATAAAAATGATTAGTGAGATATTTTGCATTTTTTTTTTTTTTTAATTTTTTGGTACTAAGTCTGAAATCCAATGAATTTTAGACTTACGGCACATCTCAATTCGGACTAACTGTGGGAAACTGAGTCTTCCATGTTGCCTGAGGCATATCTAGGGTGGTGGCTTAGAACGCCAAGCCTCAGGCCTGCATGGAACGCCGTGCGGGCCCGCCCTGTAAAGATATGTGTCTTGTGACTATGACGACAACGTTTACCATTGTCCTAAACGTAGATTGTTCCTTCTGATATGCAACAGGATGTAAACATAGGTATCTGGTGGGCTCTCCCGAGCCTGAGGACATTTAGCATATACTCCCTGATCTTCTGAAATAAATAACTGGAACAAAGGTGCATTATTGTCCACTTAGCACGAGACGCAGTGGGCCCCCTGCTCCCTTAATTCTTAACTTTGTGTCTGTGTCTCATTCCTGCACCGCCCTGTCAGCAACAACTAATCACGTTTTGAGTGCTCAATAGCCACATGTGGTGAGTGGCTACCTACCATCTTGGACAGGGTAGCTCAGTGCTAACTTCTTGACCAGGATTTTTTTTTTTTGGGGGGGGGTTTCTTTTAAAGCAATTTTATTGAGATGTATTTGTTAGAAAATTCCACTCCAAATGCAAGCTTTCACAAACGGCACATTAGACAAGACTTCTGTGCTAAACTTCCTGGTATTCAGCCACTGCATCTTGCCCCAAAGCCCCCTTCCTCAGCTATATACATTCCAATCCTTAAAAGGACACTAAAACCCACTACTCATTTTCCCATTGGCTCAACACCATTCCTTGTCATTTCCCACCCTGACAGACACCCGGGCCCAATCATCACTTAAACCATCAGCTACAACCCCATTCATCTTGACCACTGACCACTCCCAAAAGCAAAACGTAAATACAGCTCTCCCTTTGTCTCAAGAGGGCTGAAGCTTTACTTCAGACCCCTGTCTGCTGATGGTGCTTTTCTTTCTGACCCCCACCCTGCTGCTGTTTGAATAAAACTTTCCTGACTAAAAGCTGATTAGTCTCCGTGCTCTCTATGACTGCGCCTCAAAATTTCTAACAATTTTCACATCCCATACAATCATCCAAAGTGTACAATCATTTGTTCACAGTATCATCATATAGTTGTGCATTCATCACTATGATCAATTTTTGAACATTTTCATTACTTCAAAAAACAATAAAAATAAGAATAAAAATAAAAGAACACCCAAAACATACCATACCACACATCCCTCCCCATTATTCATTTAGTTTTTTGTCCCCGTTTTTTCTACTCATCTGTCCATACACTGGATAAAGGGAGTGTGAGCTGCAAGGTTTTCATAATCACATAGTTGCACTGTATAAGCTATATATCGTCTTCAAGAATCAAGTCTACTGGAATGCAGTTCAACAATTTCAAGTATTTCCTTCTAGCTATTCTAATACACTAAAACTAAAAACTAAAAAGGGATAGCTATATAGTGCATAATAATAACCTCTAGAATGACCTCTTGACTCCATTTGAAATCTCTCAGTCACTGAAACTTTATTTTGTTTCATTTATCTTCCCCCTTTTGGTCCAGAAGGCTTTCTCAATCCCATAATGCTGGGTCCAGACTCATCCCCAGAAGTCATATCCTGCGTTGCCAGGAAGAGTTACACCCCTGGGAGTCAGGTCCCACATAGAGGAGAGGGCAGTGAGTTCACCTGCTGAGTTGACTTAGCTAGAGAGAGAGAGAGGCCACGTCTGAGCAACAAAAGAGGCTCTCTGTAGGTGACTCTTAGGCACAATTATAAGTAAACTTAGCCTCTCCTTTGCAGTAATGAGCTTTCATAAGGGCAAGCCCCAAGATCAAGGGCTTGGCCTTCTAAATTCTACAATGCTTGTGAGAATATCAGGAATTCCCCGGGTGGGTAAGTTTAATATTTCCACATTTTCCACCAGTCCCTCAAGGGGGCTTTGCTAATACTTTTTTATTCTCTGCACAAATTACTCTGGGATGTATCAGGACTTCACATGTCTGTACAAACCAACCAGATCTCACTCCCTATTCAAGGTTCCCTGTAATTATGGTATTTGATTAAACTGTACAAGTTAAATTATATAGTGTGCTACTGAAAATATAGATTTTTGCATCAAACATACATCTCTTCCTTTGGTCTCACATAGAAGTTGAAGTTTTAAAACACAATCAATATCATCCATTACCCTTTTGTCTGATTTTCCTTAGCCCTAACCAAGTCCATGTTCCTGTCTCAAATTGAAATCTGATCTCTTTTTCAGTTTCTATAACATTTGCTATATGGGGTAATACTGACATTCATAGCTGCCGAACTCGCTCTGAGTCTCAGGTGTCACACAGATACCTGGAGTTCCAGGGACTGACCAAGTTATACACAAAGAGCTCAGCATCTCAGAATTGAGAAATAACCATAACACCCCAGGAATAGATGTGACTGCTATAAGAGCTTACAATCTAGGAACTTTTATAATAAGCCTTCCCCTGATAACCTGTGCTCTCAGATTCAATTCTCAGAGTTTGCACATTATAGTTAGTCCATATTAGTGAGGCATTATAATGTTTGTCTCTTCATTTCTGGCTTATTTCACTCAACATACCATCCTCATGGTCCACCCACCTAGTTACATACCTCAAAACTTCATTCCTTCTTGCACCCTGGCCAGGTTTTAATTTCACAATTTTCTGATTTTCAGTTATTTTTTGAAATTGCCATTTATTTGAGACTAAGGAAATGATAATGGATATTTTCTTTCTCTTAAAAAAATGGAATTAGCTTTCATTTATAAAGGATACTCAATATTAAAAAAACTCAGAAAATGTTGAAAAATATGCAAAAGGAAGTTAAAACCTGTAATTAACCCAGAAAGCAGAGTTTATCATGAGTAATGACCTAGACTTTTCTATGCATTTATACATGTATATTTTACAAAAATGGGAAATATGGTTCATGCTAGTTTGTAATATGCTTTTCTTCATTTAATGTACAATGAACATCTCTCCACATCAATAAATAAAAACCTACAAGATCATTTTTATTGTGGCTATATATATATATATACATATATAACAAATTTTGCCATTGTAATCATTTTTACATATACAATTCAATGACATTAATAACAATTACAGTGCTGTGCTACCATCCCCATCACCCATTACCTGAGCTTTTTCATCACTGCAATCAGAAACTCTGCACCCACAAGCAATAACTCCCCAATCCCCCTCCTCATAGCCTCTGGTAGCCTCCAATCTACTTTCCATGTCTGTGGATTTGTTTATTCTAGAGATTTCATGTAAGCACAACCATACAATATTTGTTCTTTTGTGTCTGGCTCATTTCATTCAACATAATGTCTACAAGTTTCATCCAAGCTGTCACATGCATCAGAACTTCGTTCCATTTTTACAGCCAAATAATATTCCGTTGATGGCTATACCACATTCTGTTTATCCATTCATCTGTGGAGGGACACTTGGGTTCCTTCGGCCTTTTGGCTATTGAGAATAATGCTGCTATGAACGTTGTTGTACAAATATCTGTTTGAGTCCCTGCTTTCAATTCTTTTGGGTATATACCTAGCAGTGAAATCAAGATCATTTTTTAGGAGCTGAGTGATGTTCATTTGTGTCAGTAGACTATAAATTATTTAGCCAGTTTATTCAGTAGTTTCTAATTTTTAACTATTTTTAAACAATGTCACAATAAACCTCCTTGCCTCTTGCAACACTTGTCTACTTATTTCCTTGTGGAAAATTCTCAGAAATGAATGTGCTGAGCCCAAGAAATGTGCATTTTAAGGGCTCTAAGTGAAACGCCCACAGAAAAGTTGTAGCAATTTACATATCCATCAGCAGTAAAGCAGATGTCCGGTTTCCGCACACTCAACATCACTAGGAAGACATTTTTATTCTAGAGAAATTCAAGGCCAATGAGTCAATAAGCCCAGGAAATGGAGTTCACTCAGTAAGTGCTTTATAGAAAGCATATGCTAGGTAGAGAGGTGGAGAATATTCCTTATTTTCCCCAAATTTCTGGTGTTTGCTTTCTCAGGTCAACCACGTGGATGGCTAAACCTGGAATCTGTGAGATGATTGGAAACAGCTATTTGGCAGCTGCAGTTACGGTGCCTTTTGGGGCTGCCACGCCTTGGGGAGGCCTCAGCCTACGACTTTAGAATTGGGTTCCGGTTTCTGAGGCCACAGAGCTTTGAGAGATGGCTCTGAGGGGAGCTGCCCCAGGGGTCTGCTGAAACTTGCCTGGCTCCGGACAGTTGGAATTTGGGGCTGACAGGTCATTCCTGGTCTGTCGAGCCCTCAGGTTTTTAGCAATAAAAAAGCAGAGGAAAATGAGAAACTCTGACCTGATTGGAGGCCTCCCACAAGCACTGGAAGAACCTAAGTACCCATTATTGATTTTGATTGAAATGTTAGTTAAAAAAATATTCTCAGTAGGAATCTCTATGGCAAAATTTGCCAGGAACGGTTGTCCCGAGTCAGTGAGAAGGTGTGTGAGGAGGCCAAGAACGAAGAATTTAGTCACTTCTCCACAGCACCCTTTGCTCTGAGATCTGTCTTCTTGGTTCCTATAGACTCCTTCACCTACCTCATGAAATTTTATATTAAAAAAATGTAAGACAATTTCAGCTTCAAAATCATTCTTCACCTCCAGTCATCCCACCTCCTTCCTGCCCCTCTCCAGAATGCATCAGACCAGGGAGATGATGTAGTAAGATGGTCAATTAAGTCAATTAAGGACAGGAGGCTCCACCGCCAGGCTGACCTGGGTTCAAATCCCAGCTCGGGCACTTGCTCGCTGCATGACAATGGACAGGTTCCATCACACTCTACAAAATCAGGGAGCAATGCCTCTCTCACAAGGTTACTTTGGGAATTAAATTAGTGAGATGATACACGACTAATAAAAAGAGCCACTGAATAAAAGGCTTCATTAAGTGTAGCCATTATTAGGTAACATCAGTGATGGGTTCTAGCTGCAGGGCTCTATGAGTCTAGGATCTGGGAGTTTTCAGATTACACTGATTTTTCTGTTTATTGGTTGATTTCTTAGATGTCTGGGGTGTTGCCATTCCCCTTACCTCCCAGACAGAGTTGCTCACATCTCACTTCTCTTCTAGGAGTTCTTTCCAGCACACACCGATCGTGTTACCCAGACCCAAGCCTGGGTTGCAATAACTGCAGTTATTGGTTGCAAACCAATCGTGGTTTTGATGAGGAGAACAGATAGGGAGGTTATAATCAGGGTAGGCTCAGTGGTTAAGACTCCACAGCCTGAAGAGAGAAGATAGAATCAACAACTGCAAAATTATAGAACACGTAGTTTTAGGGTGCAAATGGACTTTTCCCACCTGTTTCTAGTGTAGGAGACGCAGGCACGCCCCTTCTGCATGGGAGATTGGAAAAGGACATGTGATGGTGCAAAGCAGGGAGGCAGCTCATGGAACATGTTGTCCCGAGAGGTGGCACAAACTGAAAAGAGGGTTTGCCAAGGAGAGAGCTTAATAGCGAGACATGCTCAGAAATGGTTGGGAACATCCTGAACTTCTGAGGTTGCCCTTGGGAAAATAACCACCCCAGTCAAAACAGTGACATGATGCCCACTGAGCCCTATTTCACCTCGTCCCTGAGTGTCCTCTTCCTCTTGGAACCCTGTCCAGCTCGCAAGGTTCTAATCCTTGGTCTTTCCTTCTCTTCTTTCCTACAGTCTGGCTAAAAGTCAAGAAAATAAGGAACTCTCAGACTTTGGTACCGTTTATGGTAAACTCAGTTAATCCTTGTAATAACTCATGGGAAAGGCAGGGCACCTATTACTGCACCCCTTTTATCGAGGTTTAAATAGCTGAGGTCACTTTAAGATCCTACAAGCAGGGTCTTTGACTCTGGCCCAGTTTCTTTTCATTTGACCATGAGTCCCGTGTTGAGGCATGCTGAGCTTTTACTGGCTGAGAGACTTAGATTTCTTTGTAGAGAGGATTTACCTTTAAACATATTTCTTCAATGAAGAGATTCACTTGTGTTAGGAATTTAGACAACATAGCAGGGTCTGGAGAGAGAGCTAGAGGAAATTTTCCTGGGCCTCCAGGTCACATGACTGCTTACTCATCTGGAGGCAACTTAGCTAACTGCAATGGTAGAGTAAGAGTTTTGTCAAGTAGGAATGGGTGTTGCCATGGAAATGGTTGCTCTTCCACCATTTATTATTAGGTGTTTTTTTTTTTTTTTAATAAAGTTGAGTAGCCCTGAAAATCTTTGAGATAGTGAACCTAAATTTTCAATATGATCCCAAGATCCTTGAAGTAATGAAAATGGAAATGTTTACAAAAGGGTGAGATTGCAGGAAAGACGAGGACGGTGGCTTCAGTTCCAGTTTCACTGAACTTGAAAAGAAACCTCAGTGCGGAAACTGGTGCAGCAAAGCCTTCCCAAAGAATCATCTATTACGGGACTTTTAAAACGGGTGTGATTTAAATAGTAGTTAAAAGCATAGATTTGCATTTTTATTTATTTATTTATTTTATCAGTTTTGGTATTTTTTAATTGCAAGGAGTGAGTTAATAATAGAACTCCCACTAATATGGGGGCCAGGAGAAAAAGGGTTTGACTTCAGATGGCTCAACTTAGGATCATCGTTCAGAAGCCAATAAACTTGTGAGCTGGAGGCCGGTGGCACGGTGCTCCCCAGTGCTGCAGCTGAGGAGGGTGTTGTCCAGCTCTGCCCAATCTGACGGCTGCTCTGTGGATGCACCGAGGAGGTTGCCTGGTGGTGGCTGCAGGCTCTGTGCTCTCTGCCTAATCCAGGACAAGGTCTTGTTTCTGTGTGCCCGCTGCGGTCAAGCGAGGGCTATTTTCAACTCCTCTTGGCAGGAGAAATGATTTTCTGAATATCGTTCAACCAAAAAATAGATTTTTCCCCATTTGGTAAAATATAATGTACCACAACACACCCTTACTCTTAAGACTACTGAACACCCTTCAAGATGACCAGAGTTCGCCCAAGTTCACATGGACAGAGTGGGGACTGCCAGCTGCGAACCGTCTTCTGCCAACCGTAAATGCGGAGAGTGTCTAAGTGAATAAGTGAAGTGAATGTGGACACTGGTAGAGTTGGACCAGTAAAAATAGGGCTGATTGTGTTTGTGTCAACTTCAACAAAATGGAGATATTTGGGGTTGGAACCAGGTGACCAACCTGGTCAACTAGGTGGTTGATGGAAAAGAGAACATTATAGACATATATCCTGAAACTGCATCTGTCTGGACTATTTCCAAAAGGAGGAATAAAAGAGGCAAAGTGTGGGTGTCTCTGGAGGGGACCAGGGTGATGGGAAGGGAGTGACGTGCCCTTCCACTGCATTGATTTACCAAATGCACACATTCCTGTCTCCTTTAGATAAGCAGACCGGGTTTCTTCAGTTACTGAAATGGTTACCTGCTTGATCTTAGGCACTATCACTTCACATCACTGAATTTCATGTTTCTTACCTGAAAAATGAAGGTTTTGAGTTAGAAAACTTTTGACACCTTTTCTCGCTGCATCTGAAGTACTCCAGAGCCGCAGCTGTACCTAAAAACAATTTTCCATTTAAGATGTTTAAGTTGGCACGACACCTGGAGAGGGCTTTGCACCCTGCTGATCCGGTTCCACCCCAGCTCGGACAATGGAGATGTCAAAGGTCAATTACATGAGCCTTGCCGTCTCTTAAGTGTGGAAAGAGAGGAGAGAGCACCTCACTTCCAAGAGAGACAATAGATTCTCCTCTGTTTGTGGGAGTGAGTGAGAATATTAAAATCCTTTTAAATCAAGCCAAAAACTGGGAATCAGGCCAGCAGCCGGAGGAAGCCAGCAGCCCACTTGATTAGGATGTTGGAAGCCTTCCGGAACCTCCCATCAGATGGGCTTGTTTTCAGAGCTCCCCACTTCTTGGCCAGTGCTCTGAAAGCCCCTGTTGATGGCCGGCTGGTGGGCATCCCTCAGCAAACCCCTGCAGGTTGGAAATATTCATGTTTTACCAAGGAGTGAAAGTATTCATGTTTTACCAAAATAAAGAAGCTTGAATAAATAGACGGTTGTTTCTTTGCTCGGTAGAGAACTTGACACAGCTGGAGCTTATTGTTAACGTCTACTTGAAGCAAACAGATAACATGGGGCCCCTTCTGGCAGGGCTGGGCCCCAACACGGCTTCTGCCATCACTTATTCATGTGGCTGGCAGACTGGGGCTGGCTGCTGCCGGGTCCTCCATCCTCACCAAGCAAACGCTCCTTGGGGCAGCTGGCTTTCCCCAGAGCATGAGATCGCAAAGGCCACAGGGGAGGCTGCCATGCCTTTCCTGGTCTAGTCTTGGAAGCCACCTCCTGTCATTTCTACAGGTCGGTCCTCATTGAATATTTAATCACAAAGGCGAGAACTCTAGGAGGTAGGGATGACTGGGGTGGGGTGGGGCATGTTGGAAGCTGGCTGTGGGAGACGATGTCACATCCACGTAGGAGATGTGGGGCCCATGGGCCTGAATCTGCCCTGTTCAGGCCCCATTTCTTGGGGTGCTCCTTCCTTGGGCTGCCCTTCCCATGCCCTGGGCCTACAGGAGCTGCCATCACCTGGTTCAAGTATACCCCCTAACTCATACCTAAGGAAGTCCTTGGACTCAGGACTTTATAAAGACCACACAAAGATTACTTGAGAACCAAAGTCAGGTGCTACAAATCCAAGTGAATATGTGCATATCCAACTTGCAACAATGCACAAATATTGCCAAGTAGCCTGTTGACTTTAACCACTGACATACTTCCTTATCTGAGAATTGGTGACACTTGCTGCCCTGGGCAGCTGCAGCAGTGTGGTTGCCCTGCTCCTGGGCTTCTTCTTGGGTTGACCTTTGATGTGCTTTTTCGCCCCACACCGATCCATCCCATTTAACACTGGAGTAGTCTTTCCCTTTTAATTCAGCAGACACTAGTTATAAATATTCTGCCTCTCTCTGTTTTGGTCAAAGATCATCTTTAAAGGGCCGAGTCTTATCTGCAGAGTCCCATAAGACCCACTAATTGAATTTCTAATGTTCTGGATATTTGTGTTTCCATTAATTCACTCAGTCACTCAGTCACGCATTCATTCATTCTGCCATGACCGTGCTGTACACTGGTGCTGGGTGTGGTGACCTTTGCTATCCTGTGGCCATTGCACTGTGTGTCAAACACGGCAGGGCTGGAGCCGGACCCACCTCCAGCACAGTGGGCTTTCCGCATGCTTTCTGCAAAACATCTTCCTACAAAGTGCCAGTGAAAGCTGCTGGCAGAACAGGAGAAAGAGATTTGGGAGGTGTCTCTTGGTGTAGGGGAGAAACAATGCTTTCCAGGCAGCAAGTATAAATGGTCCCTGGCAAATCTTTCTTGTTGAGAACTTCTCCCCTCTGTCGTTTCCTGTAATCCAGTGTCTCCCCAGCTGCAGCTGCTACAGAGGCTCTTGGCCTTTCTGAGATTTGCTCTTTTTTGTTTGTTTGTTTCTTCTAAAAGGAGAGTCCTTGAGTCATCAACCAAGACATTTACCCTTGCTTCTACACACAGTTCTCTGACACTGTGTGTCTGGCTTCCCAATACAGAGAGAATTGAACTCAGCTCTTTTAAAAGAGGACATGGCTGCAGGTAGAACGACAGCAACGTGACGTGTCCCCTGAAAGAGGCCGAGGAGAGAGAACAACTACACAAGGCAGAAGTCAGTGCTCCGAAAGGGTGACCCTCTGGGGTGTGCCAGCGTCTCTTGCTTCCTCCCTAGTTTAAACAATGAGAGTAGAAGCTGTGCCTTGCTATGTTAGGAAAAGGCGAGAACATCTGAGCCCTTGCTTGTGCTCCTTCCCTTACGGATGGAGAGAGCGCGTTTTCCTAGGCTTTCCCCATCCAGCTCCTGGGGCCATCTTTATGCAAAGCACCAGAACAGTTTTTAAAAATATTCCACTTACTTGTTTTTTCCCTTCAAAGAGAGCTCTTTCAAGGTAAAAACAAAGTAATTGATTAACAGATTTAATTCCATATTTGCTGTAGGTTCACGGGGGAGGTGGGGAATGGTGGAGATAATAAGCATCTCAGGAGAAGCAGTGGGGTTTCACTGCTCATCAGAGGGTCTTTGACACCTGCTCAACACTCCCTATGACCTCTCATTCTAGGGTTTCAGGTGGAACACACCAGGCTTTCAAATCCCAGAAGCTGGTATGAACCTAAAGTCAGTTGGTGACCTGACACTTCATGATGGGGAGAAGGAAACAGCATTTTTTGGCTGCCTCCTCTGCCCCGGGCACCCATGCACACACTTTTCGCTGTAGTGAAGCCTCCAAACCCCCCTGCCCAGTAGGTGCCAATACCCTTATCTGAATAGCCAAGCAACCGTCTTGATTTAGGGGTCAGTGAGGACCTTCTACTCTACTTTGGAGAGCCAGTTGAGGGTAGATGGGGCTTATGACTCGAGGAAGGACTCTTGAACCATGTGTGCATGAATCTCACACATGGCCCCAAATTCCAGGATTGTTCTTTTCCCGTTGCATCCTACTTCACCAGACTAGAAACAAGTCCTCATAACCTCCTTGAGCTCAAAGGTCTAGCTGTCCTTTCTCCTGGGTGTTCGACAAGGAGAGCCATTTTGCATGACATGTCTCTTCTATTCCTACGGTGATTGATTCCTTTTTCCAAGTTATGTCTTCCAACCCTATCTCTATTTAATTTTGCACCAAAAGCCTTTATGGGGTCCCTGGTTTCTCTGTGTTAACCACCTCCCCCAACTTATTAAAAGCTGGTAGTAGCCTGAAAAGGCTCATCGAATTGGCAGAAAACCTGGAAGGAATTCTATCAATTTCACAGGTTTGGACAAGGCTGCTGGGAGCTAACAGCACTACCTGCTTCTCCAGCTGCTTTGAGGGCAGTATATTGAGGAGGATGAGAATGATGCTTAAATGACTGGCTAGAGTGGAGGGGTTGGGGCTGGAGATGGAGAGAGGGACAGGGTTTAACTGCTGTTTTTTTGGACGTGATCTATTTTGCTTTTCCCTTCCTTTCAATACATATATTATATGCGTGTATGTATATGTACATATATGTATTAATCATGCATATATTGATCATGTAGACTTGTGATCAGACTCTATTATGATAGTGCAGAGGTGAGAATAGCAATGATTTGGAGCAAATTAACTCACCACCTGTGTTTCTTCACCATTTGCAAATGAGACAGAAATAAATTGAGCTGGCAACACACAACTAGGGTCTCTAATTCCAGCTCTTTATTTAACAGCACTGTGATCTTGGGCACAGAGCTACTGAATTCATCCTTTTGGGGGTTCTGTATCAGAATATCTGCCTTGCAAGATTGTAGTAAGGTCCGTGCCACTGACAGTGTCTGGCTCATAGTCTTGTTTAATAACCAGTGGCCTGGGATTCTGATTATGGCTAACATACTCCAGAGTGGACTGAGGATGGTGTGAGAATCCTGGTCCCCCAGCACAGCAGACCAGAAGTTAGAGCCATGGTTTTAACGAGGTCATTGTTAATA
Source organism: Choloepus didactylus (assembly GCF_015220235.1). Taxonomy (NCBI): domain Eukaryota; kingdom Metazoa; phylum Chordata; class Mammalia; order Pilosa; family Megalonychidae; genus Choloepus; species Choloepus didactylus. The sequence continues at coordinate 67,708,122 of NC_051323.1, forward strand.
CAACATCTTAGTGAGTGCAGAGCAGCAAATAGATTTTCCAGAAAGCATTTGACTTTGGTTTCCTGGAAGCATTTTTACAAGCTCATTGATATGACAGCAATAAACATTTTTTCTCTTCTTGAATTGAAGGGCTAGGTGTGTCCACTGAGCATTCTTTCCTTCAGAAGGGCTTCTTTTGGAGAGCATTCAAAAGAGCCAAATCCTATTATAGATCCCTGTTTGGAAAGCCCAATTTTGACTCTGTTTGACCAAGGAAATCACATCAAATTCAGATCCAATGAGCAGGCAACTTCTCCTATCAAAATATTTATAGAAGTGGTGTTTCAAGATTCTAAATTTATATGTCTTTCAGTTTCTTTTAAAAAAAAACCAGGTCAAGATAGGCAGATGGATTAAAAAAAAATGAAACTTTATATATAACCCCATTCCTTGGAAGTAAGCATTTGTATTAGTGAATGTTTTTTTATTTACAGGTGATGACCCATCTCAAAGTAGGATAAGAAAAAGTGAGAGAGAGAGAGAGAGAATCTATTGGCTCATGAAAGAGGAAAGTACGGGCCAGAGACAGAACAGCTTCAGGTATGGCTGGATCTAGCGATCATCGAGGTGTGTTACCTTAGTGTCCCTAGGACTGGCTTTCTCCATATGGCAAGTGTATTAGCCATTTGTAGCCCAGGACGGAACAGCAAATGGATGGGAAAAGGTCATCTAGCCGTTATCTCTGGTTGAAAGAAACTAGGGAGGGCCTGACTTGTCTAGCTTGTGCTTCTCAGGACCAATCGGTGTGACCATGAGGATGGACCTGCCTGATGGTTCAGGCCTGGGGGACACATTCTCATGGGTCCCACAGCTCAAATCATGTGCCTCTGTCTACGTGTCACCATTTCCTCATCTCTACAAATAGTGAGAAGAATAGTCTGCTGATTTATTTCCTAAAATTGTTGTGTAGGTAAATTATTTGTTGGGTGATTGTTTTCTATCCTGCTTGATTTTGTGGGAGGGCAGCTTTGCATTACAATCAAAGACGTGAACTCCCACATGCAGTGTACAGAGGATGCTGGCTGGTCATAAATAGGAAGGAGACTCTCCCCAAGGGGTGACCGGAGAAGGGGTCACCTTTTCCTCTTTGGACTTACTGAGAATCTTCTCCCTTCTTGAGATTTTAAATCCCTAGTATTGCACCCAGAGCCAAAAGTAGAAAACGAGGCTGAAATGATAAATTTGGAGCTTTTTCTCGAAAAAATACCAAAGCTTGGCGGTACCTCCCATCAGCCCAAATCAAAGGCTACAGCATCCAAATGAAACATGCTGGCCATTTGCATTATTTGACTTATGCAGAACATCGTGTTATTTCTGACAAGTTGTCCGATATGGGGGTTTGTGGTGGTAAGTGATTCTTTTTCCTTTTCAGAAATGAGGAGGCAGAACCCTCAGGGACGCCACCTCGCTAGGAAAGCCCCTGGGGAACCGAAATGACTCATGGCTTTCTCGGGACTGTGCTGACTGCAAACACGATGATTTAGTGTTAACTGAAATTCCCCTTCTGTGAGATTTTCTTAAAGACAAAGAAAAGACGTTTGGGGGATAATTTGAAGCCTTGAATATTAAAATGATCCCACTCATGTCGCCTCGCTTCATCTGTGAGGGACAGGATTGCGTTCCCGTTTGCAGGTAAGGAGGCCGAGGCGCCACTAAGCAGCTGGACCGTTATCCCCCAGCTGGCTGGGGCCCAACCAGAGTCCTGTTTCTCTGAGCACCAGGGCTTGTGAACTTGGGGGAATTTATTTTCACACCCTAAGGAGGAAGCTGGGCCCTCTATAATCCACAGAACTTCGTGTCACACACCCTAAAATTTAAAAACTCATCTAACAAAAATGCCCTGACTGTTTTACTCCCTTGGACAAACTTTGGTCCCTGTAACCATCTCCTGAACAAACAATCACTCCCCCTGTTTTCAGATGTACTTTGACCTCTTTTCAAAAGCATATTATCAGTTTTCCCTTTCAAATAGAACTTTGAAGTGTGTTTGCTGGTTAGTACCAGGCCTTGCCGCCCCAGTGGGCGATGGAGCAGTTCCTGGAAAGTTGGCTGGAGGTGGTTCTTGGCTTTACCCACCCACGGACAGGGGGGTACCTGAACACTGATGAGATAAGAAGAGCACCACGGGGTCCCCGGCTCCCAGCTGGTGGCAGCTGCCTCATTTCTTCCTGCAGGCGGATCCTCAGGGAAAAGCTAAGCCACGTTTCAAAATTTCAAGTCTGAGATATTTTTTCCACAACAAGCCCGGCTTCTCCTTTCCTGGCTCCCTTCCCTCTCAGTGGTTTTCTGTCTCCCTGGAGTTGGGTGTGAGCTTGGGGCTGGGCCGGTGCGCCAGTAAGAAGGGGTCGGACGCTGAGTACGCGTCATTAGCCCAAGTGGGGTACCAGGAACCCGCTGCAGGGCCCGCCGAGGGTGACACCAGATGTACCCCCTTCATCCAGGGCCCTTCCATCTGTGATTTCAAGGATTTGGAGCTTTTCCTAACTGGGCACGTTCTGCCTGCCCCACATCTAACTGACTTCACTAAACTTCCCAGTCCTCATCTATAAAATGGGATAACATTTTTTATCCAGAGAAGGAGAGGAGCTGCCGCCAGCCTTGTCATGAGGCAAGCCTGGAAAGCCCCAGAGGCCGATGAGATAACTGAGACTTCCTGTGGGCTTTCAACCAAAGCACTTCTGCACAGGGATTTGAAGATCCAGAAATGCTATTTCTTTCGATCTCACAACCATCCTATTTTGCCAGCAAAGAATCCAAGGTTGAGAAGTGACTTGGGCAAGTCTTCTCATTTCCGAATCTGTCCTTTCCACTTCTCAAGAACCTTTCTGCGGAAAGCAATTCACAGCGGTGAAAGGAGTTTGTGAGAACACGTAGGACTATTTGTATCTTTAAGCTAACTGAGGCAAAGACCTAGGCACTGGAGAGAGGTTTCAGTAATCGCCTTCTCTCCATCGTTTCCTCAAGGGGAGGCCTGATTCTTCAAACTGTGCGTGTATCTGATGACAGCCTGCTGGGAAGGGGGTTACAGATGCCCAGATGATTGCTTTCGTGCTCTAGGCAGCACCTTTCTATCTGAGATAACATTTGCATCTTGCCAGTTCATTGTTCTACTGCAAGCATTGGAGGTGGCCGCTTTCCCCTTTGCTTTGTCCTTGTACAACATTAAATGCGGAATATTCTCGGCATGTGTCTAAGCCTCTGCCCTGAGGCACAGCAAAGATCTGGGAATCAGAAAAACTGAGTTTGAAGACCAGAGCTGTCATCTGAGGGCTGCGTGTGTGACCGGGTCCTTTCCTTAACCTGAGTCCCACTTTCCTCTTTTGTAAAACGGGCTTCTTTGATCCGCAATGTACAGTTATCTTGAGATTTAAAGGAGATAATGTATGGATAACTGTGGTCACGGAAGATCAAGGAATGATAACACATCTCACCACTTCCCACTCCAACTTTTGCTGTCTCCCTTTTTCTCTCTCACCTTCTCCCTCTTCCTCTCTCCCTCTCTCTGCCCTCTTCTCTCTCCTCTGTCACTCTCTGACTCTCGCTCTCCCTCTTATTCTCTCTTTTACTCTTTTGCTCCCTCTTTCACTCTCTTTCTCTCCCTTATTCTCGTTCTCACTCCCTCACTCTCACTCTTGCTCTCTCTGTCTCTTCCTTTATTGTTTCCTTTTTCCTCTCTCTCTCTCCCCCTCCCCCTTTTTCCGCCCCCCGCCCCGCGTCACGTGTCCTCTCCAGACCCCGTTTCCTGGGCTGTAAGAGGCAACCAGCAAGGCTGCGTTACCCCCAGGGCGACTAAAGGAATAAAGGAACATGCCCGACCCCGCGCGTTGTTTCCGGAGCCCCCGGGGCTGAGCCAGGGCTGTGGGGCCGCTCCCGGGGACGGAGAGGCGGGGAGCCGCGAGGACCTAAGAAGCCAAGGTCCCAGAGCCGGTCTGTGCGGAGCCTCCGGGGGACAGGCACCCCCGCCTTTGAGTGGAAGTTGGACAAGATGCGCCTTCTCCTCTGGTTTCCCTTTATTCTGAGCTCATTGATGTGACTGGGGTTGGACCGTGACCTGTCCCGGAGCAGGTCGGGGCTTCCGGGGCTGGAAAGGCCCTTGCCCTGGGGGTGGGGTGCAGCCAGGGGTCCTGCTGTCCCCTCCCACGCAGCCGCCTTGTCTCGGGAGCTTCAGTTTGTTCCAGGTATCAGATGAGTTGGACAAAATAGATGGCTTCCAGCCCTTGTGTGTGTGTGTGTGTGTGTGTGTGTGTGTGTGTGTGTGATTTAATATTCTAGGATCAGAGCCCTTTGGTCAGAAATTTACACCCCACCTCAAAATATAAAAAAGAAAACGCAAAGCCACTGCGGTTGAAGTCAGGGAGGGGGCACGCGCCTCTCCAGAGCTCTGGTGTCCTCGGCCCCTTGTGGCTCCCGAGGCACCTCGAAAAGAGGTGGGACACCCGAAAGCTGCTGGCCTGGCTCCCCCGAAGTCCTAGTCGGATTTCAGAGTTTGAGCCCTGGCAGGGGACGCTGGTAAAGGCCCTGCCCCTCAGCGTCCTCCCGGGGGGATACCTCTGCCCCAGATGCCAGCCGGTCCTCTCCCCTCACTTCCCACCATGGAGCTGAGTGGGTAGGTGTGGGACTAAACAGAAGGCTGTGACTTGACCCCTTTCCTCAAGGAGCTTATCCCCAGGAAACGTCTTTTAAGGCACCCGGAAGCCAAAAAGTGTGCTGAAGCACAATCCTCAGTCTGAAATGCAATTGACATGGCAGCTAGAATATACATCCGAATACCAATGAAGGTGATGGAAAACCTGTATATATTGCAGTCCTTTCTTTTTCACTTTTAAGGATGTTGACAATCACCCACTGAAGGGTTTTCATGCTGATGAACAGGTTATGCTCGGAGGGTGCAGGTGGAAGTGTGCCCACTGGTCATCCCGTCTGGGGGGCACCACGCAGCGACTGGCCTCGCCTCTGACCAGCTGCCCCACTCGAGACGGCCCTGCTTTCTGGGAGGAGAGAAGGGCCCCTGGGATCCGGTTGTCACTGGGGCAAAGAGGGAAACCTTGGTGGCCGAGCCTCTCTCCATCCCCCAGCCCTCCACCCCCTGCCGCCTCCTGGCCGCCTCAGGCCCGTCTCCTTCCAGCAGGTGGTTCTCCCAGGGTCTGTTTCAGCCAACACAAGGGTGCAGAGTGTGCCGGCCACCAGGGAGGGACCACCCCAGGCCGGTAGGGCCAGGCGCTCCGGAGTTTTCTCTCCTGTTATCTAAGTGCCCACATAGTGTCCTTTACTTTGCTTCTTGGCCCACCAGGCCTTAAATATTTACTATCTGGCTCTTTATGGAGAAAGTTTGCTGACCCCTGTGCTATATGCTTGGCCATGCGTTACATAATCCTATAAAGTTGCAGCCAGTTTTCATAAAAATTCACAGTAATATTAGCTTCCATTTGTTGAGGCTCTGAAAGGTTAAGTAACTTGCCTAAGTAAGTGGGATTTTGCAGTGATAGCTTGGAAGGAGAGAATAAATGATAGACTTGATTCTTGGCTATGCTAGATGGCAAGTGGTCCCCAGCCTTCTGCTTTTCCAGAAGCTTCCCTTACTCCAGAATCACTGTGGCCTTGCTTCAGGAAACAGTGCCGGAAGCTTCTCTCTTTCTGGCATTTTCTTTCTTTCTGTCCTCACAGATCCAGTGACTTCTTTGAGAACTAGCTAATTCTCCTCCGGAAACCTGAGATTTCTTCTTAGGCTTTACCTTGGGGTTTGGGGAAGAGACCCCCATTTTAAGGACTGCTGAGTTTAATTTCTGGTGTGTCAGAGTTGATAAATCTCCTGCTTCTTGCTTGCTCCTGACTCACCATGTCTGAGCAGGCACAACTCATTCACTGGGCATCATTTAGAAATGTACTAAGTGGATTTTCCAGGAATCAGAAATAAGCTCATCTCTGTACATCCAACTTTGGAAACTTTTAACTATTTTGCATGTTAATTTGTATAAAATAAATTATATCCAGTGCTGCTTTTCTTAGCGGAGTTCATTGTGCACATGTAATCTCTTCCTGATAACCTAGTAAACCCGTGACAAATGTTAGTAGCTGTCTGTGCTACAGCAGAAAGGCAGCAAAAGTCAGTGGCGAGCTGAGTGACCTTGAGTGACTTACATGAAATCCTGATGTTTCGGTTTCCCATCTGTGAAATGGGGATAATAGTAGCACTGACCTTGAATTGTGGTGACAGTGAAATGAGATAATTCAGGCAAAGCGCTTGGCTCAGTGATTGCTTCCTAGTACCCAAGGCCTAGAAGATTGCTCATCGTGATTACAATAGCCCCTCGCTGTTCACTAGAATCTCCTGGGGGATCTTTTAAAATACCAAGATCTGTTGAATCCTTATCTCCAGGGTCACTGCTGCTCCAGCATCCGTGATTTTGTTTCACTTTGTTCGACTCCACCCTACACCCTGCCGTGCCCTGGGAGACTCTCAAATACAGCTGGAGTTGAGACCAGAGCTGTGCCCACCTGTTTGCCATAACACTAAATGGCCCCACACTGCTGAGGCTTCTGAGGATTTTTATGTTCAATTTAGAAGTATTTTTTTTTTTTTTTTTTTTTTGCATCCTGTTATTGCTCTTTGGAGCAGTTACCATTTATTAAGTTAAGGCCTATACCCCAGGCACTGTGCCAGACGCTTTACCTGCCTCGATCAACCATATTTAAAGTTATCACCCTTCCACCTGCACAGTCACCTCAGTCCCAGGTGCCAAGGATGCAAAGTTCTGGGCTGCGCCAATTACTGAAGTGTGAAGGCCACCAGACGTGCTGTGTCCTAGGGGCATTACTGGCCTCACCTCATCCCGGCCCTGCCCACCCACCCTCACCCACTCTACGTTTTCCCTTCTTTCTCCAGTAGGGCCCGAACCTTGTTCCCTGACGTGCCCACCACCAGTGGGTGCTCATGAATGGGAGCCTGAACGAACAGGCCTCACAAGAACCCCGTGCCCTGGGGCTCATCATTCCTCACCGTTCCTTTTACAGATGAGGAAACTGAGGCTCAGAAGGGTTAACTAATCTTCCCAAGGCCCCACCAGAAGTGGCAGCTCTGCCAAGGCTGTGAGGTCTTGCCGCTTGCAGACGCATCCCGACCCCATCACTTCGCCTGCCTGGAGGAACAGGCTCCTCGGGAGCTGCTCAGGCCAGGGAACCATGATCACATCTTTAAAGAATTGCGTGATAAATAAGTAGCCCTGGAATATCTATGGAATGCGATCTCCCCTCCCATGCCTGACGCTATAAGCCCAGTTGTTATTTTCCAACAGATAAAGCTGTTAGCTCCCAAAGTGAATTCTCAACCCAGTTCCCTACCCCTTCCCGTCGGGCCCCACCACTGTGCCTTCACCGGTTGCCTCTGGCAGCTTCTTGTTTAGTCACAGGGAAGGGTCACAGGAAAGGAGAGTTAGGCTCCAGGGAGTGCGGGGACATGCGGGGCGTCTGGCTAGGTCACTCCACAGTGGGCTGAGTGCTCCGTCACCCCGTGGAGTGAGTGAGCCTCCCCTGTGGGGCCCAGGACCCCCCCAGCTGAGCAGGCTCTGAGCTCTGGCCCAGGAGGTCGTCCGAGGACAGCAGGGTTAGAGGCCCACGCTGAGACAGCTTCCTCCGGGGCCTGCTGTCCCTGGTGGCTGCCGGCTAAGGGCTGGCCCGAAGGGAATGCTGAGTCAAGGCAGGGAAGTGGGGCTGCTTTCTGAGAAGCCAGGATAAACGCTGAGTCACGGCCCACTCCCGGGCCCTGTCTGGGACACCAGTACCGCCAGCCCAGCCGAGGAGAACAAGCCCTCCCTTCAGCTTACTCCCCAACTCCTCTCCTCTTAGGGAATTCACCGGGCGCCTCGGCTGCTCATCCTTTCCCAGAATAAAAGCGTTCTGCAGTGAGGCGCTGAGAACACGGTGCTCGTCTTAGATATCTCTGGACTGACTCTGAACTGTTTGTTTTTCTGTTGCTATCTAGCTCTGTCCTTTGCTCTCAGGTAAAGAACCTTTATTTTATTGGAAACAGTCCACTAAAGTCTTACATGGTCGATGTCTCAGAATTTTGCATCAGTTCTGAACATCTCCACGGGACGAGCTGGCTAATAATGATGTGGAAACAACATGAGAACTTTCTGCACTTTGAACTAGCTTCCAGGAAAATCAGCTCTGGGAGACTGTGATTACATAACTGCCCAGTGTGCAAGGTTTTATTTATACTCAGCAAGCACCAAACCCATATGGCCCAGTTTCCTACAGTTTCCTACAGTTTCCTACAGTTTCCAGTTGCTTGCTGGTTGCTGAAGGTGACTTTCTTTTTTTTTTTTTTTTTTTTAAATTTCTTAAGAGCCACTAGGCCAGGTCTATGCAGTACAGATTGAATGGAGTAGTTCAGGGCCAAATTGTGTATGTGCAGAAAGTAAATGAGATGTTGTAGGACCATGAGAGGCTCTCTTGCCCCATTTGTACCTCTCTCAGCTCTCGTTTCCTGGTCTGGGGAGTAGAAAATGTAACAGGGAGTGTGCATGGGGAAGGGGTATACACGGTCATGTACCAGGCTGTGTTTCCAGGAAGCTAATACAACATCAGTGCGCAATGTAGAAGCCCACAGGGAAGCTATATTGAGATTTAGGTAAATAGTGGAGAAGACAGTGAACATGGGGCACTGTCAGTAGCCTGAACACAAGTCCAATCACTCCCCCAGGCACCCTCCCTCCTCTGCATCTTGTTGTGAGAGACCCTACAAGTTGCTTGTACAAGTCACCAAGTCATCAAGTCTAAACTTGATAGTTGATCCCAGCTCCCCCATGGCTCTTGAGCTTACCAAGTCCTGTCGAATCTGCTTCCTAAAATATATGCTAAATTTGCATTCTCCCCTGCATCTCCACTGCCATAACCCAGAGCCCATTAGGCCTTGCATAGACCATTGACCCAGCTGACTACCTGGTCTCCCGGCTTCTAGTTTCATACCGTTCCAGTTTTCCCTCGACTTTGTAGCCAGGGCACCTTTCTGGAGCACGGCTCTCTTCCCGATAGACTCCCTCCCAGGCAAAAGGTCATTATTGCAGATCCCACTCAGAGGGGGTCCCCTCGCCCCAACCTGGCCTCCCCTTCTCTGCTTAAGAAAATACAATATTGCCAGGGAGGGACAGAGTCATTACAGGGATAACCTTGACCATGTCCCAGTTAGTAACACATGACTCGCACCACACTTCCCAACTGCTCTCTTGATGTTATCAGGACACTGGTTCAGCAAGGGCCAAGACAGGTAGAGTCCAAGGTCCTTTGCAGGCCTTTCGTAAACTCACTGAGCCCTACCTTTCCATCTCATTTTTTTCAGTAGCCTCCACCCTCCCCCTCTTCTGCTTCCATTCCCGAATCCCGCTGCCTGCTTTCTCCCGTGCCCACCTTGCCCACGCCGAGCTTCTGCCTGGGATGCACTCCCACCCTCTCCTCCAGCTGGGGCAGTTCCTTCCAGTCTTTCAGAACCAGCCCAGTGGTGATGTTTTCCTTCACTGCCTAGGCACGTTTGTTATATTGTATGAATGTTGTATTTTATTTCCTTGTTCTGATTTCTAAAAATCAACTTTATTTAGATATAACTTGCAAAATTGAAATGCACCCATTTTAAGTGTACAGTTTGATGCATTTTGACAACCACCACCACAGGTAAGATAGAGAAATTTCCACAGCCCGGAAGATTCCCTCGTGCCCCTTCTTAGTCAGGGCCCCTCACCTCAGCCAAAAACACTAACCTGATTTCTATCATTAAAAATTAGATTTGTCTTTCACAGAGTTTCATATAAATGGAATCATATGGGTATGTGTTCTTTTGTGTCTTCTTTCACTCAGCGTATTTGGGGAATTCATCCTTGGTGTTGGTATCAGTAGCTCATTCCTTTTTTTTTTTTTTTTTTTTGAGGAAAACCATTCCATTGTACAACTACACCATGGCATGGTTTGTGAACCAGTTTTCCTGCATCTGTGCTTTCTCCAGTTTTTGGCTATTAGGACTAAGGCTGCTATGCAATGCAAGTCTTTTTGTGGACATAGGTTTTCATTTCTCTTGTGTAAATATCTAGGGTTGGGTTTGCTGGGTCAAAGGGTAGGTGTATTTTTCATTTTATAAGAACGTGCCAGAATTTTTCCCAAAGTGGTTGTACTATTTCACATTCCCACCGGCAGTGTATGAGGGTTCCAGTGGCTCCACATCTTTGTCAATGTTTGTTATTGTCATTCTGTTTAATTTTAGCCATTCAGATAGGTGTGTGGTGAGATCTCATTTTGTTAATTTACATTTCCTGTTATCACACTGTATTTTAATTATTTGTTTAAGAGTCATTCTCCCCCATCAGTCTTCAGAGCAGGGATAGCTGCATTCTCTTTTGCTGGCTGAATGGTCTGAATATCACACACAATCCCTGCCTTCATTCCACTTAAAATCAAACAAGGATATCCTGAGAAGATGCTACACTAGTGCCAACTAGGTTGACCAGTTGTCCTGGTTTGCCCAGGAATAACCAATTTCTCGGCTGTGGGACTTTCGGTGCTAAAGCCAGGACAGTCCTCGGCAAACTGGAAGGGTCACCCAGGGGATGAGAGGGCCACTTTGAGATATAGTGATGGGGAAATAGCATTAAAAACAAAATCCCTTCCCAACCCAGAAACCCTCTCCACAGAGGTAGAAGAGAAAGAAGAACAGTATTTTTGTTGAATCAACATTAAACCAGAATGCAATGCCTCACAGACAATCCACTAAAGCAATCTTTAAGAAAAAAAATCTCACCCTTTATAAAAGATTCAAGCAGATGCAACCCATTATGAACATGTTCTCAAGATAAACAATAACTAGTCCCCAAGTAAGAGGTCTTGAAAGCACCCTTTGTCACACAGGGTTCATCTTAAATTTACCTAATAATTGGGGTGGCCTTTGTGTTTGCTAATTGCCCCTATCCAAAGGAATAATAAAACTTTTCATTTCCTTAGGAGGGGTAGGTAATTACAACTCAGAGCCAGATGCCCAAGTTAAACTTCCATGAAAACAGGAAGCTAAGAGGGTGACTTCATTGGCATTTACATTTCTGAGAGACTCCCAGGTCCCTGAGAAAGACATTCCTGGGTTGCAAAGCTGGCAAAAGGCTGATTTAGCTTTGAAAAAGATTTACATCCATCTCCAAGGGGCAGGATTTAGAGTTACAAGTTTTCCAAAGAGTGCTCTAAGAAGAGGGAAGAGGGTGGGGGGCAGTTTCTTTCCCTTTTTGCACTAGGGAAAATTAATAGATATATTTATATATGTATTTTTTTCTGTTTTGATTTTTCCTTACCCTTACAATAGCAGGTACAACACATTTAATCACTATTACATAATAACACAACTTTACTTCTGTATAACTGAAACTAACTTAGCTCATGAGTCTCAACTTCGCTGATGTTGTGGAAGAAATTTAGTCTTTCCAGTTAAATGTAACCTAGACCCTTCTGATCTCAAATATGGCTACTGAGGATTTCAGGTTAGTTCAAGATTCCCGTCCTGCCCCCTCTCCCCTTCTAGTGCTGCCCACACTGGCACCTGCCCTACCATGGTTATCCATCTGGCTATGGGACATTGTGCTGCTGATGTTCACGTTTCCTGCCATGTCCCTGGTCTAAGCAGACACAAGCTTTCTGGGGACAGCCCAGAACTTCCCAGAGCCCTCCTGTAGCTCGCTGGGCTGCCCTGAACCCTGAGGCTTCCCCTGGGCCCGTCTTCCCAGCCTCCATCCCTTCCCCTCTGCCCTGGCTGCCCTCCACTGGCCCCATGTCAGAGGAGGGGCTTCAATAGACGTCTGCAGTCTCTTGAGCATCAGCCTGGAAATTGAGGTAAAAATCCCTCCACGTCTCAGTTCCTTCTCACTTCTATGCCAGCCCACAAGCCCTAGTCTCCCCAGTACTTCTCTTATTACGTGCCGGTCAGACTTGTATTTCCTCTGAGCAGGAATTTTCTGGCTTATGTCTTAAACTCTATGCCTCCATGCTTCTGCGCTTCTGGTTCTTGGTTTCAGACTTAAAAAACAGAACAAACAAACAAACAAAACAACCAAACTCTTTTCTTTCTCAAGGGCCAGACTTAAAAGCCAAGGTTTTTAAGAGGAGAGCTTTGATCCAATCATCTTGGAGCCTAAATTGACTTTCTCATTCAAGTGTGCACCTGCCCTTCTGTGTAGGGCCGTGCTAGGGAAGGTTGCACTGCTGCCTTGGAAGGGAGAAGGCTGGTGAGCACACATAAAGACAGAGGAGAGGGGTGAGTTTGGAGGGTGGTTTGAAGGCCCCTTGGAGAGGTGAGATTGGAGGTTGGACTTCAGAGGAGGATAAACTCTTGCTAGGGGTAGCAGGGGCTGGAGAGGCCTCCCAGAGATGGGGCCTGGCGCGAACCAAAGTGCAAAACAGACTGAGCCTGATGTGTGGGAACACTGAGAAGGCACCCGGCTGCAAGCGGGGATGTGCATTCTTGAAGAGAAATAAGAGTGGAGGGTGAGTGGATTGTGGATTATGGAGGTCCTGGAAAAGTTCACCTCAGATCACCCAGGTGGGCAGTTTCTGTTTGGCACAGCTGGGTGCCAAGGTTGTCACCTCCACCATTCCCACTATCTTACATTTATGGCATGCCTTGCCTTTACAAAGCATTTCACCTATTCACCCTTGTCACCATCTCAGGGAGTAGGTGTGATTATCTCCATTCGTAGAGAGGAAACTGATTATTTGCTTCAGGTCACAAAGCAAAGAAAGTCCTTCAGTCATGCCACAAATATTTGCTCAGTGCTCACATGTCCAGCAGGTACACCACGAACTTTTGTTTCTTTTGTAGTTAATAAGATTTTCAAATAACATGATAGAACATTACTTCCTTAGGTAAAACTCTATAAAAAGTTACATATCTTTCCTAAGTTCCCTGTGTCACACTTACAATATGTAGAGCAATATTTCTCAAATTACATTAACAGACAAATGTATATATATATTCTTTATGAAGCTGGGTAGCTGTAAGGCCCAGACTTGCTCAACTTTTCATTTAGAAGAATAGCTAGTCTGATAACCAGCAATAGTTGACAGTGATTTAAACCTTTATTGAAATCTCTTTAAAAAGGACCAATTTGTGTGTGTGTGCATGTGTAGGACATTCATTAAAGCAGAAGTGAAAAAATCCTTTTTTCTTTATCTCTAGTTTAGTACCTCACACGGTGTATCAGAGAACTTTCTCCTGTTTTCCTTCCTGCCTCCCCAGATGCCCTGAAATTGTTCTCAGTCAAGTCCCCTCAACACTTTTGGGTCTCTGGGCTTTTCCACTGCTCACCCCTCGATCGCCCGGCCCCTGCGTCTGCCCTGCGTCTCCTCCCCACTGGGCACCTGGCAGGGAATGCCGTGGGCAGGCAGAGGCCCTCTGGCAGCACGCGAGGGAAGGAGCCCAGGGGAGCCAGCACGGCTGCCTTCGCAAGTGGAGACGCTTGCTGTGTTCCGAGGAAGGACTCAGTGCCAAGGAAGGAGTGGGAGGGTCGTTTGGGGGACATTCAGAATCACAGACCCACAAATGTAAAGCTTTCTCTATCCTTTAGCAAAGTGAAGCAGAGCTGTGAGCTGTGATGAAGGAGGCCCAGAAGCTGGGCTCGGCCCTGAGCCGCTGACTGCCAGGGCGGCCATAGCCCTGGCTGGTCCCTGCCTCTCCCTCCACCTCCCTCTGGAGAACTGACCCAGGACATCCGGGAACCTGGCCCCAAACTCCACCCTTTGGCAGCTCTTCACTTTTTAAAGAAATTTTTTCATGTTAAAAAAAATCCAGTTTAAGGAAAATTCCAAGGGATTTATCTTGACTAATGAATCAACTGAAAAGGGAGTAGGTCGACCAGATGGTTTCCAAGTTCCTTTTCAGCTTGTTGGGTCAGTGAGGCTAAGGTTTTCTTAGAGGCCCTGCCTGGTCAGAAGCCCAGACTGCTCCATCGCGGACTCTGGGCCTTGCTGCCACTTCCAGGGTGTCTGAAGAGATGTGATGTCAGAGGGAGGCTCACTGGGCCTCCAAGCAAAAACAGACTTTGGGAAGGTCTCATTTTACCTTAAGAAAATTGAAAAACAAGAAGAACTACCTACCACTGATAATCCATTCTGTGCCGGAATGTGTTGCATTTCTTCCTTGCAACGCCTGTAAAGGCAAATCATGATCCTACTTCATAGGTGAGAATCTCAGGCTTGTGAGAGGTATATGGCTAAGAGTTAGCATTTATTTATTTTATTACTTTTAAAGATTAAGACACACATTTTATTTCAAGACACACAAGGAACTGAAGAAAGGCATTAAAACTGAATAAGCAGATGATGACGCAAATTGATCTAATGTAATAAAACCAGGATATTTGAAGACTATGTCACTAATATCTGTTATATCATGGCTTCTTATGGTATTACCAAGAGCACTTCAAAATTACAAAATTGAAATTTATGTATGCATATATATATATATATATATATATGTATTAAAAGTAACACACACATTGCTAAACCCTCAAAAAATCTGAAGTGTTTATAAGAAGAAATAAAACTCCTCTTTTCCCCATGATTCTAATTTATATGTCTTCATCTATAGCTCAATTTACTTTTTTTTTTTTTTAAACTAAACGGGTTGTGTCTTAGTTTTCTAGGACTGCTCTAACACAATATTGCACACTTGGTGGTTTAAAGGGACAGAAATGGATTGTCCCACAGCTCTGGAGGCTGGAAATCCAAGTCCAGGTGAGGGCAGGGCCCTGCTCCTCTGACACCTGTAGGGGGAAACCCTCCTGGCCTCTCCCAGCTCTGGCGTTGGCTGGCCAGCCTTGGTGTTCTTTGACCTTCAGCTGCAGCACTTCAGGCTCTGCCTGCTGGTCACGTGGCCATCTTCCCTGTGTCTGTCAGTGTCTTTTTCCCCTTCTTCTAATGACACCTTAATTTGCCTTCATTTTAAATAATCACATCTTCAAATACCCTATTTCCAAATAAGATCACATTCGTGAGCCCAGGGGTAAGGCTTGAACATATCATTCAGGGGGACAATTGACCTACAACAGGGTGATTCCAAACATATGATTCCCTAACATGTTTCCTCATGAAAAATACCTAATGGAAACCTGTGCATGGCACTGCATATAGAGCTACCTATACTTTTTATCAGCTGTACGATAGCTGATTAAGGGGCTTCACAATTTAACCAATTCCCTATTGATGACTACAGCATGCAACTTTTGGCTGTAAGTTTCAGCAAGTGACTCAAACTGGCTTAAACTATAAGGAAATTCATTTGTCCACACTACTGCAGTTCATAGAAAAGTGGCTTTCAGGATGGGCTTAATCTGGGGGTTCTAGCTCCATTTGTTATTATCCTTATTATGTTTTGCATTTCTGTCTGATGTGCCTTCCACTGTGTGTTGGTTCTGTTTGAAGGTTGTTTTCCCTCATGGTGGCAAAATGGTTGCTGGAGCAGTACCCTGCTTTCAAACCTGACATCGGGGTTTTCAGAGGAAGAGAGAGAAATGTTGCCACCTTAATATTCCATGCAAGTGTCTAGAGATTTACCCCGATTGGACCTCTTGGCTCATGTGTCCTCTCCTAAACCAATAACTGAAGCCAAGGGTCATCTTCCCCGGAAGCACACGGGCCACACAACCACCACAAGGAGCCTTTAGAATTATTCCAAATTTTAAAAAATCCCCAGTACTGTAAAAAACAGCTGTGTATTGTATATATAGCAGGGGTTTACTTGTGTAATTATTTGTTTAGGTTATACTCCTAGAAACAAAATTGCTGGGTCAAACAGAATGCAAGTTTTAAATATTACTCAATATTGACATTTCATCCTCCAAAAAAGATTTTAACGATTTACACGTATGATGGCTGCACTTGGTTCCTTATGCTTCATTTACTTGGACATTAGTAATCTTTTACTATCTGCCCAAAATGGTATTTCTCTATTATATTAATTTATGTTTCTTTGGTTATTAATAATCTTGAACATATTTTTTTGTATTTATTGGGCATTTTTCTTCCTTGGACTGTTTACTCATATTTTTGCCAAATTTTCTCATGTATTTATAGGAATTGTTAACCTATTATGAGCAGTAACCCTGTGTTGGTAACATATTGGTAACTGTTTTCCCTAGGTTATCATTTGTTTGTCAATTTTTTTTCCCAGATGTCGTTTCTGTGCAAAAGTTTTTCACCTTTACATAGTTGAAATTATAAGTTATTTTCCTTGCAGCCTCTGAGATGACATAACATCTGAAAAGTCCTTTTTCTCTTGAGGATCATAAAAATCTCCTCTTATATTTTCTCATGTCAATCTCTGATCTGTCTAAAATTTGTTTGATGTAAGGAATGCGATTAGAAGATGGGTTTGAATCTTTGCCTGACTCCTGAGCCATGCTTTCTCTCTGTCCCACCTGTCTCGGACAAGCAGCTCTTGAGGCTCCTTCTCTTCAGGCCTTTTTGTTCCACAGGAAAAATCCCAGAGCCAGACACACACAGGGCTTCCATGTGGTTGAAACCAGGGCTTGTCATCCAGCCCGTGATGTGCCTACGAGCAATGTAGAGGAGTTGCCGGGAGGATGAGTTCACCATGCAATGACCGAAAGATCACCCTTCCCCGGCCAGCCCTGGGCTGGAGCCACGACCTATGGGCTGGTAGGTCCCTTTGGAAATGGCTCCCGGGGCTGTGGGTATAAAAACTTCCTTTATCCTGGGTTTGGAATACCATGATGCCATTTCCCTATCCCTGATTTTTCTAAATGTCCTTGTTTGATCCAGGCACTAAGTTGGGTGGTTCTCAATCATAAGAGTGTGTAAGGATCAACCACTTGCTCAGTAAGAGGCAGATTCTCAAGGCCCCATTCCTGATGCAGTAAGTCTGTGGCCAAAGTGTGAGAAACTCTGCATTTATTCATTCCACAGATATTTCCTGAGTGTTCAGGGCACTGTTCTAGGGGCCATATATGCAATATGTTGATCATAATAGACAGGGTTCTCATGTAGCTTACATTCTAGTGGAGAAGATGTATAATAAACAAAAAATCTCACCCAGGCACCAAAAGAATCTGCTAGGCAAGGTGATGACTCTGATAAATGTTGTGGTAGAGGAAGGAGCCATAGCTACCCGCAAAAGGGAGCAGAAATGAGGAATAGATCACTTGCCCCAGAAAATTCTCTGCTCTTATTTTCTTCCCTCACTTTCATCTTCCGCCCCCAGGCATTGAGCCAGTTTGGAGGAGATGGATGATGACTAAAAGGGAAAGTGTTAGTGGCTTTTTCAGAAGTTCCTATTGTGA
Organism: Choloepus didactylus; assembly: GCF_015220235.1. NCBI lineage: Eukaryota > Metazoa > Chordata > Mammalia > Pilosa > Megalonychidae > Choloepus > Choloepus didactylus. The sequence continues at coordinate 67,725,479 of NC_051323.1, forward strand.
TTTGTCAACTGCCCTTGCTACCCACTGCTCCAAATTTTTATAGACTCAGTGAAATTGCTTAAAGCTTTGCATCCCTAAGATCAACCCTTGGGACTCCTTCTCGGATGGCAAATGGGCAAAACATTGCCTCTTAAATAACCTAGTTCTGTAGACTTTCCAAGGTAGAAGACAACAGTATTCTCTTTTGAAAAGCCATGGTATATAGTCAACTAATCTAAGCTCAAAGTAAAGAGAAGAAAGGCATAAAAAGCAACACTACCTTGCCTAGTAAAAAAGCATCGTCTCTTAAATGGTTTAGTATGAACTTTCTCAGAAACCTTTAAATTCAGTGTCAACCATGCCTCTATTTGACAATGAGGAGATGGAGGAGCAACCAGGTAGAGTTACTTCTTTAAGGTTAAAGAATTCCAAAGTAGGTCAGTCAGTCCTCAACTCTGATTTTATTACTTCAAAACCTATTGTTCTGGTTTGCTAATGCCGCTGTTATGCAAAATACCAGAAATGGATTGGCTTTTATAAAGAGGGTTTATTTGGTTACAAATTTACAATCTGAGGACCATGAAAATGTCCAAATTAAGGCATCAACATGAGTATACCTTCACTGAAGAATGGCCAATAGAGCCCAGAAAACCTCTATTTGCTGGGAAGGCACGTGACTAGTGTCTGCTCCAGGGTTCTGGTTTCAAAATGGCTTTGTCCAAAATGTCTCTGGGCTTGTCTCTCTTAGCTTCTCTGGAGCAAACTCTGGGCTAGCATCTTTAAAGCAGTCAGCTCCCAGGCATCTCTCCAAAATTCTCTCTCAGCTGCAGCACCAAGCTCCTTCTGTCTGTGAGCTCTTATAGGACTCCAGTATTTTAATTAAGACCCACATTGACTGGGTGGGGTAACACCTCCATGGAAATAATCTAATCAAAGGTATTACCTACAGTTGGGTGAGTCACATCTCCATGGAAACACTCAGTTGAAAGTTTCCACCCAACAAGATTGGGTTAAAAGATCATGGCTCTGTTTGGGGGATATAATATTTCCAAACCTGCACACCCATGTTCTCTTCATTTCATCAGTAATGACCAGTACATGGTCTGCAGCTTCACAATATGACTTGAGATTTAGTTTTGGGTATTGTACTTCTCCGAAATGCTCACATATTAAGATTTTTTGGTAGCCATTTCAGATCTCTATAGCTGCACAAAAGCACAATAACAAATCCAAAACTTGGCGGCTTAAAACAACAACCATTTATTTTTTTTGCATGCTACTGTGAGTTGGTTGGGATCAGCCAGGCTGTTCTTCTGCTCCATGTGATGTCATCTGGGGGCTTCAGTCACTGGGGAGTTAATAGGGCTCACTCACGTGGCTGACGTGGGGTGAGGACAGCTGGAAGGCTGAGCCTGGATGGCTGTAATGAGTAAGGACTGGCCCTGTATAGTCTCATCACCTCTCCACACGGCCTCGCCACGTGTTCTCTTCAGCAGGGCATCCAATTTCTTAGACATGAATTCAGGGCTCCCAAAAGTGTGAAAGTGGAAGCTGCTGGCCTTTCTGGAAGGGCCACACCATCACTTCCACTGCCTCCTGTGGGGAAAACTGCCCTTCCAGATTCAAGGGGAAGGACAACACACCCCATCTGGCAAAGGGGAGCGTGACAAAGAATTTACAGCTTCCTTCAATCTGCTGCAATGTCCAAAAAAGCATTGCCCATTTTCTCATTGACATTTTTCAAAAAAAAAGTAGGGATTTTTTCACAATGGCATCCAATAACTTTAATTAATAAAGGAAGGGCTTTTGTCTACTCCAGATTGCAGAATTTTTGGTGGTTTTTTTCTTTCTTGTTTATTAAATGTTGCTGCATTTCATGAATTTTTTTGGTTAATGCCTATCATTTTTTATAGCCATTTTCATTAAGAATATAAAATATAACCCTCATACATCTTTCACTTGTTTTCTGACTTGACCTTGGTGAAGTTGGTTGGTCACATCTGGGTTACCTTGTGCCATTCATGTGTTCTTAAGCTTGTCATGTGACCAGGAGATGGATTACATGTCTTCTCAAGACCCTCCAAGCTGACATATGATGACCTCTTTGGTTTCATCCAACCCAGATATGAAACATCCCTACTAAATCTTTTCTGTTAATTTGCACAAGAAAAAATATATTCAGTCACCAAATATGTATGATGAGCATGTTGTGACATTGGCTATGAGCTAGACATGGTAGGCACTGAAAAAAGGTGTTGGTATGTTATCTTACCCTTAGGAGGTTGTGAGCTGGTAGGGGAGATGCAGTGACAAATTATAACAAATGCTAAGAAGCACAGCTACAAAGGGAAATACAAATCCAAAAGTTGCAGGAATGTGGAGGTGAGCAGCAGCTGTTTGAAAGGAACAGTGACTCTTTCCAAGGAGGTTAGATTTCCACTTGTAGAGCTCTTTGTCCAAAAATATATATATTTTCTGAACCTTTGATCTCAGAGTACAGTGATAACACACATGTTCACACACACAGACACACACATATACATGCAACTGGTTTTCAGAAATCCCAGAGCTCTAAGGTCAGAACTGCCTGTTAAAGGAAAGATATAGTACATACATTTATTAAAAATTACTCAATTTTATGGTTTAACTTGTAACTCTTTCCATCTTAGCAACCTTTTCAGGGAAAGAATTGAAAGAGGCAAAGTCAGTTTGTTGTTTTTTCTTTACTTGATTATCATTTCCCTCTTCCCAGTTTTCATCCACTTATTTCTCCTTGCTTGAAGTTCTGGTACCACTCACTTCTACAGGGAGGGTAGGCTCAGTGTAAATTTGAGCACTTTGCTTTCCTACTCTGCCTCCAATCCCAACCCAAAGTATTTCCAAAGCCTTGGAGCCATCAAATGTCTGCCAGTGTGATGGAGAGTGCAGGGGGTTCTTTGGATGTGGTATCATTCCCAAACATCACCATATCCAATGTCTTAATTTCACATTCGTTTCCACAGTTTCAGCCTCAATTTCCTTGTCCAGCTGGATTTCTGTTCAGGTTGTGGAACGCCTCAGGTCTCTCTTTTGCTCTGGCTACAACCTATAGAAACAACCAACAAATTGTAACGATGACCAAAGTGGGATTCAACCTAAGAATGCAAGGTTGTTTCAGCATCCCAAAAATCAATCAACGAAACACACCATCTTCATAGAATAAAAGACAAACCACGTGATCATTTCAATAGAGGCAGAAAAAGCATTTGGCAAAATCCAACACCCTTTTGTGATCAAGAAACAATCAACAAACAAGGAAAAGAAAGGAAGTTCCTTAATCCAATAACAGGCACCCATGAAAAACCCACAGCTTAATGGACAGCTTCCCCACTAAGATCAGGAAAAAGACAAGGATGTCTGCTTTTGCCATTGCTATTCAACATTATACTAAAGGTTCTAGGTAGGGCAATTAGGCCAGAAAAAGAAATAAAGCAAGGTTAGGAAAGGAAGAAATGAAACTACCTCTATTCACAGGTGACATGGTTTTAGATAGAAAAAAATCATTAAAAATCCACCAAAAAGCTACTAGAATTAATAAAGCTATTAGAGTTCAGCAAGTTTGAAAGATACAAGATCAATATAAAAATAAAAAAATCAGTTGTATTTTAATACATTAGCAATGAACCATCTGAGAATGAAATTAAGAACAATTCCATTTACAATAGGATCAAAAAATAAAAATAATTAGGAATATATTTACTGAAAGAAGTACAGAATAGATGAGCATACCTATTTCCAAATGGAGACATTTAGCATAATTCTATAGAAATAAGGGGAGGGAGACTGAGCTGGGAGAGTGTCAACCAATTCTTCCCAATGGCCCACATCTGGCACTCAACCAAGACTTGAGGATGAAACCTTCCAAGCGGCAACATTCCAGAGCATTTACTAGTCTGGCTTCCTAACGGTTTTAGACATTGCCCTGCAAATGATCAAATTTTCATAATAGAATAAGAACGAGGATTGAGTTAGACTAACTGTACTAGAAGACAGGAAAAAACAGGTCCTTCCCCATCTGCCGGCCGGTGGCTTGGGAAGCCCCTCGGCCCTCAATGAGTAATCCAACTTCCAGCCAAGGAAGAAGCAACTTAGGGGACCTGCCACCCCTGTTTGGAAGCCCAGGGCTAACCTTGGCACAATGAATTGTGATGCGAGTCTCATATGAATATCAGTTTGTGGAACAGAAAACTTCTGCAGAAGAGCATTGGCTTCTACTGGAAACTGGAATGACATCAAGTGTGGACTCACTAGCGTTGGGGAGGTTCCAGAGACTTCTCTTGAATATGAATGGCAGTCGTGCACTCATCTGCCTGGGACACTGGGAGGGTATAAAAGAGAAAAAATTCAGCCTCACCTTTAAAGAGGTTGAAATGTGGGTCACAGAATGTTCTCGTTCAGTTTCCGAAGCTTTACCCTGTCCCAGAATCATCTGGAGCGTGTGTTAACACGGTGACGGGTGAGCCCACCCCTGGAGATTCTGCATCAGGACGTTTGTGTGGCCACTGCAGACTTTCCCACACTCAGAAAGTCTCCCTTTCCTCTTCCCTGTTTTCTTCTGAAATGTTCTTCTGTTGTGTGTGTGTGTGTGTGTGTGTGTGTGTGTGTGTGTGTGTGTGGCTTTGTTTTTGCTTTCCCTTCCTGTTCATCACCTTCAGTACATTTAAATCTAATCCTTTCATTTGAATGTTATTTCTGAGAAATTTCCTTTCACATGATCTATTTTACTAATATAACATAATAGAAAAAATATTAGTGATATCTTCTTAAAAAAATGAGTGTGTCTTGTTTGTCCTAAAGCCAAGGATGTGTAGTGCATCTTGGAAAGTTTTGGACTGAAGCGGGGCTTTTGTATTACTTAGTTTTAGAGCACCATTAATTAACTTGATATTAGAACTTCTGGATTGGAGTAAAGTTATGGTAGTTTCTTAGGAATTGTTCCATAGTTATTTTAAGTGATCAGGCTGAGGCAGACGATGACAGAAGTGTTGGTTTTCATGCTTTTTCCTATATAGTCTGCCCTGCCAGGAGGAGCCCTGGAGACAGCCCTGCCTATCATTTTTTAAATGCTTCAAATGAGCATGACAGCAGTGAAGATGTATTTACAGAAATATTCCATGCGGGCAGGTGTTGGAGGTCGTTCTTTGCCAGCGTAAGTGAGAGCTGATGGCCTTGTCTATAAGATTGCCTGGTTTGGGTACTTCCAGAGATTGTTACGGCTTTCCAGTACTTTCTGATAACTAATCATGTCATGAATCGTGAAACCTGAGCTTTGCATATGAAGAGTGACTTCCTCTCGGTGACTGTACTCACGCTGGGGTTTGGACCAAAGCCAGTTTTGTGAGAGAACAGGAATGATGCCAGTGCATCAGAATTAGAAGAGGTCACTCCCCTGGGCCTGTCAAGCTTCCGGGGGCGAGCACATGACTTAGCACTCTTGAAGCTCCCCAGAAAGGGACATCGTGTGCACAGTGGCAAACACTGGCTGGTTTCCTGAGGACATCTAGTCCTGCTCTGGACTCCAAGAAGGTCTGCTGCTGCGTCAGGAAAGAAAGCACAGTCATTGACTCATTTCCACATTCTAGAGCCATTTCTTTCAGTGGGTGTTTGGAAAGAAAATGCAGGATAGGTGGAACTTTCCTACCACATCAGCTTCTGACTTGTACGGACGGTGCCAAGATGAGATTTAATTTTTCTTTTGGGTAGTCACCTTCTCCCTGGATGGGTGGTTTGTTCCCACAAGCATTGGGGTCTACCTGGATGGAACGGTATCATCTTCTTGTGTGTAATCCTGTTTATTTCCCTTCTTGTAACAGAGCTGAAAGATCTGAGAGGTCAAGAGTAACTAACCCCACAGTTAGCCTTGACACAGGGAGTTATGACCTCTTCCATCTTCAGGCTACTGTGGCCTGATGTCTGATGGAAGGTAGGGGGACAGTTAAATAGATCCGAGTGCTGCTGATGATGCATTGAAGTGTTTTCTGAAAGTACCTAAAACTGTAGTTTTTAGTTATTTAAAGCAATTGCGATGTATGCTAATGCTTTGTAAAAATGGTAAGATCCATATGTACTTTAGCCAAATACTAATTTTTGTTTTGGCTCTGCCACTGAACTCTATGGATTTGGCCAAGGAAGGCCTCGAGGGCATTCTGTGAATCTGTCTTTCCTTGTCAGCAAAACTAAGAAAGAGCAATTGGAGATGATGCTCAAATGAAAAAAGCCGTGTGAAAACCCTGATGTGGAAAGCCTATTTAAATGAAGCCTTAAATCAGACACAGCCCATTGCAGTGTTTTGTGCATTTCATCCTTACTTCCTGGGAATCCTGGAGAAAGAGACATATGTTTTAAACATAGAAAACTATCAAAATGATAATTGTCTGATTCTTTTAGTACCATGTTGGCACATTTTCTAATAAGCTTGCCCAAAGTTCTGGTTGACACAATCAATAACCTAAAAAAGAAAAAAAAAAGTATAGACAGTTTACAGCCCTGTAAGATTAGGGGTTAATCTGATGAAACTGACAATAGTATAAATCCTGGTAGAGAAAAACCTCAAAGATAATATGGTTTTATTGCTCTGTACAAAGTTAACCAGTCTTATATACAACATGGAATCATTTTTTTAGCTTTTTAATACAAAAAAGTGGACTTGTCATGGACAGCTAAATGAATTTTCACAAAACTAAATTTTGTGAACATACTATGATTTATTTATCCATTTTATTGCTAATGGACATTGAGTAGTTTCCAGTTTGGGGCTACTATGCATAGTGCTGCTATGAAGAGTTTTGTGCATGTCTTTTGGTGAACATTTCTACCCTTTTCTGTTGGTCATAAACCTGGGAGTGGAATTGTTGGGTTGTAGGATATGCATATGTTCCACTGTAGTGAGTACTAGTTACTGCCAGTTTCTCAAGTTAGTTTCACTAATATATACTTCCAGAAGCAATGCTTGAGAGTTCCAGTTGGTCTATACAAACATTTGGTATTTCCTCTCTATTTCATTTTCATCATTCTGATGAGCGTTCTGGTGTTTCATTCTGGCTTTAATTGCATTTCCCTAATGACTAATAGAGTTGAACACCTTTCAAATACTCATTGGTCCTTTACATATTCTCTTTTGTTGAGTGGCCGTTCAATCATTGGTTTATATTTCTGTTGGGTTATCTGTTTTGTTTCTTATTGACTTCCAGGAGGTTTTAATATATTCTGGGTAAAAATACTTTGTCATATATATCTATTGCAGAATCTTCTTGTGCTCTGCGGGTTGCACTTTCACTCTCTTAATGATGTCTTTGGAAGAACAGAAGATCTTAATTTATCAGTATTTTTTCTTTTATGGTTCGAACATTTTGTATTCTGTTTAACAAATCTTTGCCTACTCCAAAGTCATGAGGATTTTACCCTATGTCTTCCTTTAAAGTCTATATTGTTTTATCTTTTACATTTAGATCTGCAGTTGTTTTTTGTGCATGATTTTAGGTGGTAGCTCAAGGTTCAATTTTTATTTTTCCATTTGGCTATTCACATGATTCAGCACCATTTATAGAAAGGACGTTCCTTTCCCACTTTACTTCAGTGTCATGTTTGCAATAATTCAGGTAGCCATAATTATGTGAGTTGTTTTCCAGACTATCTATTCTGTTCCATTGGTATGTCTATCCTTGCACTGATACTACAGTAGTCTAATTACTAGAACCTTAAAATAAGAGTTTGTATCTAGTAGTGTAAATTCTCCAGATTTATTTTTCTTCTTCAAGATTGCTATGGCTAGCCGTTGCACTTTATTATTCCATATGAAGTTTAGACTCACCTGTCAATCTTTACAGTGACTTTGATTGGGAATGAATTTAATTTACTGATCAATTTTGGGAAAGTTGACATCTTTGCAATAGGAGTCTTTTAATTATTGAACATGGGATATCTCTTCATTTATATATGTCTTTTAAAATTATTCTTGGCAGTGCTTTGTGATTGTCAGTGTAGAAAATATGCATAGTTTTTCATGAGGTTTCTTCTTAGGTAATTGCTATTTTTAATGATTTAAATAAATCAGCATAAATGATCCAATATCATTGTTTCAAAAGTTACTTTTGATTTTTTAGATTATTTGCAGATCCATATAAATGTTAGAATTGGCATGCCAGCTTGTACAAAAATGTCTGCTGGAGTTTTCACTTGTGGTTGCTTTGAATATATGTAGGTCAATCTGGGAATAATTGACATCTTAACAATATTCTTCCAATCTATATAATATGTGTACATATCTCCATTTATTTGTAGATTTATTTAATTTCTCATTTATTTCAGCAATATTTTGCATTTTTTAATATATAGATCTTGCACATATTTAGTTAAATGTATCCCTAAGTATTTCATGGTTTTTGGATACATACTGTCATCAATGGAATTGTATTTTTAATTTCATTTGTAAATAGTTTATTGCTAATATAAAGAAATATTGTGTTTTATAACTTTTGTAAATTCTCTTATTAATTCTATTAGCTTTTAAATAGTTATCTTAGGATTTCTACATAAATGATAATGTTACTAATGATCAGTTTTACTTTTTCTTTTCCAGTGTGTATGCCATTAATTTAATTAATTATCACTGGTTAGGGTTTTAAGTATGATGTTGAATAAAAATAGTGGCAGTGAATATCCTTGCCTTTTTCCTGATCTTAGAGGAAAGCATTTGGTCTCTTTTTTTTTCTTTACTGTTAAGTATGCTATTATCTCTAGGTTTCTGAGTTAAGGAAATTCCCTTTTATTCCAAGCTTACTGTGAATTATTTTTTAAAAATCGTGAATGTGCGGTTGAATGTTTACAATTTGCTAGCTACTATCATTTCCCTTCAGCCTTAAGAATTTCCTGTTGCGTTTCTTGTAATGCAGTTTTGCTGGTAACAACTTCTTTCAAATTTTGTTTGTGGAAAATATCTTTATTTTATGTTTGTTTTTGAAGGGTAGTTTCACTGAACACAGAATTCCTAGATGACATGCCCCCCACCACTTTTGGCACGTAGACTATATTGTTCCAGTGTCCCCAGGACTACATACTTTCTGATGGGGAGTCAGCCACTGATCGTTTCATTATTTCCTGGTATGAAATGTATCCGTTTTCTCTGGCTGCTTTCCAGAACTCCTCTTCATCACTGGCTTTCAGTGGTTGGACTAGGATGCTCCTAGGTGTGGTTTTTTTTGTGTTTATTCTGTGTGAGGTGGTTAAGCTTGTTGAACCTGTAAATTAATTTTTCCACTAAGTTTGAGAAATTACCAACCATTATTTCTCCAATTATTTTTCTGCCACTTTTTTTCTCTCCTTTCCTTCTGGGATTTCAGTTGCGCATAAGTTGGACAGCTTGATATTATCCCACTGGTCTCTGGGGGCTCTGTTCATTTCTCTATAATTTTTTTTCTCTCTGTTCTTCTAATTGTATAATTTCTATTAATCCATCTTCAAATTCATTAATTCTTCTGACATCTCTAATCTACTATAGGGCTCACCAGCTAAATTTTAAAATTTCAGTTCTTATTCCTTTCAGCTGATGAGATTCCATAACTGTTCATTCATTGATATCTTATTTTCCTTTAAGTTTCTGCACATATTTTCCTTTTCTTCTTTGACAATATTTATAATAGCTGTTTTGAAGTCCTTGTTATATTCAGTATCTGAGCCCACTCAGTGTAATCTATATTTTTGAAAAATATTTTAAAAATTGTTTTCCTTTAGCACTTTAAATCTATTATTCTGTGGCCTTTTAGTTTTCACTGTTCTTATTGAGAATACAGCTGTAAGTCTTCCTTTAAAGTTCATGTCCTTTTATTTCCTCTGGCTGCTTTTAAGGATTTTTTTTTTTCATTCTCTTTGATTCTTAATAGTTTTATTATGATGGACCTTGGTGTTAATGGCTTTGGGTTTATCTTGATTGGGGTTTTTTAAGCTCCATGAATATGTGGCTCATCAGTTTTGGAAAACTTCGGCTTTCCAAAAATGATCTCATGCCACATTGCTTCTGACTCATTCTTTCTCTCTTCTCATTCTGAGAGTAGTTATATGTTTGTTAGACCTTTTGAGTATGTTCCACATGTCTTTTCTGTGCTTATCCTCTTTTATTATTATTTCTCTGTGTGCTTTAGGTTAGACATTTTTCTATTAAAGTGTCTCCCAATTCACTAACCCTGCACTCTGCAGTTTAATCAGCTGTTACTCCCATCAATTGAATTTTTATTTCAGATATTATATTTTTCAGTTCTAGAATGTCTAGTGAGTTCCTCTTTATGGATTCCAATTCTCTGTTGAAATTCTTTATTCTTTCATCTATTTAGTTCATGTTTTTCTCCATACTCTAGAATGTATTAGTCTTAGTTATTTTATAGTCCTAGTCTGCTAGCTATAATTTCTTGATCATTTGTGAGTTGCTTCTATTGTCTGCATCTTCTCTCTTGGTTATTGATAATTGTTTCTTGTCTTTTTAATAAGTTTTTAATTTTTCCAGACAATGTATAAGAGGACCATAGAGTTTTCAAATATTTTTTTTTTTTTTCTAATCAGAGAGTGTTCCCTCTTTCTCTATTAGGCAGACGGAATGAGATGTTGGAAAAGTCAATCTAATCAGCAGTTGCAGTTTTACAGAGGATCACTAGACCTCTGTTCTACCTTCTGGTTGAAGTTTTCTGGACTTTTGGTAGGGAGCCTTGTGAGTCTCTGTTTCCTGAGACCTGAAAAGATCTGCCCTTTGGAATTCACAGCCCAGCTCTCCAATGTTCAGCCCTATATAGATTCAAAATTTTTCAAATGTCCTTAGGGAGAAACGGGTTATATGCTTGAGCCAGGCCCTCTCCTTCTAGCAGGTTTCTGATTCCTGATTACATGAATGCAAGAGCTTTCACTCTGCATTTTAGAAGCCTTCAGCCTCCCTGCAGTGACCTGCAGTACCCATGAGCTCAGCAATTGTTCCATTTTGAAAAATAGCCCTGTGTTTGATGTCCCTTAAGCTTCCAATTTGTCAAAGTAGCCCCGATCACGAAAAGCTTTGCTGGTTTCTATTTCCCCAGCAGAGGTCCTCTGCCTCAGCCAAACCCAAACTGTAGTCTGCAGCCAGAAATTCCCTCTGAGTTAAAAAATGGGTTACCATAATCAGGTCAAATCCTAATATTTCAGTCCTCACTGAAATTTTTATTTCATCAAGGCAATACTTTCTCCCCGAAGACTGGTGTTGTGGGGCTGGCTGCTGGTGATCCTTGGCTCCTCTGTCACATGGCAAGGCACATGGCAGTGTCTCCGGGTCTCTCCCTTCTCTTCTGGGTTCCGTTTTTGAAGCTTCTTGCTTCCTGCAGCTTTCTAGCTCTCTATCTAATTTCATTCTCTTATAAGGACTCCAGCAATAGGATTACAGCCCATCTTGATTGTGGTGGACCACACCTTAGCTGAAGTAACCTCATCAAAAGATCCTACTTACAACGGGTTTACACCAACAGGAATAGATTAAATTTAAGAACTTGTTTTTCTGGGGTTCATAAAACTTCAAACCACCATAATTGGTGAGGCACATTTGTTGCAATTGATGATAGCACATTTTTATAATTGTACTATTAACTATAGTCCATGGTTTAACTTATATCTGCTGAAGGACTTGTATCCTATATATTTGTATACACACACACACACACGCACACACACACATACATATCTCAAAATGCAATAATAAGAAAACAAACAACCCAATTTAAGCAGGGGCAAAAGGTTTAAACCAAAATTTCACCAGAGTAGATATATGGGTGGTCAATAAGCATATGAAAAGATGCTCAACATCATTGGTCCCTAGGGAATTGCATATTAAAACCAATAAGAAACCACTACATACCTATCTGAATGGCTAAAATTAAACAAACTATAAAAGTGTTGGTGAGGATGCAGAGGAAATGGAACTCTCAAACACTGCTGGCAGGAATACAAACCAGTACGACTAATGTTAAATAATACAACTACTTTGGTAAAACAGTTTGACAGTTTCCTAAAGAGTTAAAAATATATCTACTAGATGATCCAGACATTCCACTCCAGTTTACCTAAGAGAAATGAAAGCACGTGAAGGCTAATACACAAGTGTTCATAAAAGCTTTACTTATAATAGCCCCAGACTGGAAATGATCCAAATGTCCATCAACAGGTGAATGGATGGACACATGGTGTATATGGTGGAATACTACTCAGCCACGAAAAGGACAAACTATTGATACATGCTACAATATAGATAAATCTCAAATAATTATGTTGAGTGAAAAATGATAGACAAAAAGAGTACACACTGAATGATTCCATTTACATAAAATTTAGGTAATAAAAAGTAATACATAGTGACAGAAAACAAGTTTGGGGTGGCCTGGGGATGGTTGGGAGGGATGAATTGAGAAAGGCTTGAGGAAATTTCAGGGGATATATTTACTATCTGGATTGTGGTGTTGGTTTCATGCGTGCACACTATGTCAAAACTTAACAAATTGTGTATTTTACAGCTGTTTCCCAAGAACTTAGCCTTTGAAATATAACACCCTTCCCTACCAAAGTCCTTTCTTATTGCCACATCATGGGCCATAAGTTTTTTTCCCCATAAAGTCATATACATAAAATTCCTGCAAGTAATGACTATACCACTTTTTTGAGTGTGGTAATGATGGAAAAAAAAAAAAGACTTCTCTTTTGATGTAAAAAGAGGATGCAATGATGATAAAGAAGGCTGGAAGGAAACCAACCTGTCTATTAGAAAAAGAGGTTCCATTTGTTTACAAAGTCTGTTTAACCATTTGTTTACAAAGTCTGTTTAATCTGATGAAGTTTCACCATAAAATGTTTTCTTTTTCTTTAAAAACAAAAGGATGTGAAAGAAAAGGGGGCATTGACTGTTTCTGATTATTTAAATAAAGAAGTACTTGAAGCATACAAAGGAATAAATGTAACATATAAGTCTTTAAGTTAAAAAAGAAACTGTGCACCCGTAAACTCACCAAATAGTTTGAAAAATAGAACATTAACAACATCTTTGAGTTTTCTGCATGCCTTCCATCCCACCACCCTGGTTTCCCTGCAGAGATACCCACTATCTTGGTTATTAGTATCTTTATAGTTTAAGCATTTATGCCTGCGTACTTAAGCAATATATTATTTAATTTTTTTTTTTATAAAAATACTGCATTATTCTTGTGTGACTTGCTTTTTTCATTTAACATTTTGTTTTCAAGCTATATCCATGTTGATACCCCAAGTAACTGAATTTAATTTTCAGTGATGGATGGGATAGTATTCAGTTGTGTGAATATACTATACTTTAATTTGTTCAGTTTCCTATCAATAGATTTTGGTGATTTTTCTGGATTTTGCTATTACGAAAATGTTCTTATGAACATTTTTATTCTTGTCTCATAGGGTGTGTGTGCCAATGTTTTCTAGACAGAGTATAAGCTGAATTCTGGGGTAGGCATGAGTTCAAATTGGTTTTCCAAAGTGGTTGTAATGATTTGTATCACCTCAAATAGAATTCCTATTTATTGCTAACATTATGTTTGTTGGATTTAAATTTTTTTCTTTCCAATTTAATAAATATAAAATAGTATCTCATTGTAGTTCTAATTTCCCTGGTTTTCACAGTTAAGCATCTTTTCATATTGTTTATTGGCTCCTCAAGTTCCTCTCCTGTGAAATGCCTCTTTTGTCTTTTTGCCCATCTTAAAATTCTTTCTTGATTCTAGGAGCTCTTTGCATGTTTTGGAAACTAATTTTCTGTAAGTGATTTATGTTACAAATATCTCCTGCTTTTGGCTTATCTTTTATTTTCTTTATGGCTTCACTGGTGAGTAGAAGTTCTTAATTATCATGTAGACAAATTTATCATCTTTTCATTTCTTTTTAAGACCTTTGAGTCTTAATATTTAAAAATTATCCTGTTCTCTTATTTTAGATAAACATAATTTATTATGTTTTATTCTAAAGAGTTACAGGTTTGCTTTTCATATTTAAGATTTTTTAACTTAATTTTTTATTTGCAAACTCTATACTCAGCAAGCCAAAAAAAAAAAAAAAAAAAAAAAAAGTCCTTCCCCTTTCCCATCCCTGGTAACCACTAATCTATTTTCTGTCTCTATAAGTTTGCTACTTATAGATACCTTTTATAAGTGACATCATATAATATTTGCTCTTACGCACCTTGCTTATTTCACTCAGCATAATGTTTTCAAGGTTCTTCCTCATTGCAGCATGTCTCAAAACTTCATTCCTTTGTAAGGTCAGATAACATTCCATTGTGTATAGAACCATATTTTGTTTATCCATTCATCTGTTAATGGACACTTAACCAATGAAGCCATAAAGAAAGTATGTTTAAGATGGGCAAAAATCCCGAGTGTTTTTCCCACCTATTGGCTAAAGTAAATAATGCTGCTCTGAACACTGGTGCACAAGAATCAGTCTGAGATCCTGCTTTCTCTTTCTTTGTTCTATAAACATAGGAGTCAGGTATTGCCAGGTCATATGCTAATTCTATATTTAACTTTTGGAGGAACTGGCATTTGTTTTCCACAGTGGCTGCACCATTTTATATTCCCACGAAAATGCACTAGAATTCTAATTTCTCTGCATCCTCTTCAAAACTTATTTTCCACTTTTTTTTTAAAAAAATAATAACCATCCTGTGGATGTGAAGTGGTATCTCATTGTGGTTCCGATTTGTATTTCTCTAATACTTAATGATGTGAGCATCTTTTCTTATGCTTTTTGGCCATTTGTACACCTTTGGAAAAATAACTGTTCAAGTCCTTTGCCCCTATTTTAATTAGGTTGCTTGTCTTTTTGTTGTTGCATTTAATATTTCTTATATATTCTGGATATTAAGTCCTTATTCTATATATGGTTCACAACTATTTTCTCCCATTCTTTAGGTTATCTTTTCACATTATAGATAAGGCCCTTTTATACACAAAAGATTTTAATTTTGATTAAGTCAAATTTATCTATTGTTTATTTTGTTGCTTGCACTTTTGATGTACTATCTATGAATCCCTTGCTAAATCTCAAGTCATGAAGATTTGCCCCTATGTCATATTCTAAAATTTTTATGGATTTGGCTCTTACATTTAAGTCCTTGATCCATTTTGAGTTAATTTTTGTATATGGTGTGATGGAGAAGTTCAAATTTGTTTTTTTACATTTGAATATCCAGTTTTCCTAACACCATTTGTTGAAGAGACCATTCTTTCCCTGTTGAATACACTTGGCACCCTTTTTGAAAATAGATTGGCCATCGATGTGTATGGGTCTATTTCTGGACTTTGAACTCTATTCCATTGGTCCATTTGTCTAACTTTATGCCAGTCCCACACTGTTTTGATTACTGTAGCTTTGTGGTACATTTTGAAATTGGGAAGTGAATTCTCCAATTTTGTTCTTTTAAAAATTGTTTGAGGTATTTGAGGATGCTTGCAGTTCCAAATGAATTTGAGGATTACTTTTCCATTTCTGCCAAAAGGGCTCCTGGAAATTTGGTAAGGGTTACACTGAATCTGTAAATTGCTTTGAGTAGTATTGATGCCCTAAAAATATTCAGTCTTCCAATCCATGGATATGGGATGTCTTTCCTTTTATGTAAGTCTTCTTTAATTTCTTTCATTGATGTTTTGTAGTTTTTAGGGTATAAGTCGTTTATATGCTTGGTTAAACTTATTCCTAGATATTTAATTTTTTAAGATGCTATTGTAAATGAAATTGCTTTCTTAATTTCCTTTTTCAATTGTTCGTTGCTAGTGCATAGAAACACAACTGATTTTTGTGGATTGTTCTTGTACTCTGCCACTTTGATGAATTTATTAGCTCCAGTACAGTTCTTGTGGATTCCTTTGTGTTTTCTACATATAAGATCATGTTATCTGCAAATAGAGATGGTTTTACATCCTGCTTTCCAATTTGAATACTGCTTATTTATTTGTTTTTCTTGCCTAATTCTCTGGCTAGAACTTCTAGTACAACATTGAATAGCAGTGTTAAAAGCAGACCTCCTTGCCTTGTACCTGGATTTAGGGGGAAAGTTTTCAGTCTTTCACCTTTGAGCACGATGTTAACTGTGGGGTTTTTTTAAATGACCTTTATCATGTTGAGAAAACTCCTTTCTATTCCTAATTTTCTGAGTGTGTTTTTTAATCAAGAAAGGGTGCTGGGTGCTGGATTTTTGTCAATTTTCTGCATCTGTTGAGACAATCATGTATTTTCTCCTTCTGTTCTATTTATGTTGTGCATTGCATTGATTTTCGTATGTTGAACCATCCTTGCATTCTTAGGATAAATCCCACTTGGTCATGGTGTATAATCTTTTTAATATGCTGTTGGAATTGGGTTGATAGCATTTTGTTATGAATTTTTGCATCTATATTCATAATTGAAGTTGGTCTATAATTGCCTTTTCATGTCTGTTTCAGGCTTTGGTATCAGGATAATGCCGGCCTCATAGAATGAATTTAGAAGTGTTCCTTCCTCTTGAATTCTTTGGATGAGTTTGATAAAGATTGGTGTTAATTCTTTAAATTTTTGGTAGAATTCACCAGGGAAGTCATCAATTCTGGGCTTTTATTTGATGGAACACTTATGATTATTCATTTGATCACTGTACTTTTATAGGTTTGTTGAAGTTTCCTATTTCTTCTTGAGTCAATTTAGGTAATTTGTGTGTTTCTAAAGATTTTTTCTGTTACGTCTGGATTATTTAATTTGTTGGTGTACATAGTATTCACTTATAATAACATTTTATTTCTGTAAGGTCAGTAGTGATGTCACTATTTTCATTTCAGATTGTAGTTATTTGCATATTATTTTTTTTTCTTTGTCAGTCTAGGTAAAAGTTTGTTAATTTTATTGATTTTTTTTAAAGAGCCAACTTTTAGTTTTGTTGATTCTCTCAACTGTTTTTCTAGTCTCTATTTCATTTATCCCACTGTAATATTATTTTGTTTATTATGCTAATTTTGGGTTATTTTGCTCTTTTTTCCTAGTTCCTCAAGATGCAAAGTTAGGTTATTGATCTGAGATCTTTCTTTTTAAATATAGGCATTCATAACTATAAATTTCCCTCTGAACACTGCCTTCACTGCACTCCATAAATTTTGGTATGTTGTTTTTGTTTTCATTCATCTCTAAGTATTTTCTAATTTCCCTTAAGATTTCTTTAACCCATTGTTTGTTTAAGAGGGTGGTACTCTATTTCCACATATTGTAAATTTTCCAGTTTTCTTTCTGTTATTGATTTCTAGCTTCATTCCATGGTTTTGGAGAAGTTACTTTGTATGATTTTGAAGTTTTTAAATTTATTGAGATTTCCTAGCATCATCTACATGTGGGCCTCTTTCTGTGCTCTCTATTCAGCACCTGGTCTATGTGTATTTCCTTGCACCAGTAGTTTAATAAATAGATTTATAATACATTTTGGTATCTGGTAGTACAAATCCCAATCTGATTTTCTTTTACAATATTTTTTTAAAAGCTGCCTTTGTCCCTAGCTCTTCCATTTAAAAAAAAATCAGCCCAGACATTTACATAAAACTCCTACAGGGTCAATTAATTATAACATTTGGTCAATAGATTCTTTTGAGCTTACCATGTAGATAAATTGTCTTATCCTCAAATAACATCAGCTTTTTATATTTTGTTACAGTTGTTTTAACTTCTGTTTATTAACTTACTGCATTGATTAGCCCTTCAGTAAAACATAGAAGAGTTAACAATGGTAATCCTTGTCTTGTTCTTGATTTAAAGAAACTAAAGTTTCATAGGGTACAATGTTTGGTAGTAGGTTTTTGGTAGCTATCACTTATCGGATTAAGAATGGCTTCTTCTCTTCCATGTTTGCCAAGACTTATATCAAGAGTGGATGGCAGATATTATCAAAAGCTATTTTTGCATCTTTTAAGTTCAACTTTTTTCCATCTATCAATATGGAAAATATTATTAACAGACTTTTCTGATATTAACTTGTCCTTACATTCCCAAGATAAAGTTGGTCATGAATTCTTTTCTTTTTTAATTCCCTATTGGTTTTATATTGATAATTTTATTTTATCTCAGGATATGTACCTCTTGATTGAAATAGACTTATTTTCTTATACTGTCTTTTTCTGATTTTGGCATTAATATTCTTTCATCTTTATTGAATAAAGTAGAAAGTGTTTTAAAAATTTAATCTCTGACAGAATTTGTATAAGATTGGTATCCATTGCTTGAATATTTGGTAGAACTCACCCAAAATATCATTTTGGCAAAGAGTTTCCTTTGTGGAGATATTTTAAAGTTTGGATGAAATATTTAATATGGTATGGGACTATTCTGATTTTCTAGTTTTCTTTAGCCAGTCTTGATAAATTATGTTTTTTTTTTCTGGAACTTGTTTCTTTGATCTAAATCTTAGAAATAGTTTGAAAGAGCTCTTAGTATTTTCTTATCTTTTGTTTTTACTGTATCTACAGTCAGGTGGTTTTGTTTATTCCTAATATTTTATAATGTTCTTTTTCTCTTTTTTCTTTCATCAACATTGCTAGAGGATTATGAATTTTAGTCTTTTTTTAAGGGCTTTGTTGAGCTGTTCTATTTTATTTTTGTTTTTCATGACATATAGTTTCTGTTCTCATGTTTATTATTTTCTTCCTTTACTTACATTGAACTATTCTGGGTTCTTTTTCTAACTTCTTAAGTGGTGTGCTGAATTCATTAATTTTTAGCCTCTTTTCTAATATATACATTTAAGGCTAAACATGACCCCCTTATATCTTCTTAGTTTTGATAAGTAGTTTTTTAATAAATTATTATTTAATTTTAAATATTCTCTAATTTCCATTATAACACATGAGTTGGGTAGGAATGTATGTTTACATTTCCAAATATGTGTGTGCATGTCTTCTTTATTGAATTCTTTCTAATTTAATTGCATCATAGTCAGCAAATAGGAACTGTATCTGACACCAATTATTTCCATTTTCTTCAAAGCTTGTATTATGGCCCAAAACATCATCAATTTTAGTAAACAGTACATGTGGTTCTTTTCCAAATCTGCCTGAATATTTAAAAAATGTTCTTTGGCTCCTTATTATGTTTTAGTTCCCTTTTAAACAATTTAAACATAAACATCTATTTTCTGTTCTATAATTGATTATTCAGTATTCTATGCTTTTGCTTTCATCAGTCTGGTTCTCTTAGTTTTTGTTTCCTGTGAATACTTAACAGCTTATATCCTTGTGTATGTTTTGATCTTGGATTGTGAGTTCACGTTTGTTTGAGATCTCTCTGTGGCGATTCTGGGAGGCCCAGTTTGACAGTGCACTTCACCAGGGAGTCAAGTTCCTTTTGCCAGGTGCCTTCATTTTACTTTAAGTTGGCTTGCAGATTTTCAGACCATATAAACTTGTGGAAAAGCAGGTTTCAAACCCATGTGGAGGCAAGAGCCACACCAACCAGGGGAGACTTCTTCATCAGCCTCCATCCAGGGAACCTGCCCAGGGCCAGGCAGCTGGTAAGAGGTCACGCTGCCTGTTTGCCTCTAGAGACTGACCTCAGAGTCGATGAGCTCAGATCCTAGTGACAGCCCTGAGAAGTCAGTCAATCATTTCTCTGGATTTTGCCACTCTCTCTCAGGTTGGAACTGCTGGGGGATCTTTTCATCAGCGCCTTGCTCATTGGAGGAGCATGGGGGGGTGCGGTGAGAGGAGACCAGTAAGGGACCCAGGGCTTTGGTGACAGGACCACAGTTCAGACTCAGGCTTCCCATCCCAGGCATGGGCCTTTCCCCTCCCGGCAGGGGAGAGGGTTCAATCCCAATCCATGGGGCCATCGAGACGGGTAACAGGACTCAGCCATCTCCTAGAGAGGCAGTTTGAGGGGACTCCAACAGAACAATTTTAAGGCAAGAATTATTTAGAATAAGCTTAGAAAATATGATTCAATTAGGATTCCTCCAGTAGAAGATGAAGCAATGAAATGGAAGTAATTTATAAGGGGAACTATTTGTTACAAAAGAAGAACCGCAGGGTTTGAAGTTGAGTAAATAAATGACTAAAGCAAACTTACGGTCTCAACACAAGCCTTTGGGTAACCACTAGGTTCATTTAAAGAGCTTTTTACAATTGTGATTTATATAACTGAAACTATGTTTGCAGGAAGCTGGAAAACAAATGTATCACTTGCTCATGAAATCATCTATGCAGATAGATCAAGAAATAGGGATAATAGAGACACAAAAGCTACTTTATGACTTCAGACACACACACACACACACACACACTCTCTCTCTCTCTCTCTCTCTCTCTCTCTCTGTCTCACCTTCCAAGGCAGTAGATATTAATGGCCCTTAAATGAAGGAAATCAAGCCAATGCATGAGCCGTTGATTTCCTTGTGTGATAGTCTCATCACATACCAACTAGAGAGGGCTCAGAAGCAAATGAGTGTTCAGTTTGTGGTGACTGACCTTTTAATTTCATTTTCTATAGATGGTGAAATTTTTTGTTATAAATAATGCATAATTTTTGTAAAAAATCTATAACATACTGAAAAGAATCAAGAAGAAAACAATCCTGTAATAGTGACAATTCCTTCCTTCACCAATAACCATTTGAAAACTGTAAAGATGTCTATCATTCCAGATTTTTAAAATGTAATGTGTGCATAAAATCTTTTTGTTAATGTAAAATAAAAGTCATAAATGGAATTAAGACTTCAAAGAAGGGGAAATGTTCGGAGTAGAAGTAATAGGTAGCTTGTGGCAGGCAAGACACCTGCTAAGTGACAGTTAAGAGTTTGGTACCTGCCTGGCTGACACTGCCAAGAAGCTAGACAAATTCAACAGTAAAGACTTCTGGAGTAATGCATGTATTTTATTGATCTCTATTTAATGGCACAGCACATGGCACCAAAAATGATGGTTATGAAAATCATGTAATGGCACAAAAAACTACGTGTGTTAATGTCAGGTTAAAAGAGTTGTTAAAGACCTACGTGCAGAGAAAAAAAGAGTAGAGGGAAATATTTCGAAATGCTAACAGTGATGGGGATTAGGTGGCGAGATCCTAAATGGCTTTCAAATCTTTTCTTTATTTTCCATATCTTCCATATTGTACTTATGTTTTCTATAACAAAAATATCTTAAAAATCTGTACTGATCAAAACCTTTTGAACCTTCCTACAGATTTAGCGATATTAGGTAACTCATGTTAAAGGAAAGTTGCAAACAATACAGTTTCACCCAACTTCTAATAACACAGTAAGCCAGACATATTTATTGGGCGGTGACTCATATTTAGAACTTGACACACTGAATACAAGTAAATATCGTCTTACCTTATTAAAAACAATAGCTTCCTTATTCATTGAAAGGACTGAAAACTGAATCCAAAGTTCATATAAATATATAGCTAGGGACTGGGATATAGCAAAAGAGAAAAGGAGTTAAGTTTGCAGATCTAAATTCTAGCTTTGAATTTGTCTGTGCTAGCCTCAGTTTCCTTTTCCAAAATGTGGAAAAACCCCTGACTAGCGTGTTGATTTGTCATGAGAGCCAAAAACCAAACCCAAGCCCCACAAAACCAAACCCTAAAATCAGAGGAACTAGAATTGACAAGCAATTTTCATTAGCTAGTCAAGTCTATCTCCAGTGGACTTTATTTGAATACTTCAGGGATGGCTGCAGATGCGCCATCTTTTGATTTGGCCCATTTCTTTGCTGAGCAGCTTTGTCATTTCGATGGTCTTCCTTAAACCTGCCTGCTGAGCTTTCCACCCAGTTGCCCTAGTTCCATCCTCTGGGTGGGGCACTGGAGGCCCCTAGTGTGGCTTCCAGGCCCTGGGACATCAATCCCTTCTGTCTTTGGGCTGGCTGGAGTGCCTGTCTGGGCTTCTGTGGCACAAGCAGCCTTTGTTATTTTCTCTGAGTGCCATGATGGGAGAGAGTTTGTAAAGCACTGCTCTGGGAGGATGGGCTTATACTGGAAGTTACACTTCTACCCGGACAGCTAAGCTCGCGGTTCTTACCACAGTTATGCATTGCACTGGACACCTTAGTTAATCAAGACCCTGGCAATTTTTACTTTTGTTTTCTACCAGTGCTTTGCTTTTTTGTGTACCCTATCCTGTACTTACAGAGTTAGGTTTGGGAAGTCAATATAGGATTCTGTTTGTGTTAAATATCATTTTGTTAGGTTGGGCCTATGGTTAAGATTCCATCTTAACGGAATCTTTTGGGATCCTGATTTGATCATTCAGTGAATTCACAGTCCATTTCAACTCCAAATTGCCCACAAGGTAATAAGCCTGCCAGCTTTGCCCTCATGCTACAGGAACCAGTTCAGCTAGCTCATAGCTTCCTTTCCCAATTACAGGCTTTGTCTCCAAACCCTCTGGTTACTTTTGCAAACCTCAGTTGATAATTTGTTAAGTTTCAGACTCCAAGCTTTCTACTTGAATTCACTTTTTTGGAAAATTTATTCTTTCTAATTTACCCCTCCCTGATTCCCTCCTTTCCCATATCCCACTCTCTTGACTCTACACAACTAATGGGTGATGGTGCTCACATCCACACCCAGGCCTGGGAGGAGCAATCAGCTATGCACATATGAGCTGGGACAAGGCCAAATACCAAGCCCAAGACTTACCACTAAAGACCATTCCTCAGATCGACTCGTTTATTTCAGAGTTGGGACATTTATGAACATATTCGACTCCCTGAACCCCATCCTTCATCTTGCTCACAAGAAAGACTGTTTGCGAATGATTTCGTGAAGTCCCGATTCACTAAGTCTACGTGTTCTGCCTGATCTACCCATCTAAAAACCCCATCAAACAAAAGGTTGAATCTCCAGATTTGGCTTGTTCTTACCAGTTCATGTTTCCTTTTAGTGATCCTGGCTTTGTTAAGCACTAAAAATCTATCCCTTCAGTAATTCATCTAACATCTTTCCTGCTAACTAATCTGTGCTTGCAAAATCCTTCAAATCCAGTAATGGATATGAAAGCTCTCTGGAAGTATGCAGTGTTAAGGGATGGTATTCTCCTAAGAGGGCTCCATGACAAAGATTTGGTAAGAACTGGAAGACACAATGTGGTTTAGTGGTCTGGGAGAGTCATGGAGATTATATGAATTGTTTATGTGTCACTGCCTGGAAAAAGGAATGACATCAGCAGGCAGACATCAAACCAGATTCTCCCCAGATCTAATAGGCTACATGGTGGCCATTGGGCATGGCATATTAAAATTTCCAGTTTAACAGGACAGAAGTTAAATTAACAGAATGTGTCACTGGATGGCTCTTTATAGGCTATTTAGACCAGTGCTTTTCAAGTTTTAATATGCACATGAATCAACTGATTAGATGCAGAGTCTGATTCAGTAGGTCCCAGGTGGGGGCTGAGCTCTGCTTTCCTAATGTACTCCCACCCGTGGTTCTGGACTTGGACCTTGCCACCTGCAGCAGGGGTTTACATTACACTGTTCTTTTTTGAGATGTGGAAACTGGGACCCAGAGTGGTGAAGTGATTTTCCTAAAGCAACATAAACATAGTTATCGCTGGCTATTTAACTTGGATTTCTTGGTGCTCAGTCCAGTATCTTTTTAATTACAAAACGTTGGACCTAATAAAACAGAAGCTTCCTCTTCTTTCTTAAGGACACGGAGCATGTGGAGAGCCATGTTAGATTCCAGCTAGGCACAGGCTCAACACATCACACACACCCGTGCACGCACGTGTACACACACTGCACGCACAACTTCATATGTTCCTTTCCCATCAATCGTTATGTGTAGGAAACACAAGGATTATGAACATATTAATCATATTCTTAATGCAAATAATTCTAAATGTGTCAAGTTTTCTGTAAAAAATATTCTGAGACAACGCAGGAGTTATTTTTGACCTCTTCAGCACAAACGCAACCTTTCTGGAGTTCTGCAGGGCTGTGTTATAGATAAAATCAGGTTATATTTAGGTCATCCAAGAGTTTTAATATTAAGAGCCATGGGCTTGACTCAGTGAATTCCGGACTGCAGTGTTCAGAGAGGACCCTTCAGTCCTGGAGATTTTCCATTCACTTGTGGTATTGAATTTTTCTGTTGCCAGCTGTGACTGTTTGTTTTCCCTGAACTCTGCAGGGGAACGAAGCTACTGCCAAAGCCCAGGAGGGAGCAAATTTGTGTGTGTTTGTGTGTTCACGCGTGCTAACTAAACAGTGCAGGTTCCCGACATTTTCCTCCTTGTTGATTAGCAGGAAGGTAGAAGGGAGAAAAAAAAAAAAATGATCTGGAGTGGAAAACAGTGCCAGAAAAGTCCTTGAAATGAAATCTCTCCTCTCCACTAGGGTTCTTTAAAGAGAACAAGCTAAACTGACTCAAGAAAACTGGGGTAACAAACTCCCATTTTGAGAGGCAAATACCTGCGATGGGGTTAAGCTCATTGACTGTTGTTTTCTAGTCCCCAGCTTCCTTCCTACTGGGTAGTGATCAAGGACAGGGATCTTCCCATCTTCTAGTTTTTCTTCCAAAGAGCCTACCCAGTGGGAAGCCATAACATCTCTTGGATTGCAATGTCATTCACCCTTCTGCATCCTTTGTTTCTGACCAGCAGCTTTGGAAGATACTTGTGCATATCTCACGAATATTTCCACCGTGTCTGGGAGCTCCCAGTGCAGACTGTGTCTGAAAGCCACAAACCACCACCACCTGCACTTCCCTCTCCCCTTCTGGTCTCTCCTTGTCCACACGGAATCTCTTGTCAGTTTTCTCTCTTTCTTCATGGGAGGAAAATCAAAAGAGGGCCAAAGAAAAGAAGGAAGAGGAGAGGGAGGAGAGGAAAGGGAGGGGAGAAGAAGACGACGAGGGAGGAGCAGGGAGACGGAAATCAGGCAAGATGCTTGTGGGGGGACAAGCAGGCCAAAGCCCCCACCCCTGCTGCCTGCCAGCTGCCAGGGATCAAGGTGGTGGCCGTGTTGGCCAGGATGCTTCTGGTGGGGTCACGGATGACCCGGCTTAACGAGTGAAAAGGCTGTATTGGCTCCTGTCACTGAACAGCCCAGAGATGCCGTGAATTGGGTCAGTTTCCTGCACTTTTCCTGTGGTTCTCTGGAAGCTGCCCCGCTATGGGCAGGCTTCGGCCTGGAGCTTGTTTCTCTCCTTAGCTTAAGCAGACGGTCAACAGCACCCCTTAAGGGGTGGGTCCCACAGCTTCAAGCAGAAGTCCGAGCCCTGCTCTGCCTGAACATGGATCACATTTGAGCCCCTCACTGTGGTTAGGGGGAGTCCCCATGTTGAGGGGCTTTGCCCACCCCTTGATCACTTTGGGAAGAAGGATGGGATTACCCTGCTTGGCTCGGCTTGTGGGGCCTGCCCCTGGAGCTGGGGTGGAGCTGGACCCACCCAAACCTCTGGGCTGCTCCGCATTGGAGGGAGGGGGGAAAGTTCCCTCAGGTTTTGAGGGTCTCCTCAGCTGCGGCAGTGAGGGTCTATCTTTAGCAGTCTCGTGACGTCCCGGAGGGCCTGGACCTGTCCACTCCCCCGATATAGGTAAGTATTAAATAAACATGGCAGCAAAACCGCCACCAGAATGTTGCCTTAAACCTTAAGACCACTCTGCTTATTCTTGATATTGCTAAAATGCTTGTCCTTGGCTAAATTGGAACATTTGGTCTCAATTAAAGCTCATTCATCTGCCAAATTATCACAGCTACTTGGTAATTACCTGGAACAGGAAGGCACTCTGGGATGCTCTGTGGAAAGGATATCAAGACGCATGGAGCAGTGGCTGCTAGGAAATTGCACAGTCCCTGGGTAGACAAGTCCTGTTACCAAATAAATAGCACCGTGGCCCAGATAAGGCTTGATGAACAAACCAGACAGGGCCGAAACTGGACTCCACCCAGGTCTGGCCGAGGCATCTCTGGGACAGAACTTAATCTTTCTATGTCTCAGTTTCCTCACTTTGTCATAGCTGTGTGCCGCAGAGGGTCCATTAGGCTAAATGATCTCCAACAACACGAATTTCCTGGAAGAGTGCCTGGCACAGGTCTGTGCCCACCCCTACTGTGTGTGTCACTATCACAGGGAGAGAGCACAGCTCGCAGCACGGACAGTCACCCCAGGATGGAGTCGGAGGCATGCGTGAGTGAATGGGGGTGACGGCTGAAA
The DNA here is from genome assembly GCF_015220235.1 of Choloepus didactylus. Classification (NCBI taxonomy): domain Eukaryota; kingdom Metazoa; phylum Chordata; class Mammalia; order Pilosa; family Megalonychidae; genus Choloepus; species Choloepus didactylus. Next base: position 67,751,687 of record NC_051323.1, read on the forward strand.
GGCTGGGCAGGGCTGCCAAGAGGAGGCAGGGATGTTGTGTGTGTGTGTGTGTGTGTGTGTGTGTGTGTGTGTGTGTGTGTATGTGTGTGTCATTCAACAGGGAAGGAGAGAAAAGGGGCAGAATGTGGCTGCCAAGTGTACACGCGAAGGTTTGAGCCATGCCCTAGAGCCTGTGGGTGGCCTAGCCTGACTGGTGCAAAGGAGTCTTGCCAAGGGCAGTGGGGAAGATGGTGAGAAGGTGTGCTGAGATCAGCCGATGGAGGGCCTTGCATGCCAGAGAAGGAGGGTCGCTCGTCCCCAGGGCTGGGGACTTTTGAGCAGCACAGTGATCGGCTGGACTTTATTATTTTTAGAACATTAATCAGATGCAGCACACAGGGTGGATTATAAGAGAGCAATAAAATAATTAATCTGACAGCACTTTCTCTCTGGATGGGTCGGGAGGGCTGTGTGGCTACTCTCTCCCTTTCCTGGGTGCTGCCACCTGATCGTCCCCCTGAGCCCAGAGGCAGCAGGGGCCCAGCAGTGACCATCTCCAGGCTGCTGAGACACATGGCAGGGAGGGCCCCCCAGAAGAGGCCCTGGGTCCGAAACACACAAAGAGCCGACGTCAGGGTCCTGCACCGCTGTCCTGGGCTGACCCCTGCATTTGTGGGCAGAAGAGAAAAAGGGTCTGAGGCTCTGGGAGAAAACACGAGAGGCCGGTCCTGGCTCTGACTCATCAGGAGCTCTGCTCTGACACCGAGCATGGCCACAGACGGGCTGTCAGTCTACCAGCCCCGGCCGGGTGCAGCATTAGGATGGTGTGACGAGAGAAACAGCCTTGTGAAATGCTAGAGGTTAACGTGCACAGAAGGGTAGGGGTGTTTCGTAAGGGTTTGGCACGTTTTCTGAATGATTCTGGCTGGCTGCCCAGCTCTTGAGTTTCCTGCTCATAGTTCCCGAAATGTGTCATTGCTGAGGTTTTAAAGCCGTGACAGGCTCGGAGGCGGGCAGCGCCGAAAGCCCACTTTCTCCTTCCACGCAGCTGTCACGCGCGCGGCGCCCACCCGGACCCCCAGCTCTTCTGGAAGAAGAAAAAGAAATTGGCAACTCTATCCAGGACTGTGCGATCTTGTTTTTTTCTGACCCTTCAAAATGCACTTTTGCTTTTAATAACCAGCTTCCACTCGGCATCTTGGGGAAGAAATCCTGTGGGTTTTCTTTGAGAGTTACCAGTAGTGTCCTACGAGGCCAGCCATTTGCAGATTCCACACCGATGAGCAGCAGAGCCGGTGAGATGATCCATTGCATTTTGGATTTTTGTTTCCGTATATTTTGTCCTTTTTTTTTTTTTTTTTAATTTGTTTATGTGTATGTTGATGTGTTATTTAGCAGTGACAAACGGTATTTGATAAAACTGCTGATGTTGTGTTGTTTACTGAAACAAGATTTTAAGGATGTTTTGGAGTTACCTTGCTTGTGGGCATAAATAACCTTGAGATATGTGCATGTTTCCTATGAAGAGAAGAATCCTCAACTATGGCCGCTTGTTATCACATATGTTTTTTCCCTGTGGAAGATAATCTGTGAAATGTATGGGGCATGTATTTTATAACTCTATACTACTTATAAGCCGTAAGTTGTCATGCAAGTTTAAGTATGATTTTTTAGGTTTGTTAAATGAAGGGTATTGGAAATAAAGTCATTTACAATGCTATCGTTGATGTTAGAATTAATACTTATTTTATCACTTTCCATTAAGCTTCTACAGTTTTAAGAGGGAAATAGTCTGGCCTAATGTTTGACTGAAAGCATTGCATTATTATTAACAAACATTCATTGATCGCATCTGAAGTCATAATGTATTATATTAACAAGCCTTGTGCATGTTTTCTTCAGTATGGGCTTAAATGTAATTTTAAAACCATGAGCATGCTTTTTTTTTCCAGAGACTTTGCAAATGCTACACCTATAGCTCTAGAGAAGACTCCCATTCTCAGAGGGGATTGTAAATATTCCCCTTTATTTCTTATTGATGTTTTGGGTCTTTTGGACATTCTTGACCTCTGTGATTCCAATCAGTAGTGTTGTTGTGGGAAAGAATAAGAAAATGGAACAGAATCTGAAATGTTAGAGGAAGAAATAAGAAAACAAGAAGGAGAGCAAGATAAGATTTTGCAATTCAATTCAATTCAATTCAATTCAATTCAATTCAATTCAATTCAATTCAATTCAAAAGTCCTTATTGCCTTCATGCAAAATGCTAGTTGTTGGGCACTGTAGTTATGAGTGGGGGAGAACTGGATGCAGCTAGTGACCTGCTGGTTTGGTGAATCACTTTTTGGGTGAACAACCCAAGAGGCGACTGGAGAACAATGATGTGTGACAGTTTTCTAGGATTTGTGTTCACTCCAATGTCTTGATCAGTTGGGAAAAGGAAGACAACATTCTCACCCAGAAAGAGCGGGAAACACTCCTGCAAGAGGTGGAATGAGCTCTTCCGAGTGAGTTTAGAAAGACCCTTATGGGCTTTCTCAATTCCACATACAGTGAATCTTTTTACCCACAAGCCTTACTGAGCACAAGCCCGTTAGCTTACTTAGGAGAAAACCTGTACAGACATGGTCAAGGAATGGCTAAGATTCACATCTGAAAAATAACCTTTAGGAATTCAAACAAGTGGTACATGCTTATTGGAAAAAGCAATCAAAAAGAAATATCTATATATGTAAAAAAGAAGAAAATAAAAATCATCCCCAAACCCATCACTATGAATTAATAACTGTAAACATTTTGCTGGGTATCTTTTTCTTGGAATACATTTCAGCTTTTAAAAACAACCCATACTCTATATGGTATTTTATCATCAGCTCTTAATCTCCCAAGAATGTAGTGGGGGCATCTTCCATGTTAATGAATTTCCTTTTATAGCAGCTTTTTAATTGCATTGCACAATTTAGGAAATCTGTCCATAGATATTTTACCATTTTCTTTTCTATTATTAACAATACTATAATTAAAGAATATGGAACTAAACCTATGCATCTATTCATGATTATTCCCTTCAGATAAATTCCCAGAGATGGAATTGTTGGGTCAAAGGACAGGGGCATTTTAAAGTTTTTGATGCCTGTTGCTACATTAATCCTAGGAAAGTGCTATTAATTTATACTCCTGCCAACACTGATTGCATGCCCATTTCCCAACACTTTCACTAACAATGGGTTTTATTTTATCATTTTAATTTAAGGAAATCTTTGTAAAAACTTCTGGTTTTGTGAAACCCACTGTAAAAACGTCTGCCCATTGGGTTCAGCTTCTTGTCTTGTTTGGTTCCTGTTAGATCCCAGAAAGAAAGGGACTAACATGTAGGAGTTTCTAACCTAGAGGCCCCCACAGGTTATCTCACAGAAAACAGGCGCCCCCTAAACTAAAGGATGAAGGCTGTTTAAGGCTGTCCCCGCCACAGTGGCGCCCCAACCCCAAAAGGTGGGTAAAAGCAAGATCAGATATATCCAAAAAGATGAACAACTGAAACGGTCTGCTCTCCCTAGATAGATAACGCAGCTGCTTTTCTGAGAAGAATAATGGGCTAGAATCCTAACAACCTATCAGCCTAGAAGTTGACAGACACCCACCCAGTCGAGGCCCAGAACACACTCAGCAAGACCCTTCCCCCCCAACACCCAACGTGGGTTTTTCCTTTAAAAAATGCTGCTCTCAGAAAGAGGGCCGGAGCCATTTTTCCTTTCTTTCTTTTCTGATGGCTCCCACCTGCTTTCTTCTGCTTTCTTCCTCTAATAAACCTTAAACTCTACTTAAACCATGACTCGCTGCGTTTGTGTGGATTCTTGAATGGCTCTGAACCTAACAGTTACTCATTGCCAAAGCAATCACCTCTTAGGTAACTTATGCCAACCTAATTTCTGCATCTTTTGGCCTTGTTTGAAATCTCTCAGCCATTCGGCTTAAAAGTTTGGGGAGTCAGATGCTTTTGTTCTGACTTTTTACTCAGAGCACAATCTGGGTCAAACTGTAGTCTTCACCTTTGTCCCCTTTGCATTGATCAAATTTAGAGACAGGGCCTGACATAGCAACCCCACAAAGTTGTACTGGGACATAATGAGACAAGACAGAGGGAGTTTCATAAACAGAAAAAAAAAATGTAAAAATGCAAAATGTCATTATTATTATTGTTATTACTAGCAGGTTTCTTTATATTGTCACCTATAGAGTTTATAGTTTCTGGAGAGTAGCAAGCAGAAATTTTGCCAGTCTTCTAATTCTAAATTTGGAAAAAGTGTGTGTGTGTGTGTGTGTGTGTGTGACAACATATTTCTTGGTTCTTAGATTCATCAGCAGCGTGTGGTGTGTTCCAGCAGCACAAGGACACACTTTTGACGAAAAAGCGGTTTCTATTTTGTTGCATGTTTATTTCACTGAGTACAGCCCAGCTCTCCGTTCTTCTCATGTTGTGTTTCCATCATCCATGTGCTTTGATCTGGACCTCCTCGGACTGGGAGCTCCTCAAAGGCAGGGCTGGCTTCAGGTGTGTTTCTTTCTCCGGGGCCTGGTTTGAGATCAGGCATACAGTGGGAGCTCAATAAATGTTTCTCGACTCAGTCAATGGTAGGGAAATAGAAACACTGCAACCTGATCATGTAGAGAAAGGAATATCCCCTAAAGGACTCACAGCAGATTTTAAAATCAGCCAGGTTGCAGGTTTTCTAAGGCAGATTGATTATTTTATTTGTTTAGTTTAGTTTGGTTGGCTTCCGTTTCTATTGAGTAAATCTCTTAATGGTTATTAAACAAATGAATGCAAGCCAAGGGTAGAATGAGGAAAATGGAGAGCACAGTCCTGGTGAGTGTAATTCCCCTTTACTTGGAGTGTACAGACAGGTGGTACAGATTTGTCACGTCGACTCCCTGGCTCTGTGTTGGGCTGTAGAAACAGGGCCAAACTGAGGTTTAGCGATGGTTTGAATTTGATACTGAATAAATAACAACTGTGGCAATGATAATAATAGCTAATATGTCATTTGAGTGCTTACTATGTGTGAGGCCTGGCTCTAAGTACTTAAATATGAGTTAGTTATTGTTATCTTATTTTTCAGATTAGGAAACTGAGGCACAGAGAACTAACCCTCCTAAAGTAGCAGCGGTAGCTGGTGCAGAGTGGGGATTTGTAACGCGGCCCGCTGACTCCAGGGTCCCGGGTCGTGGTGTGTAGGTCTGACTGAGCAGTAGAAACAAGGGACTACCGGTTGCGCTTTATGCCATTCATGTCTTCATATACAGTCACCATTCATCGAATCCCTACTAAGGAACACATTCTTTGCTGGGTTCTTTACCTCCATCCTCTCCAATCTTTTTCACCTCCCTGCAAGGTTGGTGTCTGTGGCTAAATAGACAGAAACTCTGGGAAGCTCAGTCAGGAGCCCAAAGGTGCGGGCTGCTGGTGACAGATGTGTCTGTCTACCCCACACCTACTCAGCCTTCAAGCCCCCTGCTCCCCTGGCCTGGGCACCTGAGTGCTTGCTACCTCCACATCCAGAGGTCCAGGTCTCCTGCGGTTGGCGCTTCTGAGCCTGGCAAGTCAAGCGGGGTCAACCCTTCATTTGAGTGGGGGTGGGGGCAGCCCAGCCTTGGGACCCCCTGACACCACGTGGGGCATCCACAGTCACTAAACCGTGAAGTGTCGCCTGGAGTTGATTTTCAGGCCGGATCATCCATGGCACAGACATCCAGTTACTCACGTCACCCGAGAAAGGATGGAAATTTACGTTACGTGGGGAGACGTTCCTCGTAATTCCTATCCATTGAGCCCCCAATTCTGCACCAAGGAGGCCCCAAGAATGTCTCCAAGGAGGCGGGGATGGAGTAGGGTGGGCACTGGCTTGGGAGTGGAAGCCCATCTCCATTTTCTCCTGGACAACTTATCTTTCTTCTCTTTGCTTAGTTGTTCCTGTTATAAAAAGGGGGTGGAATGGGGTGGGGTGGGGATCAGAATGTACTTTAAAATGGCATTTTACTTACTTTTCTGTTAAACTTTTCAGTAGATTTCAGAACTTTGCGTTCTTAAACTAGATTACAGATTCTTTGTTTCAGAGTAGATAACACAAAATGTAAGTGGCTATTGAGTGACACCTCCGTCTCTTCCCTTCCCCAGCTCCCTGGTTCCCTCTTCATCACCAATAGGTAACTGCTGTTAATTGTTTGTTGTGTTTCCTTTCCCCTCTTTTACACTCATGCTGCAGACTGTTTTGAACCTTGTTCTGTATGTGTATAATGAGCTGCTTTTTTTTTCTTTACCTCTTGACAGACATTAAAGTTTGCAAATTTTTGCTGTTACAACCAGTGTTGCAATGAAAAACAGCCTTGCCTGTGTCATTTTGCAGAAGTGCAAGCAAGCATATTTGTCAGCTAAATTCCTAGCAGTGGAATTACTAGGTTAAAGGGTGTGTGCATTTGCGATTTTGATGTATACTTCAAAATTTCCAACCCCCTGGGCAGGTTATACCAATTAATACCCTCACCAGGAATGTTCCAGAGAATACTTCCTCTATGCTTGCCTTGACAATATGTTAGTAAACTTATTTCTATTAAATTTTGGTAGGCTGATGAGTGAAAGATAACTCAGTGTATTTTAAACATTTTCTGATCTCGTATCATGAGTGTGTCGAAAGGCTTGCATGGTCATAGCTTATATTCACTCAACATTTGTTTGAGCCCTTGCTGTGTGCCAGCTTGGCACGGAGTCCCGAGGCTGCCGTGAGAGTGAGGGGGACCAGGCTGCTGTCTGCAGGGTTGTACAAAATATGAGTGGGCACAGACAGGCTGCTGGGAGAGTGACCAAGGCCGAGATCTACCTCCGCCTCGTGATGGGGTCCTCGAGCAGGAGGGGTATTTAAGATGACGTCCGAAGGATGAGAAGGAGCCAGGGCCAAGAGGGTGGAGGGAGCAGCAGAGCAGGGGCTCTGTTTGAGAAGCAGAAAGGTCTATGCGTGGCCAGTGGGGAGTGGTCCCAGGTGAGCTTGAGTCACAGGTGGGGCCAGACGCGGAGGGCATCTGGGGCCCCAGGGAGGAATGTGGATTTTACTCTGTGTGTCAGATAGATTCAGTCACAGGCTGGGGAGACAGTGCCAGAGTCCATGGAAAGTCTGTGAATTTCTGGTAGACTGGAAATTCTCACCGGGACGACACTATGGAGGTGCAGTTTTTGTGCAAAAGCACCTGGCAGGCTTTGTTGCATTTGCCACAAGTGATCATGGCGGGGGCAACGTTCGATACAGGCTGGTGCCTGGCACTTGCCTAGCCCCACATCCCTCAGTGGTGACAAGTGACAAATACTTTGCCTAGATATGAGTGATGAGACATTTCCCCCAAACACATTCTATCTCTCTCAGAAATAAAACTCAGTTTACGAAGAGCTTTCACATTCACTCTCTCATGCATCGCCAGATGAACTGACCATTTTGACCAACTTTTGAGATCTAGGTTGTCCTGAGCCCTGTTTTTGGTGCTGGATGCTGAGAAGGTGATGTGGTAGGAGGGGAAAAACAAAGATGAATAAAATGTGGAGCAGCTTACAGTCTAGTGGGTGAGGCGGAGTCAAATATCAACAGTAAAAAGGAGTGCAGGAAGGAGGGGGCAGGAAGGAGGGGCCCAGCCACTTCCGGTTTCAGATGGGAATTGTGGTGTGAATTCCCACCTCCTCCAGGCACGGTAGGTGCTGGGGAGTCCTAGGGCCGTTGGCCCAGGACAGAGGCGCGAGTGGAGCTTCTCCTGCAGATGCAGGTTGGTTATTGCACTCACTGGAGAGATGCTGGAGACAGAGCTGTCCCTCCTTGCACTTGGAGGCCACAGCTCTCTGTGCTCCAGATTAGGTGATGTTCCTAAGCCTCGTTCCTCGGGGAAGGTGTAGAAGAGGCTCTCTTTCCACCAGGCGTCCTCTTTTGCTCCGGCCCCTCCGGTTCCTTCTTGCTGGGCTGCTCGGCTTATGAGCCGGTGGCATTGCAGGGCCGTGCAGAAGGTGTGTGGGTACAGACTGGACCACAACCTCAGGTCCCCAGCGGGTGATGCCCTAAGTCTGGAGGGACTTCCATCCTGTGAAGACACGCAGGGGACAGAGAGGAAGTACGTTGATGGAGCAGCCAGCCCTGTCTCTACAGCAAAACTGGCCTCAGTGGTAATTTGAGGCCAGAGCAGAGAGGGAGGTCAATGTGTGTCCGTGTGTGTGTGTGGGTGTCTGGGATGAAGGCCTCAAGAAAACGGATACAGGTTTCCACCAGCTTTAGTGGGCAACTACTGTTAATTGTCCCTGCAGGAAGTGGAAGACAGCAGCGTCTGTTCACGCTTCAGTGAGCTGAGCTCCATCTCCTGGTTCAGGAAAAAGAGGGCAGAATTTGTTTCTGAGAAAGAAACTCCACCAGTGAATTCCAGGTGCTCAGCTAAACACAATGTGGGGTGGGGGTGAGGAGTGTTACATGCTAACGCCCAGTGAAAGAGCCAGCAAAAGTAATAATTACGAAAGTCCAGAAACATATTTAGAAAACTTGCAATGTGTCTGTGCTGACTGTAACTGAACTACATGATTTTAGCATCGATAGATCTTTATTAGGCTTTTGATTTACCTCTATTTGTGTTTAGTTAGTTTGTGACAATATGATGATCAGTTTTAAAGACTAAAATTTCAGTAAGGATTTTCGCTAGCTTAATACATCGGACATTCCCTGAATGAATGAACAAATGTAAGATGTTGCTGCTATAGAATCAGGCAACTGTCCTTGTTTGTCTTTTGTGAACTTTTTTTTTTTTTTTATTTGAGGAAGTGAACACATGTATAAGTTATCTTCTGCTGTTTATTTTTTCCTAAAAATGCCGAACCTCTTGACGAATCCCTTTTTAGCTGAGGTGAGCAGTGTTGCTTTGATGACTGTAGCCGCCTGGTCATTTATGACAATAACATATTCTAACGTGGCCACAAAACCAGCACATTCCAAAGCCATGAGTATCTGTCCCTGACCAACATTTGATGTGGCGTCCCTAACTCGATTCCCGGAGTTAGTGACAGGGTAGAGCTTACTGGAACCCTCGTGGCAGCTCTTCTTAGACCTTTTATTGCCTGACACTTCTCTGGCTGGCCCCTTGCTTTCTCGTGCTCGGCGCTGATCGGCAGCTGCCCAGTTCCTGCAGGTGACCACCGGGCTCGGCTCCTGCCGATGCGCCCACCTCGCCTGGCCCTTCCGACGGAACCCAGACTAGCCATTGGCCGTCTCCTCCCCGGGAGTGCTGGCTGCTCTTCAGACATGAACTCCATTCCTTACGGCGACCTTGCCAAGCACATTCCATTATTTTCAGTTCATCCCGAAGGAAATGGAGACTCAGAAATGTTTGCTAAGTTTCTCAAGATTTCAGCAAATAAATAAGAGAGTCAGGATTTAAACATCAGCCTGCTGTGCTCTTAAACCTCTTTATTTTCAATATGCTGTCATGATAAGGAGACTTACAAGGGAGAAATATAAGTTTATGGAATAGATCTTTTTCACACGTAGTCAAAGAGGTTCATATCTTTCTGGGGCGCTGAAGTTTTTTGGTCTGTTCACTTGAAGCATCTCCTTATTAACATTCCCTCCCAGCGTCTTTAATAGGAATTTAGGATCTCCATTGGCACATGGTATCTATCTGTAAGCTAGTTTTTAAAAAAAGGTGTTATGTGAGAGGGTTATTTTTTAGCCCCCAGAATGGTCAATGGAAAACATTTAAGCCAAAATCAATTCAAATGAAATACATATAATAATAAAATATAAATTCAAGTATAATTGGGATTCGGGAGATATTTCTCTGGAATGTTTAAACAGGCCTGCCTGAAGTAGGTGAGAGAGATTTGGTTTCATAAAGTATTATCTGTCTGTTAAAGATTATGTAAAACCATATGCAAAGATTCACAGAATTTCTTTTCTGGAAGGAAAATATGTGATTATAGTTAGTGGTGATAAAATGTGCACTGAGAATTAATTTTAAAAATCTCATGTGAACTTGCCATTACTGCCTATTTTGAATAAATTTCCTTCAAGGTTTAAACATTTCTCTAGATCAACACATTGGGTTACGGAGATGAGTCATTGGGGAGAAGGGGAGGTTACACTTTTGCTATTGTAATAATGTGGGAAATTACACCCTACATCACTGACCACATGTGAATTTTTATCATCAACCTCAAATTCTGAGATTTATTTAACTGTAAGATCAGAGTTTGAAACTTTTATTTTCCCAGTTGGAACTTTAAAAAACTCTAGGTCATGCAATGTGACACAGTACAGAAACTACCTTCAGAGGAAAGTGAGAAAATTCTTGGGGAGGGGAACAGGAACTTCCTTTACCATAATTCCCTCCCCCAACAAACACACACACACCACACTCACACACACACGTGCACACTCCACAACAGCCTAAACCATATAGCCTGGATCTGACGTGGAGATGGGAAATTCTTGTTCTAGGGAAACCAGCCCCTGTAGCTGGATTCTCTTCCTTCTCCTGGCTGCAATTGCTGGGTCATAGTAGAAAGTGAATCCACTCAGTTAAGTACAAACAGAACCACCGTCTGCTGATGCAGTCACTCAGCATGCTGGAGAGTGGTGGTTGTCAGACCTGGCTGCACACTGGAATCACCTGGGAGCTTTAAAAATTACTGATGCTCGGGCCCCAGAGGCTCGGAGGTGATTGGTCTGGGGTGCAGCCTGGGCATAGGGATTTTTTTACAAAACCTCCTCAAATGTGTATACTGTGCAGCCAGGGTTGAGAGCCGCTGACCCAGGAAGTGGACAGCCATGAATTCAGTTAATGAGCCAACTAAACAAGCAGTAGCTGTTAGCAGTTGGCAGTAGCTCGGGACCCCAAGGCTGTCCAGAGTGATTGACAAATCCTGCCTGCTGGGGGAATTCAAGTCCATTTCCTATAAAACCTTGTCACTGGAAGTTGGCCAAGGCTCTCTACTGTGCAAATGTGGTTTAACTATTCTAAGGCACTGTGAGCCCAAGTGCCCCTTTCATTCTTTGGCAAATATTGAAACATCTGTTCTGTTGAAGTTATGGTCGGCAACAGAGCCTGCTTTAAGCATCTTACTGAAAAGTGGGGAGAGAAGGATGAAGGCAATGAAGACGGGGCTTGCCAAGTGCCATCGGAGAGGGGAAATCGATGAACGGGAAGGGCTCGGGGTGTGGGAGAATGGGGAAATCCTAGTGTGCCTCTGGAAGAAATGGAGGAGGAGGAGGAGGAGGAGGAGGGGGAGGAGCTGAGAGGAGGAGAACGAGCTTGAGCAGGGAAGGGGATTTGGGAAATTCATAGGGAGACTAGAAACTTGAGTGAAGCATGGGGCATCAGGGCAAGGGGGGAACATGTTTAAAATGTAGGTTAAGGGGAGATCAAGGGGGCTGGAAAGCTAGGTTGAGTGGTTCCAGCTTTATTCAGCAGGAGTAGGCTTGACGTAAAGCACAAGTAGGGGCTTGGCCAGTACTATTTGCCCTGCTCTTCTGGATGGTGTAAAAGAAAGTGTGTGGCTTTTTTTTTTTTTTTTTTTTTGAGCTGTCTGGTTTGACCAGGTTGAAAAGAAGCCCATCTTTATTGTGCAGTAACATTAGGAGAGTTCAGACTTTTCCTAAGGCATTGCTGCCATATTTGTATTTCTCCTTTTCTCTAACTTCTAACACTTTCTTTGCACCCCCCAATCGCCTCCTATACTGAGGAAGAAGTTTAAGATCTTTTTTTTTCCCTCAATTTAATCTTGGTGTCACAAGTAATAACCGTGAAGCCCCAAAGATAGAAAGATTAGGTGTGGCTATCGAGAGGTGGTATGGTTAGCATGGCATCTACCTAACACTTTTGGCCACAAAGACCCTTAAGTAACTAAGGTAACTGATTATTATTATTTTTTTCATTTCATAATACAAAAATATTATGAAGGTTCAGCCAGATTTTGGCATAAAGGGCCAAGACAGTTCTGCAAATGATATTTCTAGATTGATCTTATTGTGTCTTAATGCTTTTCAATGTACTTGGAAAGTTTTGGTTCCAAGGAAGATCACAATTGTTTCTGATCACTCAGCCTGAAAAGGGAGTAGAGAGAGATGAATTTTTCTCCTGCTGAGATCACTTTGTCCAAGTCTGATTTTAAATGGTCAGAAAGTACTTATCGAGTGCCTTGTACTGTTAGACCTGTTAGAGGATCCAAAATATAGGAGGGGAGGTTGTTGTCCTAAAACCTCACTCCCTCTCACATTCCTTTTTCATCTCATTGGAAGCAAGGGGTGGGATTATGTTAGAAACATCCCAGACTTGGTCTTAGTGTTTTCTTTATAACCAGGCTAACATTTTTCTAGACAAAGTTTGCATGGCTATGGAGTCTCAGTTCTGCTTCTTACTGTTCTCATGTTAATTCATAATTCCAAAAAAAAAAAATTAAAAATAAAAAATTCTTAATTCCATTGTGATATCATGTTTGACCTAGTTTGAAAGAATCTAATGAGAAACGGGGAAGAAAAACAAGTCATTTGTGAAAGATAATGCTTATTTATATGTGAATCTAATATACGTGACAAAGTAAGGAAATAAAAAACCAAAAGGTCTCGGTTTTAAATATTGTGCAGTGTTTTCCCCATACCTGCACCTTTTCTCATCGAACCACACGTCCAGTTTTGGATTGGGAAGACATCCTTAATCTACTTATGCTCTGCCTGAAATCATAAGGCCTTCTCCGTCTATCTTTGGGGAGACCAAATAATAACACCCCAAAGCACCCACTCTGTGCCAACCAACTACCACCATAAGCACTTTAGAGTTGCACCATCCTCCCAGGTGGCTAATAATTATCCTCACTTAACAGAAGTGGCAGCTGAAGCCGACTGAGCGCAGCTGGAAGGAGGAAGGCTGGAGGCCCCTCCGTCCTGTCCCCTATTTGTGTGGGGTGGGGGTGGGGGGGCAACCTGCTGGGCCGAAAGCATTTACTCTGTCCAGCGTTCCAACTGCATGAGTTTCAAGAGTTTCCCTCCTTATTAAGACCTTGGAAAAGAACCAACGCTGCTACTTCCTGGGAGTTTTCCATCAAATTCGGTCCTCTGGTGTAATAAGGAATGTGCTTGTACAGTATCAAAAAAAACAAAAAACAAAAAAAAAACACAACGTTTTTTTTTCATTGTGGGAAATAGGCATACATCCCTGCAAGGAACAAAGAAAACCTTTACCAGAGGGTTATGGTAAAAGCCTAACTTCATGTTGAAGTTGGGTGGTAACTTTCTTTCAATAATTCAAACATACCTAATTAAAACATAAGCTCCTTACTGCACTTCAAAAATGTTCCTGTGTCTACAGGGGGTTTCCCATTCTTGAAACACTTTGTACTCCCATGTGAAATTGGGATGTTTACTATGGAAACTAAAGTGCACTTTATTTGGTCAGCCGAAAATGAGAAAATACATGTTGCGTGGCCTGAAGTTTAGAGTTTTAAACGGAACCGCATGGGATTAACTTCTGGAATGGCGACTCACTCCAATGACACTTCAAATGCAATTATGGCCCCTCTAGCCTTCCCAGCCTGGCAGTGACATATGTGGGCAAGTTGCACAGGAAATACGTAACAAGGACGATCGCTAACTCGCGGTTGCTTGGATGGGTTGTGGTTGGGATCGTTCTCATGGTCACTGATTCCCTCTCAGAACTCCGGGATGGGCCCTTGGGAGCTCAAGTGAACACATGGTGTCACCCTGAGGTGGCCCCGTCCGAAAGCCTCCCCACTGCGGCGGCAAAGCTTTCATTTACTACCCATAACTAACTTCAGTGGGCTTCTTGGCTAAATTATCCTACATCTTTGTCATGTGGTTTTTAAAGCTAAAATACTTCAGCATGGAGACTTTGATGTGTGTGTGAGTGTGTGTGTTGTATGTTGTGTGAGTGTGCTTTGTGTGTGTCTGTGTGTGTGTGTGTGGTTTTAACCTACACCCTAGATACATCAGTAGCCCTAATCCAAAGTGCACACTCTGGGGTGATTGATGGCATTTAATTACAAGGCCCAGATTCCAGAAGCAGGTGCCACTCTCTTGTCCACACCAGAGGCTTTTAGCCGGCCTAATGGATATTAGAAATGGGTTTTCAATGGTGAGATTATTTGTGTTCAAGAATGTAACCTCACAGAAGCCTGTTTTTGGTCTCCCCATGTGTAGGGATTTTGTCTGATTTGTTCACAGATATATCCTCAGTGCCTAGATGTGTGCCTGATGTGTGGTATGTGCTCAAAGAAGATCTATCAATGAATGAATGGATGAATGAATGATTTGCAGCATTATTTAGCCCACATCAGGGATTTTAGCCAAATAAGGGTATTATTAGCCACGTCCCAGTTTCCTTTAGATCTCAGTAGCTCTTGGTAACCACATTCAGGGTTTCTCCCCCTTGCTTCTCTCCACCCCCCCTCCCCGCCAAGGTTGCTCTAGCATCCTGCGGAGACTGCCTGGATGGTGGCACTGTGAGGGGATGCCCTCGCCAAGCTGGCCCCTGTGAGATGTCTCATCCTGCTTTGGGCCTAGCTGCCTCCTGTCTGCTGTGCGTCTGTTGTGCTGTCACGCATCTCACCTGGGCACTGGCATCCCGCCACCCCAGTGCTGATAACCAGCTTTGCCATTGCTCATGGACAGGGCTCCTGCCTCCTCCCCAGGCTCTTCTGGCCCACTGGTCCTCTTGGCTCCTTCATGTCCCCATCATCAGGAAACCTTGGCAGCCTCTCCCGCTCTGCTGGAGGCAGCCCCCTTGGCCGTTGTGAGCCCCCATCCCATGTGTCCTGCCAGAGGCTCATGGAGCAATATCTTCCCTGCGAGAGTGACATCTGAGAAGAGGACATCAGCATGAAGGCCTAGGTTTTGCTCCTACCTCCTACCTTTCTACTTCCAGTTCCAGATTTGATCTAAAGGGCATAGTTCCAGCATTCTCTTCTTCTCTTTCTGTAGGGCTCTTCCCGTCAGCCTCGGGAAGGGTCTTCCCAGCTTGCATGGTAGGAATGTCTCCAGTGTCGTATTCCAGCCCTACTTGCACAACAGGCTATTGGAAACATGCTATGGTTCCAGCCTTTCTTCCTTGAGTTTTGAGATGTAAAACCCTGTTTGGGGAGTTCCAAAAAAAAAAAAAAAAAATCCCTTTTCTCTCTCAACAAAGCTTAGCCCATTCCTCCCTGCCACCACAACATTGAAAATCTCTGAAATTAGGATGGGTTGCATCTTGAAATAGACGATAGGTCACGGTTATTTTTTGTGGTACACGTTATAATTAATGACATTTTTCGCTTAGGCTATTGTCTTGCTATGGACATAAAGCTGAGCAATTCCTTCTTTGTTCTGGCCTCCACCCTCCCCTGGAGGTAAAGAATGCCTCACCTTCTAAGGTGTGAAGCCACAGGGCAACCATAAGCAATTAAAGATTTACCACAAAAGAATACACAGTTGTTTCGCATATTCAAAAATATGTGAACACAGGATCGCCCTTTCAATGACACAAATGGGATTGGAATGCATTCTCACCATAAGCAAATAGATTGGCTTCCACTCTATACCTGGAAATACAGCCAAAGAAAAAATGTGTCCATCTCAGAGGGTCTGGCCTGGAAAGGAGCAAGAGATAAGGACTCCCAGACACAAGAGGTGGCCTCGCTCCCCAGGGCTGAGCATGCCCTGGACTAGTGGTGACCCCTGTGATGTCTCAGTGCCCGGGGAGGGGTGGGGGGGTGGAAGCCCCCAGCACTGGCACCATTAGACACTGGACGCACGCCCCTGGCCCGATGCGTGGATCACTAAGAACACTTCTGATTCTATCTGGGTCTCCCTGCGGGTCCTGCCTGCAAGAAAAAAACATGCTGGTCAGTAAATATGAATAGCTCATCCCTTTGGTGGTTATAGGTTTTCATTTTAAGCTGACAGTTAGTTAGAAATATGTTCCGGCTCATTCATCTGTCTCATGAGAACATTGTGAGTGTGAGACATGGAAAAGACTGAATTTCTGAGGCTGTGTAGCTGACAGGCCCTAGGGACCAGTGACTCCACTGGTAAAGTGTCGTCCTACAGGATATTTTGGGGTTAACCAGGGAGCCTTTTGAGGAGTAATTTGACCTCAACCAATGCCTTTCTTTTAAAATGTCTATACTTTGGTCAGTTTTCTGTGCCCAGTTCTCTCTCTCTCTCTCTCTCTCTCTCTAAAAAATGGGTGGACTTGAAACAAAATTGTCAAACCTTGCAATAACAACTGAATATAAGATAAAAGTCCCTTGATAGGAGAGAGGGGCCCTCAGTTAGTGATTGCAAGTAATAGAAGTTGGTGACTCCAAGTAACAGGAACGGGCTAGCTTTGCTCAAGCAAAAGGAGAGAAATTATAGTAAGGATTCAGAAGTTTTTCCAAGGGCAGAGACACTTCCAGGCTTCAGGAGGTGCCGGAACTGGCCTAGAATGTTCTCTGTAAGGAGTCTCTTTCCATTTTTTTTTTTTTTTTTTTTGTCTCTTCTCTTTTCTCTTCTCTTTCAATGAAAACTGCCTATTTTTTGCATCTCTGCTTCATTTGCAATGAAACATAGCCATCCTGCATCTCCAAAATGGACTTAAAAGTTGAACAATAATTTCTTTGTTTTAGACTGCATCTGCTACATATATTCTCTGTATATTTTAGTTTTAAATGCAGAATTCCTGGGAGAGAATGTGAATGTCTAGCAAATGTGGGTCTAGCAAATACTCTTGGCACAATCAATCATGGCCAAGGGTGTTTTCCTAGGCCCATAACTATAGATGATTCCTTTTCCTGAGTAGGCACCAACTCAAAGACATCTATAGAACTAGAGACCAATTCAGTGCAGCCTTAAGCTAAATATTCAAGCATATTCTGTTTATTTCTTAAGGTGAGATTGCATTCCAATCCAATGTGTGCTGATTCAAAGGATGACATACTATGATGCCAAATTTCATCCATCACAGACATTTAACTACAGATGTATCAATGTCATGTTATCCTTAGAGTTCTTCAGGGCTTTTTGGTTACCAAGTGTTCATATGAGGAGGAATTGGTAGCTCTTTAGAATGCCTGGGGGACCCTGTGTGCAGCCATCACCCTATGTGGTCAGCAGGGTCCTCCTTCCATATCCTGGGCCAGTGGTTTGAAGGAGCCATTTCAGGGACTAGGATCCACAGTGTCAGTTCTGTCCCCCACCCTTTAAATGCAGATGTGCATTGTGTACCCTGCGCCAGGCAGCCCAGAAGGCGAGCCATGAACTGGAGCAACTCCTCTAAGATACTAAGGTTTTGATATCTGCTTCTGGGTACGGCAGCCCTGGAGATGGTTGGCTGATGATTTGGACTTCAGCTTTCTTCATTTTCTGCTCTGCTCACTTCCATGCCTGGGTGTCCCAACTTGGTCAAGACTCAGAAACACTGCAGGTCTCAAACTTTGGCAGTCCATTGGCCGATTCAGCTCCTCACTTACTTTCAGAAAGAGCCAGGATAGTTAAGTGATCCTAAAACTAAACACCTGATTATTCAGGGATAGCGCATGGACAGAAGAAACAAAGACGACTGAGAGAACTATATGACTGGTTGCAGAAAAGAGTTGGGGGCAGATAAGACGAAACATTATTAAATGGAAACGATGCGGAACACTGAAATCAAGTAGGACTTTCACTGGGCAGGGGTTAAGTGATTCATCTATTCATTCAGTAGACACTTAAAATGAACAACCATGTGCCAGTTGTTCTAGACAATGATAAGACAATAGTGAACAGACAGACACCCTGCCTGCCTGGAGTTTACATTCCAGTGGGGACAGTTAATGAACAAGATCAAGAAGTAAAATGTACAGTAAGTTAATGGTTACATATGCTAAGACGCCCCAGTAGGGATTTTTGAGAAGTTACTGTGTGTGTGTGCATGTGTGTATGTGTGCGTGTGGATGTTTAATGGCTCTGAACACTTATTTGGCACCAAGAGAGGGAAATTTCTTCAACAATAGTGATTTGGAAGAACGATAAAGAAATTGCAGTTGTAGAGGCAGGAAATGATTCAAGATTGGATATAACTGTTGAACAATGAAAAAGGGAGAGAGACAGAACCACTTCAGCATAGCAGTAATTAAATTTCTGAGTTTACGTAAAGAGTGTTGTGCAACTTTTTGCAAGCTGACCTTTTATTTCCTCTATGTCCTTAATTACCTTGGAAGGCTATTTAGATTTCAATTCCTCATAGTTTTTCACCAATATTGACTAAGTTCGCTGTCTCATCACACAGAGATCCAGTTACTTGTCCATTTTCGTATGTGGTACTTTAGATTTGAGTGTTTGTGTGGGAACACCCCACTTTTCAAATGTGGTTTTGGCCAGTGCTTTTGGAATGAGGAATTTATCAGCTGTGATGGCTGATACATACTATTTTAGCCAGAAATACTGCCTCTTTCTTTGCCAGAAAACTCCCTATTTCAAAAGGACTTCACTTGAGGAGTGAATGCCTAATGAAACTCCAGTCATATTCACTAATTTGCATAATATTATTCAGTTAAAAATATGTTCCGGTGCAGCAACTATCTGTAATTTTCTCAATAAGTCTCGGTATAACTGGGCAGGTATTGCCTACGTTACCCAAAATAACTCAATATACAGCAAATAATGATAGCCTCTACCCTTGACTAGGTGTCAGACGACATTTAAATTCTTTTTATGTATTAACAGTTTCAGTCCTCACCGTAATCGTTAGGTTGGGACCACTGATAGCCTTATTTTGCAGTCAGAGAAACTGAAGCACAGGTAAGTGGGCGCTGCTCAGCTCACAGATGGTAGAGCTGGGATTTAACCTGGGGCAGCTGTTACGCTTGTGATCATGATGCTGTGCTCCTTGTAGTTCTAGAAACACAACTCCTAGAGACTACATATTTTAGGACGTTTTTCCTTTACAAACAACCACATCGCAGCAGTGATAAATGGAGGACAGGCAAAAGGCATCAGGGGAATGGAAAGATCATCAGCTTTGGGGAGTGGGATGAATCCTAGTCCAGTTATTGTACCCAGTGGGGAAGCTGGGCAAGGCCCTGGACCTCTCTGGAAGCCCTGTTTTCCTTCTATAAAATGCAGAAGTTATACCACTCACAGCATCCTGAGCATTAAATGTGATATCCTGTGTGAAGTGTCCGTCTCATCGTTGGACACTTATTCATCTCTTTCCAACATAAACAATCAGATATGGGTGAGGATCCGATGAACAATTAGGAGCCATATGGTGAAGAAAATTGGAAATGGCATTGGCGACCTTCCGTGCCCTTTGGAGAATCCAGGATGGGATTCTTTAGGACACAGTTTCCTTGAGTCAGGGATACAGGGGCTGCAGTTCTCTGAAGTGTCAACTCAAGGCCTGGGTAATAAGTTAAGCTAGTGGTGTTGGGGGCAAACTCCCTTCTGAGCTCTAAGAAGGTGTCTGGGTCCAGGGCTTGGTCCTCCATTGCCATTGCCCCTGGGAAGACCCTTACAAGAACTCCAAGGTGGTCTAGAAAGGGCTGCAAAAGCTTTATGGAGAATACAAGTTCTCAAACTTTTAGGCTAAGGACCCCTCTTTATACTCTTACAAAATATTGAGGACTTTAAAGAGCTTTTGTCTATGTGGTTAACTCTATTGATATTTACCATATCAGAAATTAAAACTGAGAACTTAGAAAAGTAGATTTTTATTAATCATTTTAAAAATTAGCAATAAACTCATTACCTCCCATTAACATGAATAACACATCTTTTAAAAAATAATTATATTTTTGAAACAAAAAAGTTAGAAAAGTGTCATTGTTTTATGTTGTTTACATTGTTCTGAAAATCTCTTTAATATTTGGCTCAATAGAAGACAGTTGAATTCTAACACCTGCTTCTCCATTCATTCTTTGAGACATCATGCATCATGTATCCTCTGGGAAACTGCTGTACACCATGAGAAAGCGAGAGTGAAAAAGGCACATAACATCTGTGTGTTTTTATGTAAGTAGTTTTGACCTGGTGTTCTCTCTGAACGGGTTTTAGGGACCTTTAAGAACCAATGATGTTGAATATTTTTAACATTTGTTTTTTCTTGAACATTCTCTGAATTCGCTTCCAACATCACTGTTCTGATGTCTGTGTTCAACCAATCACAACTGCTACTAATCACTCCTTCAAAATTTTTGGGTTTGTTAAACTGGAAAAAGTGGATTGGGTTCTTTGGACTTCAGATGTCTCCTTCCTCCTCTTTCTCCCTCCCTCCCTCCCTCCCACCCTTCCTCCTTTTCTCCCTCCTTCCTTCCTCCCTTCCTATTTCCTTCCTTCCTTGTTGTCCTTACCTTTTGACTCTCAGTGGCCCAACATCGGTAGCTTTTCTGCCCATAACTGGTGCTTCAAAACTGGTGTTTCTGTCTCCAGGACCCCACAGCTGCCAGGCCGTGCTCAACCAAACATCATTCACATTTACTTCCTTCCTCAAAAGTCTTGGTCCTGGTTAACATTTGTTAATTCTGGGTGGTGAGTGCACGGCTGTTTCGTGTTTTATATTTCAAAAATTTTTCCAACCAAAATTAAAAAAAAAATGTTTGAGATGTATCAGGATTTTCAGGCATGCTCATTGTAGACTGTGACATCTGTGAACTTCAGAAACTTCATTAGCAGACTTCTGTCAGCCAAAAATGAGTCACAGGGCTTGGATTTACCTTCTCTCCAGGAACAACCAAAACGCTGGACAAAATGTATGAAACAAGGGTTTTCAAGACACTGGACAGCAGGCAGTGAAGCACAGTGATTCCCAAGCACGGGAAGCAAACCAGGAGAGCCCTAGGATTTTCCAGTGACTGACTGGACCGTTACCAGGCCATGGCGCAGGGAAGGGGCATCCAGGTGGGGCTCAGCAGACTTCCCGATTTGATGAGACAGGGCTGAGAGCCCGGAAAGACAGATGGCTACCGTTCACAGAAAGGAGTGCAGGAGGGGAGAGAGTTGCAAGAGATAGCAGCGGAGCTTGGCAGAGGGCCACCCAGCCCCCCAGCAATTCAGCAGAAGACGGATTAGTGTGTGCTTGTGAGGAAATGGACCCCCCTCCAGGGTTAAAGGAAACTGCTGACACTGCACAGGAATAATCGCTGTTCTCACCAGCCAGCACTTAGGCCCTTAGTCTAGGGCAACTTTGCCCCACCGCTGAGGCATGGCTCTCTGAGTCTTTAACCAAATTTCCATGAATCTAAGGCTCTCCAGTCTGGCTGGTGGGAACAGGAATTCTTCTCTAAACAGCCACCTTTTCCTGGGTCCTTCAAGTACCTACTTCCACACACTCTTGGTTTTAGCAGAGAAAGGGCTCAGTTCCTTCTTAGCCATCACCATTTTGTGTGCTTCTTCCTGAAACTCTCCTTTTCCTGAGAAAGCTGAGAAAAAACTCTCATCTTAGCGAACTGGGTGCTCTCTACTGCATTCAAAAGGGTATGCTCTGGGACTCACTCCCTGAACTCTTAGGAAAGCCCAAGTCCTGAGACACACACGCTGCTTCTGCATAGGCATCTATTCTCTTAGAGACTGTTTCTCTGTGTCATTACTTCTTGCCCAGATTTATTTGGGGAATAGCCAAGTTCCTTGACAAGCACACAGTTAATACATCAATGCAACAGAGCGAAGCACCACAAATTATTTCTCTTAGAGAACAAACAAAAAGGAATGACAAAAATCCAGAGCGTGGTAATATTTTATAATTCCATTTGTGAATGTAATTGTGTTTTCAATCTTTGACCATTTAAAACCCTATTTGAAAGTAATAAATATTGTGCTGCTGCATTTTCAACCCTGCGAGTAGGGGCCACAGTGTGGCCTCTGCTAGAAATCACTGCTCGGGAGGAGCGGTTTGGGGTGATGCTTGAAAACAGCACCCGCCTACACCCCCTTCCTCAGCTGTGGTCTGCTGACTGCTTCTGACATTCTGAGTACTGATCTGGTTGTAGATGAGTGTTTTGGGACAGGGCATTGAGAGATAACCTCCTCTCTTCCAAAAAAGACATGGTTCCTATCCCTGAAGATCTTATGTTTATTTTTTAACAGGAAAAATAAAAATACAGACATGAAACAACATATGCAAAATCATATGGATGAATGCAAAGTAACTATAATAATATACAAATTATGTCTATAAAATGTATAGGGGACATGAGCAGAGGCTGATGAGGTGGGGGACATTTAGCTGAGCAATGAAAGATGGACTGAAAGATGACAAGGTTGATTGAAAGGAAAGGGGCAGCTGTGACGAAGATTCTTGCTCAGGTATAGATTTAAAAGGAGCAGACTGTCCATTTTGGGTGAAGACTAGCTTGCCCAAGAAGGACCCCTGTTCCAGGGACCCTGAATTGTCTAGAATTTTGAGCAGCAATGCCCAATATAACTTTTTGCAGTGATGGAAATGTTCTGTATCTACACTCTCCAATATGGCAGCCACTAGCAATGCTTGGCAATTGAGATCTTGAAATGTGGCCAGTGCAACTGAGGAACTGAATTTTAAATTTTATTTAATTTTCAACTGATTTAAATAGCCACATCTTTCTAGAGGGTACATGTATTGGATAGCGCAGTCTAGAGGGATAAGAGAGGGAATTCTTGGAATCTCCTCTTGAGAGCCCATGGGTAAGTCACATCAGGGGCCCTCTGTGTGTCCTGTCCACAGATGAGTCCAGTCTGGATCCTAAGTCTTTTGTGCCAACCCTCTGGAATTGAGGTCACAGGTTTCCACTCTCTGGAAGACGCAAGTCTTAGTGGCCTTGATCTTCTCAGAGGAGGATACCAGCTTACATTCTAGACTGTGAGCTGAGCTTCATCGGCAGGTGTAACTGTCCTAGGGTAGGGACAGCTTAACACTCACCAGCCAGGCTCTTATGACAGGAATTTACTTATGGGGATTCAAGAGACAAAGAAGGAATCAGTGGTACTCTAGCCTCTTCTCCCAGCCTTAGATCCAAGGCAGAGAACTTCCCCAGCTCCCATCCTCCCTCTGGCTGGTAGTGGATAACAGTGATTATTCTTGGACAGCAGTTCACTTGCTGCTGAGTTGTTACCAGATTGTTTGTTCTGAAGGAAGATGAGAAGAATAGTTGGGGTGTTAACATAATCTTTGAACATGAGGGAAATGATCTAACAAATGTAGCTCTCCTGAGTTTAGCTAGATTTTTCTTCTGCTTCTGTTTTATTAACCCATTACCATGTCACAAGCTACACTTCACTCTTTTAAGTGCACTTTCTGCACAAGAAGTGGAGGATACTTCTTACGGGCTGTACTATTTCTTAGAAAACCATTCTAACCATTTCTAACAACACCAGAAATGGAAGCATTTCTTGAAGTTAACATTTGTTGAGAAGGTTGGGGTGATAGCTACTTCTTTTACTCAAAATAGTATATTTGAAAGTAAACTTATCTGACCATATCGTAACTCTTTTTTTCCCTTTGTTTGAAGGTGAGATTCTCATGATAATAATAAGGATGTCCTTTGTTACTGTGGTGTGTTCAGAGGTTATGCTGGAGAAGGTGGATGGGTGTTGTTCTAATTCTCAGAGACCTTGCACACTAGGCTGACTTTATATGGTACAGGATGGACAACGGAGAACCATGACACGTTCCTGAGTATGGCCATTGTTTTGTTAACCTGTTACCATGTCATGAACCACCCTGAAGCTCAGT